>NC_072389.2:93162848-93489893 GCF_028885625.2 Pongo pygmaeus | reverse complement strand
TAGCCACACCGTTGCCACAGCAACGAAAATATAAACTTAAATGATTTATACGCACAGACAACACTTCAGAAAAGAGTAAATTTAATCCCACAGCTGAAAATGAAGTGGATTGGACAATGAGAAAATTGTATTATTCTCTCCCCAATGAGAAGCCACCAGGTCTTCTTGTGATGTGGGTGTACATTGAGATGGAGAAAGTTAGGTGGCCTGAGAGCAGCTCTTGCACACACCAGAGGTCAGGGTTCTTGTTGGGGTTCATGGCTAACACTCAGCCTGCTCTGCAACTGCAGAGGCAATCCAGGCCAACAAAGCCAAATATAAGGGTGAACATCATTCCATGAACCATAAGCATGTCTGCCCGTAAGGGGTCATGCTCCTCTCTTTGTAATACTATATATGCATATCCATACCCATAAATCCAGAGAATGTCTTTCCATTAAAGTGAGATCTTTCACAGAGCCACACAATGGGAGGGGTTGTGCTTAAAAAACAAAACAAAAAAAACCAAACCTACAAATCAGGTATTTCACAACAGTTTCTACCTGATTCCTGCACTCTCCCCTTGTAGACTGCTGAATTAATGCAGCCGTCAGTGGTCTTGGACTCAGGATACTTTCTAGGGTGGCTTAATAACTAATCGGATGTGTCAGGAGTTATAGTACTTTATTTCTGCTATAAAATATTGTTGTCTTCATGGGACATAAGTATAAAAATAAATGAAATCATATATTATTTTGAAATATTTATCTTTTATTCTTCATTTCTTTTCCACATTTTACATATATTGACCTTTTGCAATCACTAAGAATAGGAATTTCTGGTTTTCTTATACTGCACATTCCTATCAGTGTCACAGATATATGTGTAGTACATTACTGCCAATCCATATATATTCAAAACTAATAAAGTATAATTTTTTAATTTTTGAAAGAAATATATTGAAGTTTTAATTTTTTCTCTCATACCCAAATGAATCATCTTGCATCCCACTTTGGAAACTACTGTGAGTTGGAGGTTCCCTCACTGTTTCAAGAAGAATTGGGGTGGTTAAAACGGGAGTTATAGAGAAAAATAACTTCACTTAAATTTCTATTACAAGATCTGGAGGATCAAAATGGAAGGTCATGAGAGGACTGGGCACAGTGTGTTTAATAACAATAGGTTGGAAAAGGACAGAATGGGGGTAGAGAAGATACTAATCCTGATGTCCTCCTGGAGGACTTCAGAGGGGGTGGGGAGAGGAGAGACGTGGAAAAGAGCCCTGTGGGTAGCTGGGTCTAGGGAGTGAGTTGGACACAAAGGCAGTGTCCCCTCCACTCTCCATTAATTGGGTGGTCACCGTGACACAGAGACTGAGAAGCTGCTCTTCAGTGGGTCCTGTGAAGGCTCTCCATCGACAGTGACTGCAGGTGGCCACTGAGTCCTCCAACTGATGGACACTACCCAATGCTTTGCTCAATATATCCAAATTGCTGAGCCCATCAATCACCCATGCCATGTAAAGTTACCCCTCTTCACACATGTGAAAAACAGCACAGGGGGCTTCCTGGCACTCATGAGATGGGATTAGCTGCATATAAGAATAAGATGAGCACCACTCCTTGATGGGACTGGTCAGTGATGAAACCTTCCCACGGTTTCATGGGAAACCACTCACATCACTCAAACCTCACCAATTGACCTCCACTAATTTTGCATTGCTGACTTTCCATACTGTGGTGAATCCTGAAGTCATTTTTTCCTGTGAAAATGATTTTTCTTTTTCAGCAGTGAACATTTATACCACAAATCAGCCCATAGGAGCTCAAATTCCAAACAAAATCTTATCAATTTATATGTAATGTTTCATATTTAGGAACTCCTATTAAGAAATAGTCTACTCACCAGGTTTAGTTAATGTATCATGGAAAAAGAATAAAACTGCAATAATTTATTTATATTCTGCAAGCTAGGATTTTATTTCAGACACTTCTTGTCTGGATATGCATGAACTTGGAAGTTGGAAATGGTTTGGATTCCTGCTCTACTACATGTCAACTCTGTAGTTTCAGGCAAATCACAACTTCTGAAGTTCTCCATTTCCTAATCAGGGCATGATAATATCACCCCTGCTGAATTTTCATTAGATATTTATCATCAAATCACCTTGCATCATGCCCAGCACACAGTGACCACTCAAATTGTATTTGCTCTTATTATGGTAATTAGTGTGAATGAATGAGATTTCCCTCCCCATCACCTATACCTTCATTCATGTTTTTCTGTATTCATGTAGGAAACATGGAAACCATACATTTGCATGTGTGTGTGAAGGGCGGTTGGATTTTAAAAAGAAAATTTTCACCACTGTCCATTCATTAGTGTTGGGTTATTCTAGGCCTGAAGGAGAATTTTGAGCAGAGCTAGTGATTGAGGGGTGCAGAGTTGAGGAGGGGCTATGGATGCCTGGAAGTGCTGTCCCCCTGCCCCAGCAAGGCAACAGTGGATTATATTTTTTACCTTTTCATTGTGGTAAAATACACATAACATTTACCATTTTAACCACTTTAAAGTGTACAGTTTGGTGGCATTAAGTACATTCACAATGTTGTGCAAACATCACCACTGTCTAGTTCCAGAACTCTTTGAATCACCCCAAACAGAAACCACATGCCCATTAGCAGTCATCCCTCACTTCTCCCTCCTCCAGGCTGTGGCTGCGACTACTCTTTCTGTCTCTGTGGATTTGCCTATTCTGGACACTTCATATAAATGGAATCGTGCAATATGTAGTCTTTTGTGTTTGGCTTCCTTCACTTAGCATAATGTTTCCAAGGTTTAATCATTTTGTAGCATGTGCCAGTTCTTCCATTTTTTTTTATGTCTAATACTATTCCACTGTATGGATATACTACATTTTCTTTATACTGTATTTGGTTTTTAATCCCATCATCACAGGTAGGAATAATGACATGGTGAAGGGGACGCTGAGTTAGGCAGGCCTCAGTTCAGCAAAAGGGTGTCAGGCACTCACCACTTCTGAGACATTATACCAGTGTCTTAACTTCTTTGGGTTGTGGATGTTTCATGTGTGAAATAAAGGTAATAGTTATTGTTAAATGACTATTATCATTAACGTCAATTAAATGAGATGCACAGAATATAAACATACCTGGCAGATGAAAGATGATTTAATCCATTTTTGTTTTTCTTTAAATTCCTTAACTTAATAAATATTATGGATAAAACAACTGTCATGGAAACCAAGCGCACCCAGGGTCGGGCGGATGGACCCTTGCTCAGCATTGGCTCTGCACCTCACACTCGCCCCTGGGGCAGAACTGGGCCCCTTGTCCAGCCCCTGAAAGCTGCCCCTGTCTCCATCAGTCTAACAGGCTATGCTTGTTTTTGCTCTGCATGCTGCTTCTGGAAGCTCTCACCAAGCGGCAATACCTGGGAGACCCACTGGGGTGGGAGCAGTGCATGGCCCGGACAGAGGCCTGATTCCTGCTGCTCCTATGCTCATCTCTCCCCGGGACCAAGCTCTGAGAGCCACTAGGAGGTAGTTACCCTGCCTTGGTGAGGATCCAGCACACTGTGAGCCTCCCTCACTTCCCTCCCCACAAGTCATCAGCATTCCTCGCAGCCAGGGCCACTGGAGATCCCAAGAGAAGTGACACTTCCAGGAGGAGAGTTGCATTGACTAACCTTGGCTGGTAAATGAACTGGCCCTGCTGACCCTGTGATTTCCTTTCACTCCAGGTGCCTAATTGGTGCTGCTCTGGACTTCCCTGCTCTGGCCTTTTGAACCAGCTTTGGCCAACTAGGCTCTGGGCCACTTTGTAGGCTGCCGTCCCTTCCTGGTGATGCTTCCATTAAAGCCTTCTCAGTGCTTAGTAACTCCCCAGTTTGGAGGCCTGGGCCGTGCTGGCTGCTGTATCTAGTAAGAAGGCCAGGCATGGCCAGGCCAGGTGCAATGGGATAGGTGCCTTGGGATGGGCTGAGACCTGAAAGCAGGCCAAGCCCCCAAGCAGGGCAGGCACAGATGCAGGTACTGGGGGAAGGCCAGCCCACCAGCAGAGCTCCCTCAAAGGCCCAGTGATGGGAAACAGGTGGTACAGGGCAAATGGCTGGCCAGGGGAGGGTGAGAGCAGCCCAGAAGAAGGGCAGCATGCACTGTGAGGAAACTCATTGTGATGGTTAATTTCAGGTGTCTACTTGACTGGATTAAAAGATGCCCAGATAGCTGATAAAGCAAGATTTCTAGATATGTCTGTGGGGATGTTTCTAGAAGAGACTGGCATTTGAACCGGTGGATTAAATAAGGAAGATCTGCCCACATCCAATGTGGGTGGGCACCAGCCAATTGGCTGAAGGTCCTGATAGAACAAAAAAGGCATAGGAAAGGCAAATTCACTCCCTCCTGTAACTGGGATATTCTTCTTCTCCTGCCTTTTGACATCAGAATCCCAGATTCCCCAGCCTGTGGACACTGAGATGTACGCCCCCACCTCCCCTCCAAGGTCCTCAGGCCTTCAGTATTGGACATGTCTGCTTCCATGGTTCTGAGGCTTTTGGACATGCACTGAGCATACTCCTGGCTCACCTTGTTCTCAAGCTTGCAGACAGCAGCCTGTCACTGGACTTCTCAGCCTTCATAATCATGTGAGCCAATTCCCCTAATAGATCCTGTCTGTCTATCTATCTATTATCTATCTATCTATCTATCTATCTATCTATCTATCTATCTATCTATCTATCTATGATCTATCATTTATCTATCTGTCTCTCCATCAATCATCTATATATCATCTATCTATCTATCAACCAATCATCTATCTATCTACCTATGTAATCTCCTATTGGTTTTATTTCTCTGAAGGGCCCTGACCCAACCAATTCAAAGCCGTTCAGGAAGTCAGCACCTCAGAAACACCGAAATCTAGGAGCTTGACTCCAGCACCCAGACTGAGTTTAATGGCAAAATTCTGGTCCTGGTGGTCAGCTGGTAAAAACAAGGTAAGTGTAGGCCTAGGAGGTGAGGCTGCCAGGCAGAAATGAAATGTTCATACCTAAACTATAAAAGATGATGTAGAAATGTGGTATTTCAGGAAAGGTCAGATTATTAGAATGGGCTTCCTTGGAGATGTTTAGACCCTTCCTATCTGAAGTCAAGTTGGAACTAAGGCTCAGGTGGCACTGAGCCTTTTAACAGAGCTCAGGCGTCACCAACTGACACGAAGTCAGAAGCTGGGCATCCTGTGGGGCTTGACCAGGGACTGAGAGGATCCAGCTACACTTTTGTTCATTCATTCATTCATTCCCCCAAGCCTTACCGATCACCTTTCCACTGTGCTGTGTTTGTGCTAATCTTTCTTGTGGCTTGATGCAGCCACAGAGGTTTATAGTATGACAGGATCACACTATTCTATTCTACAGGGTCTCAGATATGAGTCCTCCTAACTGCTGTATTTCAAGCTCCTTGAGGCCATCATTGGGGTCTTAATAATAATTATATTTCTGACAACCAGGCACACAAAAAGTTAGTGAATGTTTACTAAAATATAAACAGTTTATTTAGTTGAAGCCCTTTACTTCATAGCCCCACCTTGATCAATCTTATTCTAATTTCCAATCAAGTTTTAATGCATTATCCCATCCTGCCCCCCAGCCTTATCTAACACATACTCACATACAATACACGCCCTGAAAACTGGGTCACTAGAATAATTCTGGTGCCTGCTCCTGCTGCCTGGCCTCTTTCTGCTCCTGTCACAGGCCGACCAGGTGTGCACATGCTCAGGGCAGTGCGGACCATGCCAGCTCCCTGCCACCTTGGCCCCCTCCAAAAGGAACATGGGAGGGGAAGCTGAGGGCAAGGGCTGAGGGCAGCTGGGCACTGGACTGTGGGTGCCCTTTGGTGCCAGCAGCCTGGGTGCCATGGATTGCCACAGGAGGTAGACAGGTTCCTGGGTGGAAGGGGGCAGGTCCCTGGTAAGGCCCCATCTTGAGGCCAGGGAGGGCCTGAAGGCTGGGGGCTGGACTGCCAGTCCCGTGGACTGGAGTGGGAACTTGTGGTGCCTCTTCTGGGCCCATCCATGGCCGCCTATGGACAAATCAGCATGCACTTCCTCTCCTCCGAGGTCCATAAAAGCCCTGGGCTCAGCCAGAGGATGGAGAGGACAGAAAGTCAACTAGACAACCAGCTGCAGAAAGAAGATATCCTCTCTGTTGGGAAGATGATGGGATGACCAGCTGCAAAGAGGATCTCTCTCTACTGAATTCAGCTCTCTACTGAATGCTGAACACTTGTCAGGACAACCCACCTGCAGAGAGAAGGTACCCATCCAGGGCCTCTCTGCTGAGAGCTGTAACACTCAAAGGGACAACCTGTCTACAGAGAGGAGCTACCCACTGTGGGTCTCCTCTGAGCTGTTCTAACACTTAATAAAACTCCTGTTTGTCTTGCTCACCCTCCACATGTCTGCATACCTCATTCTTCCTGGATGCAGGACAAGAACTTGGGCAAAGGTGCCATCAGCCACAGAGGTTTCCAGCCAGAAAAAGCAACATCCCAAAGATCCCTTAAAACATATACATAGGGAAGTGATTACTACAGTCAAGCAAATTAACATATTCATCATCTCAAATAGTTTTCTTCCTGCTCCTCTCCCTCTCCGCCTCCCTCCTCCCTCTCTCCCTCCCTCCTCCCTCTCCCCCTCCCTTCCTTCCTTCTTTCCTTCCTTCCTCCCTCAATTTCTCTCTTTCTATTTCTCTTTTCCTCCCTCCCTCCCTTCCTTCCTTTCTTCCTCCCCTCCCTCCCTCCCTCCTGCCTTGCCTTGCCTTGCCTTGCCTTTCCCCTAACATCTAGGCTCATAGCAAACTTCCAGTATACAATATTATTAACAACTGTCCTCGTGCTGTACATTAGATCTCTAAACCTACTTGTCCTACATAATTGCAACTTTGTAACCTTCGACCTACGTCTTCCAATTTTCTTCACCCACCAACCCCCACCCACCCCTGGTATCCACACTTCTCTATTAGGGGTTTTTTTTTTTTTGATTCTGCATGTAAGTAAAATAATGCACTATTTTTCTTTCTGTGTCTGGCTTATTTCACTCAGCATAATGTCCTCTAGGTTCATCCATGTTGTTGCAAATAGCAGGGTTTACTTCTTTTTAAAGGCCGAATAATACTTTATTATATATACATGTGTGTATTCACACACATACACACACTGCAAATTCTTCATACATTTATCCATCAACTGACACTTCAGTTGTTTCCTTATCTTGGTTATTGTCACTAATGCTACTATGGACATGGAAGTATAGGTATCTTTAAGAGGTGGTGGTTTTATTTCCTTTGGGTGTTTGAATTTTCAATTTCCTTGGAATTTTCTATTCTGTGGAGAAATTGCTGGAACATAGGGTAGTACTATCTTTAATTTCTTTAGGAACCTCCATTTGGTTTTCCCCAGGGGCTGCACCAAACTACATTCCCACCAATGGTGTACAAGGGTTCGCTCTATACCCTTGTCAATGCTTGTTATCTCTTGTCTTTTTGATAGTAGCCATCCTAACAGATGTGAGGTCATATCTCATTGTAGCTTTGGTTTCCATGTCCCTGATGATTAATGATGTTAAGCACCTTTTCATATATGTGATGGCCATTCATGTGTCTTCTTTGGATAGATGTCTATTCAGGTTCTTTGCCTATTTTTAATCATGTTATGCATTGTGTGTGTGTGTGTGTGTGGTGTATTTGCTATTTTTTTAAAAATTATACTTTAAGTTTTAAGGTACATGTGCACAATGTGCAGGTTAGTTACATATGTATACATGTGCCATGCTGGTGTGCTGCACCCATTAACTCGTCATTTAGCATTAGGTATATCTCCTAATGCTATCCCTCCCCCCTCCCCCCACCCTACAACAGTCCCCAGAGTGTGATGTTCCCCTTCCTGTGTCCATGTGTTCTCATTGTTCAATTCCCACCTATGAGTGAGAACATGCCGTGTTTGGTTTTTTGTTCTTGCGATAGTTTACTGAGAATGATGATTTCCAATTTCATCCATGTCCCTACAAAGGACATGGGCTCATCATTTTTTTATGGCTGCATAGTATTCCATGGTGTATATGTGCCACATTTTCTTAATCCAGTCTATCGTTTTTGGACATTTGGACTGGTTCCAAGTCTTTGCTAGTGTGAATAGTGCCGCAATAAACATACGTGTGCATGTGTCTTTATAGCAGCATGATTTATAGTCCTTTGGGTATATACCCAGTAATGGGATGGCTGGGTCAAATGGTATTTCTAGTTCTAGATCCCTGAGGAATCACCGCACTGACTTCCACAATGGTTGAACTAGTTTACAATCCCACCAACAGTGTAAAAGTGTTCCTATTTCTCCACATCCTCTCTAGCACCTGTTGTTTCCTGACTTTTTAATGATTGCCATTCTAACTGGTGTGAGATGATATCTCATTGTGGTTTTGATTTGCATTTCTCTGATGGCCAGTGATGGTGAGCATTTTTTCATGTGTTTTTTGGCTGCATAAATGTCTTCTTTTAAGAAGTGTCTGCTCATGTCCTTTGCCCACTTTTTGATGGGGTTACTTGTTTTTTTCTTGTAAATTTGTTGGAGTTCATTGTAGATTCTGGATATTAGCCCTTTGTCAGATGAGTAGGTTGTGAAAATTTTCTCCCGTTTTGTAGGTTGCCTGTTCACTCTGATGGTAGTTTCTTTTGCTGTGCAGAGAAGCTCTTTAGTTTAATTAGATCCCATTTGTCAATTTTGGCTTTTGCTGCCATTGCTTTTGGTGTTTTAGACATGAAGTCCTTTCCCATGCCTATGTCCTGAGTGGTAATGCCTAGGTTTTCTTCTAGGGTTTTTATGGTTTTAGGTCTAACGTTTAAGTCTTTAATCCATCTTGAATTGATTTTTGTATAAGGTGTGAGGAAAGGATCCAGTTTCAGCTTTCTACATATGGCTAGCCAGTTTTCCCAGCACCATTTATTAAATAGGGAATCCTTTCCCCATTGCTTGTTTTTCTCAAGTTTGTCAAAGATCAGATAGTTGTGATATGCGGCGTTATTTCTGAGGGCTCTCTTCCATTCCATTGATCTATATCTCTGTTTTGGTACCAGTACCATGCTGTTTTTGTTACTGTAGCCTTGTAGTATAGTTTGAAGTCAGGTAGCGTGATGCCTCCAGCTTTGTTCTTTTGGCTTAGGATTGACTTGCTGATGTGGGCTCTTTTTTGGTTCCATATGAACTTTAAAGTAGTTTTTTCCAATTCTGTGAAGAAAGTCATTGGTAGCTTGATGGGGATGGCATTGAATGTGTAAATTACCTTGGGCAGTATGGCCATTTTCACGATATTGATTCTTCCTACCCGTGAGCATAGAATGTTCTTCCATTTGTTTGTATCCTCTTTTATTTTATTGAGCAGTGGTTTGTAGTTCTCCTTGAAGAGGTCCTTCATGTCCCTTGTAAGTTGGATTCCTAGGTATTTTATTCTCTTTGAAGCAATTGTGAATGGGAGTTCACTCATGAGTTGGCTTTCTGTTTGTCTGTTATTGGTGTATAAGAATGCTTGTGATTTTTGCACATTGATTTTGTATCCTGAGACTGCTGTAGTTGCTTACCAGCTTAAGGAGATTTTGGGCTGAGACAATGGGGTTTTCTAGATATACAATCATGTCATCTGCAAACAGGGATAATTTGACTTCCTCTTTTCCTAATTGAATACCCTTTATTTCCTTCTCCTGCCTAATTGCCCTGGCCAGACCTTCCAACACTATGTTGAATAGGAGTGGTGAGAGAGGGCATCCCTGTCTTGTGCCAGTTTTCAAAGGGAATGCTTCCAGTTTTTGCCCATTCAGTATGATATTGGCTGTGGGTTTGTCATAGATAGCTCTTATTATTTTGAGATACGTCCCATCAATACGTAATTTATTGAGAGTTTTTAGCATGAAGGGTTGTTGAATTTTGTCAAAGGCCTTTTCTGCCTCTATGGAGATAATCATGTGGTTTTTGTCTTTGGTTCTGTTTATATGCTGGATTACATTTATTGATTTGCGTATATTGAACCAACCTTGCATCCCAGGGATGAAGCCCACTTGATCATGGTGGATAAGTTTTTGATGTGCTGCTGGATTCGGTTTGCTGGTATTTTAATGAGGATTTTTGCATTAATGTTCATCAAGGATACTGGTCTAAAATTCTCTTTTTTGGTTGTGTCTCTGCCTGGCTTTGGTATCAGGATGATGCTGGCCTCATAAAATGAGTTAGGGAGGATTCCCTCTTTTTCAGTTGATTGGAATAGTTTCAGAAGGAATGGTACCAGTTCCTTCTTGTACCTCTGGTAGAATTTGGCTGTGAATCCATCTGGTCCTGGACTCTTTTTAGTTGGTAAGCTATTGATTATTGCCACAATTTCAGAGCCTGTTATTGGTCTATTCAGAGATTCAACTTCTTCCTGGTTTAGTCTTGGGAGAGTGTATGTGTCGAGGAATTTATCCATTTCTTCTAGATTTTCTAGTTTATTTGCATAGAGGTGTTTGTAGTATTCTCTGATGGTAGTTTGTATTTCTGTGGGATCGGTGGTGATATCCCCTTTGTCATTTTTTATTGTGTCTATTTGATTCTTCTCTCTTTTCTTCTTTATTAGTCTTGCTAGCCATCTATCAATTTTGTTGATCCTTTCAAAAAACCAGCTCCTGGATTCATTAATTTTTTGAAGGGTTTTTTGTGTCTCTATTTCCTTCAGTTCTGCTCTGATTTTAGTTATTTCTTGCCTTCTGCTAGCTTTTGAATGTGTTTGCTCTTGCTTTTCTAGTTCTTTTAATTGTGATGTTAGGGTGTCAATTTTGGATCTTTCCTGCTTTCTCTTGTGGGCATTTAGTGCTATAAATTTCCCTCTACACACTGCTTTGAATGTGTCCCAGAGATTCTGGTATGTTGTGTCTTTGTTCTCGTTGGTTTCAAAGAACATCTTTACTTCTGCCTTCATTTCATTATGTACCCAGTAGTCATTCAGGAGCAGGTTGTTCAGTTTCCATGTAGTCAAGCAGTTTTGAGTGAGTTTCTTAATCCTAAGTTCTAGTTTGATTGCACTGTGGTCTGAGAGACAGTTTGTTATAATGTCTGTTCTTTTACATTTGCTGAAGAGAGCTTTACTTCCAACTATGTGGTCAATTTTGGAATAGGTGTGGTGTGGTGCTGAAAAAAATGTATATTCTGTTCATTTGGGGTGGAGAGTTCTGTAGATGTCTATTAGGTCTGCTTGGTGCAGAGCTGAGTTCAATTCCTGGGTATCCTTGTTAACATTTTGTCTCATTGATCTGTCTAATGTTGACAGTGGGGTGTTAACGTCTCCCATTATTATTGTGTGGGAGTCTAAGTCTCTTTGTAGGTCACTCAGGACTTGCTTTATGAATCTGGGTCCTCTCGTATTGGGTGCATATATATTTAGGATAGTTAGCTCTTCTTGTTGAATTGATCCCTTTACCATTATGTAATGGCCTTCTTTGTCTCTTTTGATCTTTGTCGGTTTCAAGTCTGTTTTATCAGAGACTAGGATTGCAACCCCTGCCTTTTTTGTTTTCCATCTGCTTGGAAGATCTTCCTCCATCCTTTTATTTTGAGCCTATGTTTGTCTCTGCATGTGAGATGGGTTTCCTGAATACAGCACACTGATGGGTCTTGACTCTTTATCCAATTTGCCAGTCTGTGTCTTTTATTTGGAGCATTTAGTCCATTTACATTTAAAGTTAATATTGTTATGTGTGAATTTGATCCTGTCATTATGATGTTAGCTGGTTATTTTGCTCGTTAGTTGATGCAGTTTCTTCCTAGTCTTGATGGTCTTTATATTTTGGCATGATTTTGCAGTGGCTGGTACCAGTTGTTCCTTTCCATGTGTAGTGCTTCCTTCAAGAGCTCTTTTAGGGCAGGCCTGGTGGTGACAAAATCTCTCAGCATTTGCTTGTCTGTAAAGGATTTTATTTCTCCTTCACTGATGAAGCTTAGTTTGGCTGGATATGAAATTCTGGGTCGAAAATTCTTTTCTTTAAGAATGTTGAATATTAGCCCCCACTCTCTTCTGGCTTGTAGAGTTTCTGCCGAGAGATCCGCTGTTAGTCTGATGGGCTTCCCTTTGTGGGTAACCCGACCTTTCTCTCTGGCTGCCCTTAACATTTTTTCCTTCATTCCAACTTTGGTGAATCTGACAATTATGTGTCTTGGAGTTGCTCTTCTTGAGGAATATCTTTGTGGCGTTCTCTGTATTTCCTGAATCTGAATGTTGGCCTGCCTTGCTACATTGGGGAAGTTCTCCTGGATAATATCCTGCAGAGTGTTTTCCAAGTTGGTTCCATTCTCCCCATCACTTTCGGGTACACCAATCAGACGTAGATTTGGTCTTTTCACATAGTCCCATATTTCTTGGAGGCTTTGTTCATTGCTTTTTATTCTTTTTTCTCTAAACTTCTCTTCTGACTTCATTTCATTCATTTCATCTTCCATCACTGATACCCTTTCTTCCAGTTGATCGCATTGGCTCCTGAGGCTTCCGCATTCTTCACGTAGTTCTCGAGCCTTGGCTTTCAGCTCCATCAACTCCTTTAAGCACTTTTCTGTATTGGTTATTCTAGTTATACATTCATCTAAATTTTTTTCAAAGTTTTCAACTTCTTTGCCTTTGGTTTGAATTTCCTCCTGTAGCTTGGAGTAGTTTGATCGTCTGAAGTCTTCTTCTCTCAACTCGTCTAAGTCATTCTCTGTCCAGCTTTGTTGTGTTGCTGGTGAGGAACTGCGTTCCTTTGGAGGAGGAGAGGCACTCTGCTTTTTAGAGTTTCCAGTTTTTCTGCTCTCTTTTTTCCCCATCTTTGTGGTTTTATCTACTTTTGGTCTTGGATGATGGTGATGTACAGATGGGTTTTTGGTGTGGATGTCCTTTCTGTTTGTTAGTTTTCCTTCTAACAGACAGGACCCTCAGCTGCAGGTCTGTTGGAGTTTGCTAGAGGTCCACTCCAGACCCTGTTTGCCTGGGTATCAGCAGCGGTTTCTGCAGAACAGTGGATTTTCGTGAACTGCGAATGCAGCTGTTTGATTGTTCCTCTGGAAGTTTTGTCTCAGAGGAGTACCCGGCCGGCCGTGTGAGGTGTCAGTCTGCCTCTACTGGGGTGTGCCTCCCAGTTAGGCTGCTCAGGGGTCAGGGGTCAGGGACCCACTTGAGGAGGCAGTCTTCCCATTTTCAGATCTCCAGGTGCATGCTGGGAGAACCACTGCCCTCTTCAAAGCTGTCAGACAGGGACATTTAAGTCTGCAGAGGTTACTGCTGTCTTTTTGTTTGTCTGTGCCCTGCCCCCAGAAGTGGAGCCTACAGAGGCAGGCAGGCCTCCTTTAGCTGTGGTGGGCTCCACCCAGTTCCAGCTTCCCTGTTGCTTTGTTTACCTAAGCAAGCCTGGGCAATGGCGGGCGCCCCTCCCCTAGCCTCGCTGCCACCTTGCAGTTTGATCTCAGACTGCTGTGCTAGCAATCAGCGAGACTCCGTGGGCTTAGGACCCT
Organism: Pongo pygmaeus; assembly: GCF_028885625.2. NCBI lineage: Eukaryota > Metazoa > Chordata > Mammalia > Primates > Hominidae > Pongo > Pongo pygmaeus. The sequence goes on along the minus strand of NC_072389.2, from coordinate 93,476,335 downwards.
CCGAGCCAGGTGTGGCATATAATCTGCTGGTGCACCGTTTTTTAAGCCCGTCAGAAAAGCACAGTATTCTGGTGGGAGTGACCCGATTTTCCAGGTGCCTTCTGTCACTCCTTTCTTTGACTAGGAAAGGGAACTCCCTGACCCCTTGCGCTTCCTGAGTGAGGCAATGCCTTGCCCTGCTTCGGCTCGCACACGCTGTGTTGCACCCACTGTCCTTCGCTCACTGTCTGGCACTCCCTAGTGAGCTGAACCCGGTACCCCAGATGGAAATGCAGAAATCACCCATCTTCTGCGTCACTCACGCTGGGAGCTGTAGATCAGAGCTGTTCCTGTTCAGCCATCTTGTCTTCTCCCCCATGTGTTTGCTATTGAGTTCGGTAAGTTCCTTATATATTTTGGATATTAACCTCTTATCAGATATATGGCCCACAAATATACCCTCCCATTCTTTGGCTGCCTTTTCACTCTGTTGATTGTTTCCTTTGCTGTATAGAAGCATTTTAGTTTGATGTGGTCCCACTTGTTTAGTTTTGCTTTGTTACCTGTGCTTTTGGTTGTCTCATCCAAAGAAAATCATTGCCAAGGCCCGTGTGAAGGAGATTTTCTGTATGTTTTCTTCTAAGAGTTTCATGGTTTCAGGTCTTAGTTATGGGGACATTTTAAACAAGAGAAAACCATAGGAGAATTCTACCTGTGCATGGTGGGTCTCTTGGTTTTGAGGTTGTGCTTCTAGCTCCACAGATCTGGTCTCGAGGAAGAGAGATCTTTCGTTGCCCAAGTAGCCCCTGTGATGTCAGATGCACCCACCGAGCTCTCCAGAGCGCCGAGTGCCATGTGTGTGAATGTATACAAACAGCATGCCACAAAGAGTTGTATTACTTCCCTTCCCCTCCCTTCGGGACAGTGGCTGTGTCTTATTTCTTATTTGTCTGTGGGCTCCCTAAAGTGTCTAGACCAGGGTCTCTCTTTAGTGAGCACATAGAAGTGCTCACTAAAGGTGTGGTGAATTAAGGTGAATCCACAGACCCCACTGGCTGAAGCACCCCTCCCCCATCAGAACAAACCAGCTGGATGTCAGTCTTCTCCCCTAAGGAGGTTCAGAAAGACACAGCCCCTGGGGAAGGGCTCTTTACCCCATGAGGCCCTTCCCTCTTAGCAAATGCATGCAGGTGAGTACACCTAAAAAAGCAATTGCCGTGGGGGCCACGGAGGCTGAGGCAGCCCCAGGAGAGCTTAAGTTCCCACAGTGGGCTGGGCTAATGAGGTCCTTTGGCACAGGACCTACGACTCTGGCCAGTTCTCTGGTGGGGATCAGGAGCAGATTTTTTGAGTCTTGCGAAAGGAATCAATCTTCTGCAGGAAGGTCAAGGTGAATGAGTGCACATGGATAGGCAGCCAGTTGTCAGAACCCGGAGCTCTCCAAGCAGGAACTGTGCTGCCAGCAGGGGTGTTGGCCACACCCCAAGGCCCTCTGGCTGCTTCCTGTGTGGACATCATTTCAACTGCCCAAGCAGGCATCAACAGAGCTTCCTTGTTTTTGTTTGAAAGAAGGACACAGACAGTGAGTTTGATACTTTCCTGGCAAATAGAACAGGCCCAGAATGCCTTATCTACAATTCTGATATCCAAAGAGCTCAGAAAATGGAAACTTTTCTTATAACTTAATTGGCAGAAAAACCTGACCTGATCTGAATTCATTTGGCTGCAAAACTTGACCTTATCTGATGTGAGGTTATCTGTTTAGTGTGAATATTCACACATTGCACTGCAGGAATATTTATGTGTTTGATTACGGGTGCTGTCCTAGACCCTACGGGGGTGCTGTGGAATGTGCAGTATATATAAGGATGCTTGCCCTTCCGAAAGCCTGGAAAGGTCTGCATCCTGAAACATCGCTGGCCCCTAGGGTATCAAAGGAGGGGCTGTGTGACAGGACTGAATACTTCCTGTAATTTTCCATTTATACATCTGCATTGAGGAGTGTCATGTTCATCTTCTAGAAGTCTGCTTTAGCTGATGCCTTCTGGTGGCAAGGACAGAAGATGTTCAGGTAACTTCGGAAAAGAGACTTTGCTGTCAAAGCCCCTCTTGCTGTCAAAGTTCTCATATTAGTGAGAACTAAATGAGTTAAGGAGTTGCCATTGTTGGGAGCAGCTTTACTTTCTCTCTCTCTCTCTCTCTCTTTCAATCACTCTTGCTCTTTTCTTTTCTTTCCTCTTTCTCTCCCATAAGATTGTTGCATGGTGTCCCTTCCCTCATTGCCTTCTTTCTCTCCTTCTCTCTTCTCCTCTTCTCATAGTACCTCTTCTCCTCTCTGGGCATCTGCTTCATTCTCTGCATAGCCTCCCCTGTGTACTCATCATTCCAGTTGCTCATAACTTTGGCTTACCCACAGCTTGTCTGTATCCAGCTGTATTTCCATGGCTTGCTTACTCATACTTTTTGCTATTGTTCACTCCATCTTTCTGTGTGTCTCAATTGGACAAAGAAAATGATTGGTGCAAAAGTAATTGCGGTTTTGGATCATGATTTTTAAATCATTATAACTAGGCTCAAACACATCTTTATTAACCAAAATAGAAACCACTACAATCAACACATTTTTGCCAATGAGAAATAAGTTTGTTTATTTCTGTAGCATAAAAATTCGTGCTTTGGGATTTGAAAAACTGTTGGAAAGCATTTTCTGCATCCTGCTGGTTGTGGAAGGCATTTCCCCTGCAAAAAGTTGTCAAGATGCTTCAAGAAGTGGTACTAGGTTGGCGAGAGGTCAGGTGAATATGGCAGAGGAGGCAAAATGTCATAGTCCAATTCTTTCAACTTTTGAAGCATTGGTTGAATAACCTGTGGTTGGGCGTTGTCATGGAGAAGAATTGGGCCCTGTCTGTTGTCCAATGCCAGCTGCAGGCATTGCAGTTTTTGGTGCACCTCATCGATTTGCTGAGCATACTTCTCAGATGTAATGGTTTCTTTGGGATTCAAAAAGCTGTGGTGGATGAGACAGGCAGCAGGGCCACCAAACAGGGAGCATGACCTTTTTTTGATGCAAGTTTGGCTTTGGGAAGTGCTTTGGAGCATCTTCTCAGTCCAACCACTGAGCTGGTCATCATTGGTTATCTATAAAATCTACTTTTTGTCACACATCACAATCTGATCAAGAAATGGTTGATTGTTGTGTAGAATAAGAGAAGATGACACTTCAAAATGACAATTTTTTTTTTTTAATTTTCACTCAGCTCATGAGATATCCACTTATCGAGCTTTTTACTTGTCCAATTTGCTTCAAATGTGGAACAACTGTAGAATGGTTGACTTGAGTTCTTCAGAAACTTCTTGTGTAGTTGTAAGAGCATCATCTTTGATGATTGCTCTCCATTGGTCATTGTCAATTTCTGATGGCTGGCCACTAGCTCCTCATCTTCAAGGTTCTCATCTCCTTTGCAAAACTTCTTGAACCACTATTGCACTGTACATTTGTTAGCAGTACCTGAGCCAAATGCATTGCTGATGTTGTGAGTTGTCTCAGCTGCTTTGATTTTGAACGACCCATTTTGAACTCTAATAAGAAAATCGCTTGAATTTGCTTTTTGTCTAACATCATTTCCATAGTCTAAAATACACATAAAATAAATGGTAGGTAGTAAGTCAGCAAAAAAACATAAAGAAAGAAATGCCCATTAAAATGGTGTATCCAATATCAAATGGCAAAGTCCAACAATGTAAAAACCGTAATTAGTTTTGCATTCACCTAATAATAGTCTCATGTTATCTTTTCATGACACATCTATGGAAGGACCACCCTGGCTAAGTGCTCACTCTGGTACTGTCAGCTGGGTTAAGGGAAAGGGACATGTGCCACAGAATATGGCTGCCTAAGCCTGACCTTTGAGTGGGTGCTGGCATTTCACTTAGAAGGGGCCATGGCTATGCAGGCTCCAAAAGTCTACTACATGGTCTAAACTATAACATTGCTGAGGGATGACTCACAGAACCAAATATTGGAAATATTTCAGTAAGCTCCAGTAGTACTGGTTGTATACTTTTTTTGCCATCCTCCAGTATACGCACAAATACTCCATACTTTTCAGCTACTCTAAGATTACAGGGTTCTTCTCTTAAAGTCACATGCTTCTGAGAGTCACCATTGCAGATATTCCCTGTCCGGATCAATGGTTGCCAATTCCCATTCAACCCCACTGTCCTAATACCTCCCACAACAAAAGAAACTCAGACCCGAGCAAACCCAAAATAGAGTCACATTTATGGAAGTCATTTGGATGACTAGACCAAAGAAAGGCAAAGAGTCAATGGCTGCTAATGCTCCTGTGACCATATTTACCATATGTACATATTTACCATATGTACTGTATTTCAGCAACTCTTAGAAATGTAGTTACCCAAATCAAGGAGAATGGGTTTTGCTGATGGAATGGACATCCCTGGAGTCCTTTAGTAGCATGTTGAGAAGGTGGTCCTTCTGCATCTATGTGTACAGACAAAAATCCAAGAAGAAGACTAAGATTGCTAGAATCACATGCAGCCTGATCCTAGGAGGATCCTATCCCCAACAAGTGCTGGCAGGCATGAGAGACAGTGGCACTGACAGGGTTTGGGCAGAGTGAGATCAGAGAGCAGGCATCTTGGAGCTGAGCTGGGCAGGGCCCATGCTCAACTGTGCTATCAGAAGGGTATTGAAAGAGAATCCTCCATGCAAAGGGGAGACATGCTGTGTCAGCAAGAGCTGTTTAAATAGATTTCCTTGCTGGCAGGGTGCTAATGAGGTGTTAACACAGGGGAGGGAGGCAGGCGGGGCTTTCTGGAAGAAGGAGCAGATCTAAGCAAGGCTTCAAAGGAGTTGAGTTAGGAGCCTGAGACAGCCACCCTGCCCAGCTGCCCTAAGTCAATCTGAAGGCTCCCCTTAAGAGAGCTGAAGAGGACAGCCTGGATGTTCTGAGAACAGTTCCTCTTGTTCTCTGTCTCATGATCTTTCAAGAATCCTCGTCCTTGTTCTTTAGAAGCCAAAGTGCTCACTGTTGTGTTCAGGGCCAAATTCCATCAGAGACTCTTTGTCTGCACACAGAGGTGGAAGGTGGGCTCACTCGTCACTCTCCATTTTGCCTCACATCACAGAGGCGGGCTCTGGGGCCTATTGCCTCCCAGAGGGACTCCATTTCCTGGGCTCCTGCTTCTTACTTGCCAGAGAAACTATGAAAGGCGTACACTTCCATAGCTGGATTTAAAGTTTTAAAAAAATCGCTTTAAACTTTCTCTTTTATGAGGCTAGCAAGATACCTTTGTTTATGTCTTTCCATTTTAAGGACAAAAGGAGTTGGAGTCTATTAGATCAAACTATATAAAGTCCCATTTTTGTAGGTCAGAAACAATTTTATATATGTGATATCACATAGTTCCGAATAATATAACTGCCTGGAGCTGGGCATTGGATGGACTGGAACTCAGAATCCTGGGTTTTCTCAGGATGGTGTGTACAATGCACTGGCTAGAGGAACAGGAGGGTGGAGAAGAGGAACTGGAATTGGAAGTTGAGAAAAATAATAATGATGATACTAGAGAGCTAGCTAGTCATAGTAATAGAGCTAACATTTACTGAGTTCTTACTACATTCCATAATACAAGTTTTGCATGTCATAACTCATTGAATTCTCACAATATCTACAGGAGGTAGTTACTGTCCAAAGGGAGAATTAAAAGTCCAAGAAGATTAAGTTAGATGTCCAACATCACCTATGAGGATGCCAGAATTTGGTCCAGGTAGATGCATCCTGAAGTCTGCACTGTCTCCTAAGCTTTAACGTAGAAGGAGGAACTTTGAATAACAGAGAGGTATTCTTGAACATCTCGTCTTCTCCCTGGATGTTTCCCTGCTGGGCTGGTGGGACAGTCCAGGTTGAGTGCTGCAGTAGAAAGAGGGAAAGAGTGGCCTTTAGATGTGAGATAGACTTGGGTTTGAATACCAGCTCTGCTTTTTATTATCCCTATGATGTGAGAAAATCAAATGGACTAATGTAAGTTTCAAGTTTCTCAGCTTTAAAATGGGGCTATTTATAAACATAAACATAAACATAAATATAAACACCTTATGGGGATGTTGGGAGGCATCCATGAAATAAAATCTTCCTAAACTAGAAACTCTCCAGGGAAGGTCAATCTTATTCATGTCTGTGTGACCCTTTGTTAAGGGCCTAGTACATATCTGGGCTCTGTAAGTCTTTATTGAATGACTGGGTATTAAGGAGAGATTGGGAAAGTATGTATGGTGTGGGGAATGTGGAAATGTGTTGGGAGTTATTAATGAAGAGGAAAAATGGAAAAGCAAATGTGAGGAAGTGAGTGAGAGTGGAACTCAGAGAAAAGATGTGGTCAGGAGTCCATCCAATCAGGGGGAACTATATTGGAGGAGAATTTCCTTCCACACATCCACATGCCCTTTCCCTATGTGTTAGTTTCCTGGGGCTGGAGTAACATATTATCACAAACTGGGTAGCTACAAACAACAGGAATTGGGCCAGGCTCAGTGGCTCATGCTTATAATCACTTTGGGAGCTGAGGCGGGCAGATCACTTGAGGTCAGGAGTTCAAGACCAGCCTGACCAACATGGTGAAACCCTGGCTCTACTAAAAATACAAAAATTAGCCAGGTGTGGTGTTGTGCACCTGTAATCCAAGCTACTCAGGAGGCTGAGGCAAGAGAATTGCTTGAACCCAGGAGGCAGAGGTTGCAGTCAGCGGAGATTGAGCCAATGCATTCCAGCCTGGATGACAGAAGAGACTCCATTTAAACAAAACAAAACAAAACATTAAAAAAAAACAAGAGGAATTCATTCTTTCATAGTTTTGGAGCCACAATTCCAAAGTCAAGTTGTCGGCAGGGCCACGCTCCCTCTAAAAGCTCTAGTGCAGAATCCTTCCTTGCCTCTCCTAGCTTCTGGTGGCTGCCAGCAACCGTTGGCACTTCTTAGCTTGTGATGACATAACTCCAATCTCAGCCTCTGCCCTCATGTGGCTCTCCTCCCTGTCTGTGTTCAGATTTGCCTTCTCTTACAAGGGCTCCTGTCACTGGATTAGAGCTCGCCCCAATCCAGTATGATTTCATTTTAACTTAATTACATCTGTAGGACAGAGAGCATCAGAATAAATAGCTAATGCATGCTAGGCTTAATACCTAGGGGATGGGTTGATAGGTGCAGCAAACCACCATGGCACACGTTTACTTATGTAACAAACCTGCACGTCCTGCACATGTATCCCGGAACTTAAAATTAAATTAAATTTTAAAACATTACATCTGTAAAGATTCTATTTCTAAATAAAGAAACATTCATGGCTTTGGGTGGATATGAATTTTAAGGGGATGCTATTCCACTCAGTACACCCTCCTAGTCATTAATGTCAGCGTAATACTAATTTATTCATTCATTAATTTATTTAACAAAATTTTCTGAACATCTACTCTCTGCCAGGCACTGTGTTAGATGCTGGAGATACATATTGAATAATGCAAGGTCCTTCTGCATAAGGATCTCACCAACTAATTAAAGAAACAGATGTGTCGACAGGAAAGCTTAATACAGGTTTATGGAGCCAATGACCAGACCCTGTTCCCAAGGCCTAGGTGGGGAAGGAGTCAAGTCTGCCATGAAAGAACACTGGTCAGGGTAGGCTTCATAGAACAGATGGTGCTTGTGTTGAATTTTCTTGAAATCATCAAAGGGGTTTGCAGGAGGGACAAAGGGGAAGGTGCTCTAGGCGGCGGGCACAGTGTGTGCAAAGGCTGGGGAACTTGAAGGCGCCTCTTATGTTTGGGAGTTCTGCAGGTGCTTTGAGGCTGATGCTAGCTACAGCAGGGGTATAGGACCCTCTCATAGGGAGAAAGAGACATGCTATGGGAGGTGTGATTGCCCTGAAGTCCAGCAGTGGGTCACATGATGGTGCCAATAAGCCTTAACAGGGGACAGGGCAGCAGTTGGGGCTAGCTGTCCTCAAACTGGTTGCTTTTGGCACCATTTGCCTGGCCAGTTGACTCTGAAAAAGAAAAGACAAGACAAGAAGAAAAGAGGGAGGGAAGCTGTGTGGTCATTTTGTTGTCATGACACTCTCATTTTACAGATTGGAATACTGAGGTACAGAGAGGTTAAATGGTTTTCCCTAAATGACAAGCAAATAAATGGCAGAGGGTCAAACCTCAATGACTGAATTTCCTCTATGGATCGTTCCCAGTGTTCTACACTGCCTCGCAAGGAAGACTGATATGGAAAGAAAAGAACCCACAGTTATCAAACAAGCCAATTAAAAGGCAATTATTTTTATTACACCATGTGTCTGCCTTACCTGGGGATTTGCCACCGTGTTATGTTTAACTAGCATCCTCCTAATAACAGTCTCCCCTTCAACAACGTTCCTCCTCAGGTATTTAAGTGTGCCCTGATAGATCACAACTTGCTCATTTTAGGAAAAGAGAGTAGTAGAAAACTATCAACAGAGTGTTAAAACCTACCACCAATTAAAGGCTAACTAGAATTGAAGCAGTATTAGTGCTTCAAGGGAATTATAACCAAAGTCAACAAGAAAATGTGATTTCTTTTCCTTTTTTTTTTTTTTGAGATGGAGTCTTGCTCTGTTGCTGAGGCTGGAGTGCAGTGGCAAGATCTTGCCTCACTGCAACTTCCACTTCCCAGGTTCAAGCGATTCTCCTGCCTCGATCTCCTGAGTAGCTGGGATTACAGACAGTGGCCACCATGCCCAGCTAATTTTTGTATTTTTAGTAGAGATGGGGTTTCACTATGTTGGCCACGCTGGTCTCAAACTCCTGACCTCAAGTGATCCACCCGCCTCGGCCTCGTAAAGTGCTGAGATTACAGGCATGAACCACCACACTCAGCCAGAAAATGAGGTTTCATTAAAAAACATCTATGTTAACTGTGGATGCCTCCTCCACCCTGGGTGCCACCAGGGCTACCCCTTAGTGTGAACTTGTTTAAAGGAAATTTGGATCCAAAGTATATAAAATGTGCAACAGTTGAATAGATACAATTATTCAGAAACATGCCTTTGGTGCAAAGTGAGGCAGAGCATCCCAGCCATTCACAAACAGCAATCATCCACAAGCCTCTGGCATCATACAGAGGTGCCTTGGCTCTGGTGGTTGTGTTAGCCAAAAAGGGGCCTTGGTTGGAACTGGTGGCATGTTGGGCTTGCCACCAGTATGGTCAAAACCCTAAGGACCCCAAACACATGTGAGGCCTTTGGAACAGACAACCAAATTACCTCAAGAAGGCTGTATGCACTTGGGAAGCCCCAAATAGGATTATTCTAGAGTAAGGATGGTTCTTTGCTTCTAAAGTAGAATAAAGAGTAGAAGAAACTGTTCTGATGTGAATCAGGAATAAAAAAAGCCCCAAGATCAAGCCCTTGCTCTGTGCTATCTGAATGGCACTGGGCAAATCCTTATACCTTTCTTGATCTTTCTTCTCTCACCTGTTAAATGAGCCGATAGAATTAGATGCTTCTTATTACCCCTCCCAGCTCCGATATTTTTTGATCAGTGACCAGGCAGGTGTGAGGTCAAAGGCTTTCACACAGAACAGCCTGGTTGGGGGCTGAATCTGGATCTGTCTTGGCAAGGCTTAGATAGGACTGATATTGAGGCTGCTGGCCAGGATGGGGACACAAGCTACTGTGGCTTTTTCAACTTAAGACTGGGAGGAAATGATCAATACAAGTTAGATGGAAAAGGACATAAGCATCAGGGGAAATGTTATTGGCAAAGGGAGACACTTAAACTCGTGCAACTGGAAACTATAAGGCAAGGACAATGAGGCCTTAAAATCAAGCAATAGCATCAGCAGTCTGCACTTGGCTGGCTTCAGCGAGCTTCAACAAAAGAGGGAAACAGGCCTTTGGAGGTGCAAGGGGTGCTAAACCCCTTCCTCATTCAATTGCCAGGATGTGGTCCCACGAGGTGACCTCCCTGCACGCTAATCCATGGCTGTCTTCCCCCTACGACTCCCCCACCATACTTACTTGACCCTCAGTAGGAATTACGGAGTATATGACTCTAAGTATTGAGCAGAAGACGTTTTTATTATTGGACACTATCATTCCCTGTGATTCTCAATGATACAAGGATAGAAAGAGGCCTGCTTTTAATTAACTGCCACAAGCTAATTCCAGAGTCAAGAAGAACTGAGTAAGTTCCTCATCTAAGGACATATAGTGGGATAACTGAGAAACCTAAGGGACATGCATTCCCGCTATTAGGGACAGTGACAGCAGTCACGATGTTAACAGCCCTCATACATACAGCCATCATCTACTCTGTACCAAGCAGTGTGCTAGGTGGTTTACACTTGTTGAGGGAGGTGGCTATTTTTAGGCTGGAGGCAACATGAGTTTGCTGCTCCCAACTGTGCAAACATTCTGTTAAAGAGAAAAAAGGAGCCTTATTTTTTTTTTTTGAGGAAAGCACTTCGTTGGGGTTGATGGTCAGGAATTATGGGCTTGGGTAGGTAAGTGTGGGCTGAGATTAAGAGTGAAATTACTACTGAATAAAGCAACAGGCCTAAGAGGAATGAATGGGGGATAGTGTTTGCCTAAGAGGAAAGACGGAGAACGGCTCAGTAGAAGTAGTCAGGGACACAGGAGAGAGAAGGCCTTGTGATATGTACCTGTGGTTGCCTTTATGCCATAGTCTAACACGTCTGCAATGTTACCTTGATAGTTATCAGTGGAAGGGGTGGGGGAAGGAGTTCCACAATTGTGTCCTTCATTAGGTAATGCCTGAAGACATTTTTGGTTGTCATGATTAGGGTGAGGGATGCTACTCCCATCTAACGGATGGAGACCAGAGATGTTTCCAAACATCCTACATTGCACAGGACAGCCTCACAACAAACAATTATGCAGCCCCAAATATCAGCAGTGCCAATGTTGACAACCCCTTAAGGAATAAGGAGAAAAGACTGTTTCAGACTGAGGCAGAGGTGGGCAGTGAGAGGAGAGCAGCTATAGGTTTGAGCCATCTGGCAGGATGACTGGGAATCCACCAAAAAGGAGAGCATAGAAGAAGCAGAAATATGAATATGGTGCAAGAAGTGACAGTGTGGGCCAGGCATGGTGGCTCACACCTGTGATCCCAGCACTCTGGGAGGCCAAGGTGGGTGGATCACCTGGGGTCAGGAGTTCGAGACCAGCCCGGCCAACATGGTGAAACCCCATCTCTACTGAAAATACAAAAAAAAAAGCGGGCACCTGTAATCCCAGCCATTCTGGAGGCTGAGGCAGGAGAATCACTTGAGCCCGGGGGATAGAGGTTGCAGTGAGCTGAGATCGCGCCATTGTACTCCAGCCAGCCTGGGCAACAAGAGTGAAACTCCACGTCAAAAAAGAAAAAAAAAGAAAGAAAAGAAAAGAAATGACAGTGCAACCTAAGTGCCCCTCCTTTGGCTCCAAGAACCCTGGGAACCAAGGATACGGTGCTGGACTTCATCCTCCTTCTAGGGTGGGTGAGCTCCTTCTATTTTTTCTATATGGGAAGTTTGACTCCTGAACAACTTTTAAAGGTTGAGGACACTGGCTTTAATACACATTGTCTTTTTCTTACCTTCACAAAAGCCCTGTGCATAGGTTTGTCAGCCCTATTTTAGAGTGGAGAAAGACTGAGGCTTACAGTAGTACTAGGTTGGAGCAGTAGGTTGGTGATCACACAGCCAGCCCAAGTTACAGCTGGAAGTTGATCCAGATCTATCTAACTGCAGAGCCTGAGCTGTCCATTATCCCAATATGGCCCCAGTGGCACTGGGGGATGTGTACATGTGTTTTCACATAGGGCTTCACACAGACACTGGCTTTGAGCAGCATTCTATATGTCAGTGGTAAGTTTCCAAACCACCTGCACGTTTGGCAGATAATTAGCAAAATTTTGTAGGAACATATTAGGTAGGATTAAAGTTTCATGTGTCTTATGAAACCACCAGATTGGTTTTTACTGTGAAGTTTATGTGAGGATATTATCTGCAAGTCTAGTTTCTTTCTTTTCTTCTATCTCTAAACTACATTCTCACCTTCATACAATTGGGGGGCAGGCAAATTTATTCTCAGGAAATAAAGCTCCCACCAGGAAATGGTTAGCAGGACCCTTTTTCTATGGGGAAATGATGTGACATGTGTTGACTGGGGTCCAGAGCTGAGCCCAATAATGGAGGTGTAGTGCAGCCCCACCCTCTGTCCTGCAGACTGGGCATGGAGTCTTCTTGGGAATTTGGAAGGCCAGCTGCTTGGAATGTCCAGATCTGGTTATCATGTTAAAGTCTGATTGACATCAGAATTAATCAGAAAAATTGCTTCACCAACTTATATCAACTCTGCACGCTCTCCCACAAGGCTGACATAGCTATCCAGCTATCCAGCACCGGTGGTAGTTTCCATATTGGATCCAGTGAAATCTCATGCTCTACTTTGGTTTATAGACTTTTACAAAGGGCTTTTAGGTCCATAGTCATAATGCTGTCCATTCACTAGAATAGTAATTTAATTCTTTTTTTTTTTTTTTTTTTTTTTTTTTTTTGAGACGGAGTCTTGCTCCGTCACCCAGGCTGGAGTGCAGTGGTGCAATCTCCACTCACTGCAAGCTCCGCCTCCCGGATTCATGCCATTCTCCTGCCTCAGCCTCCCAAGTAGCTGGGACTACAGGCACCCGCCACCACGCCCAGCTAATTTTTTATATTTTTAGTAGGGACGGGGTTTCACTGTGTTAGCCAGGATGGTCTCGATCTCCTGACCTAGTGATCCACCCGCCTCGGCCTCCCAGAGTGCTAGGATTACAGGTGTGAGCCACCGCACCCGGCCAGTAATTTAATTCTTTAATACATTTATCATAAAAGATAAGTAATGCGAACATATTCAGTAGTGTTTTCAAATGAGTCTGTCTTTTATTGATCACATCAACCAAAAACATTTGGAAAACTGCAGCACGTGTATACACAGGTACAGGTTTGCAGATTTTTGGCAGTAACTCCTCTCTGTGACTGTCTCGCTTCATTGTTCACCTTCAGGCCTCATAGCCTGCAGGTTGAGAACTCCATAGTGGGGTTCAGCTCTGAAAACCTGCAACTCTTCCCTTCCCCAAACAGTAAGTGGGTTGTGGGACCTAAAAAGTTAAGTGACTGGTTTGTATTGTTTATGCTTTGTAACATTAATGATATATCATTGTTCTCCAACTTTGATTCTTTGTAATACTTCTGAATCTAGATAAGAAACAGTGTTAGAAGAATAGATACAGATAACATCTCTCATGCTATAGTGAATATTTGTAAGTATTAATTCAGATACATTCCTAATTCTCTCCAACTCTCCCCTCCCTCATGGCCTATCTTTTTATACCATAGTCTAGGTTTCTCAATATTGATACTCTTAACATTTTAGGTCATATAGTTCTTTGTTGTTGGGGCAGTGGGTGCTGTCCTGTGCATTATGGGATGTTTAGTAGCATCCCTGGGCTCTCCCACTAGATGCCAGTAGCATCTTCCCAGTGGTGACAACCAAAAATATTTCAAGACCTTGCTAAATGTCCCCTGGAAAGCAAAATCCCCCTCCCAGTTAGGAATCACTGCCATAGTGGATTGGCCTTCTATCATCACTTACTTGATGTAAGCCATAAAAACTAAACCCTTTAAATAAGAGTTTTTAACTTCCAGGGTTAGCCGATCTAAAAACAAAGCATATGTTGGAAAGAGCATTGCACTTGGAGGAAGTAAAACCTGGACTTGAATCTAGATTCTGCCATATATTAGCTAGGTAAGTGACATTCTCTCAGTTTCAATCTCTACTGTAAAATGTGGGTAATAATATCCACCTTGCATGGCTGTTATGAAGATTAAATAAAATACTAGAGGTAAAGCATCTAGCACTATGCCTGGCACAGAGAAGGCACCCAGTGAAAACTGAATTCAGAACTGGATTCATCCCACTCGATGTGTTGCATGTCACCATGCTTGTCCTCAATATTGTGCTAGATAAAGCTTATTTAAAGAGTGTATATTTCTAGAAATTTGCTAATATAATTAGGAAAAACTGATTGCTGAAGACCATTATTTCAAAGTGAAACTGAAGACTGCTAATCTCATGGAGTCTTAATGATGGAGCAAAACTCCAAGAAAATTTAGTTGGTTAAGTCGTTAGGTTACAGGACTTGGGGAATTTCCTGAGCTAATGACTGACTGACTTGGGAGTCATATCCAGCCATGGTAGATGACCACGACCTTGACCTGCATATCACTGTGTGTTTAATTCATGGGACTGTGGGTAGTGTAAGAGTGGGATGCTTCACAGAGCGATTCAGTTCACTGGTATGAAACTCCTGGAACGTGCCCATTATACCCAGGAAGCTCCTGCGCCAGCTCTCACCCCAAGCCTTCAAGTTAAAAGACACATCTTGCATTTTCTAGAGATAGGAGGGCTGAGTTCTGCCCTGCAGTCCAGGGAGGCCCTGTCTCAATTTGGCTTTCAGGCTATAAGCCTGGTATATTGGGGCCTGAGGTTGCCTTCAAGACAACCGTGAATGACATGGCTGGTGGTACTATTTAAATAATGAGACCACGCGAATCCCCGGTCTTCAGTGGGGTGGACAGAAATATAGTGTGGAAGGAGAATGGTCACAGGATACATGAAGGGTGCAAAATAGAAAGAACATGGATTTTGGAGACAGGCAGATTTGATTCAAACTGGCCCCACTGCTTACCTGCTGGGTGATGTGGAGTGCTAACCCACTTTGAGCTTTGGTTTTCCAATGTGTGAAGCTGACTTCCATGGTAAGTTTTGAGGTTTGGAGGCGGTGTAGGCAAAGTGCATGATGCAGCATGTCCCACACAGTGGGACCCAATACATAGGAGTTCCTAATACCATTATTGCTACTCCAATGACTGCTTTTCAAACAAGAAAATTAGTGTGATGCTTGTTCAACAACTTTTTTTTCTGATATAGTAATTTCTCACTGTGACAGACTTTTAGCAAACACATCCAGAGGAACTCGTGTTTAGTTATGCATTTTTGTGCTGCCTTTAACCAAACAAGACAAGTGCCTGACATTGGCAGTGAACAGAAAAATCTGGGGCTTGTGGACTCCAAAGCAAGCCAACAAAAGATCATGTTAGAGAGGCTTTGAAGCCAACTTTGTGGTGACCTTAATCACGCTGGCTCTCAACTCCTCTCTCAGTACTGTGTTTCTCTCTAACTCAAGCTCCTATCTGCAGCTCTCCTGTCAGCCATCTCCAGATCCCATGCTACAGAGAATCCCATTACAAAGACTTTTATCTCCCAGAAGCAGATTGTTCAGCCTGAGAGCATTAATAGATGGATTGGAGGTAAACTCTGGCTCTCCATGTACATCTGATATATTTTTTAACGACTACAGGTTATTACTTCTGAAAACTATAATTGACTAGTTCTGTTAAAGCACATAATATCTCAGGCTCTAGCTTCTCCCTTTTTGTTGACAGAAAGGCATTTGTCAAGTTCCAAATTTGTTTGTTTCTCAGCTTTACTATTCTTATGACTTGGAAGGCATAAATGAACACTTAAGCATTAAAGGAAAGCAATGTATTCTGACTCATTTTAAAAAGGAATAGGGCCACGGAAAGGAAGAAACCCTTTTGCCTGAATTTATAACAGCTTTGGGAGACACGTGGGGCTCTACTCCCTCATTTGTAGGGAGAGTCCTGACTGGGTTGGTGCAGTGAGGGCTCCTGTAAGATTCAAGCTTAAGACATTTAAAGAGTTGGAAGCTTCTTCTTCATTTTTTCTAGTATTTTACTGTGAAAAAATTTCTAACACTTAGCAAAGCTGAAAGAATTTCAAAATTGAAAGAATACCCTTATACCCACCATTCAGCTTCTACCATTACAATCTGCATATTCACTTTATCAGATCTCTGCCTAGTTATCCATCTCTCTATCCATCTATTAATTCATCTCATTTCTGGTGCATTTCAAAGTCAAGTACAGTATCAGTATACTCTCGCATCAATATTTCAGCGTTTATATTATCAATTCCAGTTCAACATTTCTTTACGGTATATTCTTCTTTTGAAATAAAATTTACATACAATGAAATGCACGAGTCTTGAGGGTACATGAATTTTGACTAATGCATATACAAAACCAAAATTAGATACTTGCCCATGCTGGCCAGAATGGTTATAATTTAAGATGACTGAAAACAACAAACTTGGCAAGATTTTGGAACAACCGAAATTCTCATACAATGCTAGTGGAAGTAAAAATGGTACAACATCTTTGGAACAAGGTCTGTCAGCTTTTTATAAACCTGTATCTATTTTATGACGCCCAGATTTCTATAAAGGTTCTGAACTTCGCTGTCATCTCAGAAATTTCCCTTGTCAGTCCACCATTGTTACTGTCCTCCAGAGTTAATGACTGTTTTAGTTACTTTCCACCATGGATTAATTTTCTTGTTCTTGAACTTTACAACAATGGAATCTCACAGTATGGACTCTTTTGTTAGAGACTTCTGCCACTCAGAATAATGTCTTGGAGATTTATCCAGGATGTTGTGGGCATCAGTAATCCACTCCTTCTTATTGTGGGGTATTGTACCAATGTATGAATATATCCTCGTGTATTTATCCATTCTCCCATTGATGGACACCTGGGCTGCTTCCAGTTTGGGGTTATTATGAATAAAGCTGCTTTGACTATCATTGTACAAGTCTTGTTCTGTACATTATTGTAACATCTCTCATGTAAATACCTAGTAGTGGAATTACTGTGTCATAAAGTAGGTGCATGTTTATAAGAAACTGAAAGATCTTTACCAAAGTTATTGTACCATTTTATATTCTCACTAACATTGTATAAGAGTTTCCATTCTTCCACAATCTTGACAATATTTGGTGTTGTCAGTCAGTTTTAACAGTAATCATTCTGACAAGTATGTACAGGTGTCTATTATGATTTTAATTCACATTTTTCTGGTGACTAATGGTGTTAAGCACTTTTTTATCTGCCTTTTGGTCATACACACATCTTGTTTTGTGAAGTATTAAAATATTTCCTCCATTTTTAATGACTTATCTTCTTATTATTGATTATAGAGTATATTTATATTCAGGATACCTGTTCTTTGTCAGATAAATGATTTAGAAATATTTACTTCCAATCTGAAGCTTGTCAAAGTATTTCCTTAACAGGGACTTATGATAAGCAGTTGTTAATTTTGATGAAATCAATTTTTAATGGCAATTGTTTTTTGTGAATTAAGGAACTTTAGCCTATTCTCAAATCTTTTATGTTTTCCTGTAAAATATTTATGATTTTATCTTTTACATTTGTGTCTATGATAAATCTTGAATTAATTTTTGTGTTTGTTGTGAGGCAGGGGTTGAAATCCATTTTTTCCTATATGGACATCTAGTTATTCTGGTATCATTTGTTAAAAAGACATTTCTTTTACTATTTAATTTCTTTGACTCCCTTGTCAAAAATTAAATGGCTATAAAATGCGAATTTATTTCCGGGCTCTCTGTTTTGTTCCATTGATTAAGATTGAGGTTCATTTTTGTTTTGCATATATGTATCCAAATGCTCTAGCACTATTTGGAAAAAAGACCATCCTTTCTCCATTGAATTCCCTTAGTGTATATGTCAAAAATCAATTGACAATATACATTTGGGTCCATTGCTGGACTTCCTATTCTGATCAATGATCTATATGTCCATCTTTCACTAATTCCACACTCTCTTCTTTACTGAAGCCTTTTTTTTTGTTTGTTTTTGTTTTTGTTTTTATTTTATTATTATTATACTTTAAGTTTTAGGGTACATGTGCACAATGTGCAGGTTAGTTACATATGTATACATGTGCCATGCTGGTGTGCTGCACCCATTAACTCGTCATTTAGCATTAGATATATCTCCTAATGCTATCCCTCCCCCCTCCCCCCACCACACAACAGACCCCAGAGTGTGATGTTCCCCTTCCTGTGTCCATGTGTTCTCATTGTTCAATTCCCATCTATGAGTGAGAACGTGCGGTGTTTGGTTTTTTGTCCTTGCGATAGTTTACTGAGAATGATGGTTTCCAGTTTCATCCATGTCCCTACAAAGGACATGAACTCATCATTTTTTATGGCTGCATAGTATTCCATGGTGTATATGTACCACATTTTCTTAATCCAGTCTATCGTTGTTGGACATTTGGGTTGGTTCCAAGTCTTTGCTATTGTGAATAGTGCCGCAATAAACATACGTGTGCATGTGTCTTTATAGCAGCATGATTTATAGTCCTTTGGGTATATACCCAGTAATGGGATGGCTGGGTCAAATGGTATTTCTAGTTCTAGATCCCTGAGGAATCGCCACACTGACTTCCACAGTGATTGAACTAGTTTACAGTCCCACCAACAGTGTAAAAGTGTTCCTATTTCTCCACGTCGTCTCCAGTACCTGTTGTTTCCTGACTTTTTAATGATTGCCATTCTATCTGGTGTGAGATGGTATCTCATTGTGGTTTTGATTTGCATTTCTCTGATGGCCAGTGATGGTGAGCATTTTTTCATGTGTTTTTTGGCTGCATAAATGTCCTCTTTTGAGAAGTGTCTGTTCATGTCCTTCACCCATTTTTTGATGGGGTTGTTTGTTTTTTTCTTGTAAACTTGTTGGAGTTCATTGTAGATTCTGGATATTAGCCCTTTGTCAGATGAGTAGGTTGTGAAAATTTTCTCCCATTTTGTAGGTTGCCTGTTCACTCTGATGGTAGTTTCTTTTGCTGTGCAGAAGCTGTTTAGTTTAATTAGATCCCATTTGTCAATTTTGGCTTTTGTTGCCATTGCTTTTGGTGTTTTAGACATGAAGTCCTTGCCCATGCCTATGTCCTGAGTGGTAATGCCTAGGTTTTCTTCTAGGGTTTTTATGGTTTTAGGTCTAACGCTTAAGTCTTTAATCCATCTTGAATTAATTTTTGTATAAGGTGTAAGGAAGGGATCCAGTTTCAGCTTTCTACATATGGTTAGCCAGTTTTCCCAGCACCATTTATTAAATGGGGAATCCTTGCCCCATTGCTTGTTTTTCTCAGGTTTGTCAAAGATCAGATAGTTGTAGATATGCGGTGTTATTTCTGAGGGCTCTATTCCGTTCCATTTATTTATATCTCTGTTTTGGTACCAGTACCATGCTGTTTTTGTTACTGTAGCCTTGTAGTATAGTTTGAAGTCAGGTAGCGTGATGCCTCCAGCTTTGTTCTTTTGGCTTAGGATTGACTTGGCGATGTGGGCTCTTTTTTGGTGCCATATGAACTTTAAAGTAGTTTTTTCCAATCTGTGAAGAAAGTCATTGGTAGCTGGATGGGGATGGCATTGAATGTATAAATTACCTTGGGCAGTATGGCCATTTTCATGATATCGATTCTTCCTACCCATGAGCATAGAATGTTCTCCCATTTCTTTGTATCCTCTTTTATTTCTTTGAGCAGTGGTTTGTAGTTCTCCTTGAAGAGGTCCTTCATGTCCTTTGTAAGTTGGATTCCTAGGTATTTCATTCTCTTTGAAGCAATTGTGAATGGGAGTTCACTCATGAGTTGGCTTTCTGTTTGTCTGTTATTGATGTATAAGAATGCTTGTGATTTTTGTACATTGATTTTGTATCCTGAGACTTTGCTGAAGTTGCTTATCAGCTTGAGGAGATTTTGGGCTGAGACAATGGGGTTTTCTAGATATACAATCATGTCATCTGCAAACAGGGATAATTTGACTTCCTCTTTTCCTAATTGAATACCCTTTATTTCCTTCTCCTGCCTAATTGCCCTGGCCAGACCTTCCAACACTATGTTGAATAGGAGTGGTGAGAGAGGGCATCCCTGTCTTGTGCCAGTTTTCAAAGGGAATGCTTCCAGTTTTTGCCCATTCAGTATGATATTGGCTGTGGGTTTGTCATAGATAGCTCTTATTATTTTGAGATATGTCCCATCAATACGTAATTTATTGAGAGTTTTTAGCATGAAGCGTTGTTGAATTTTGTCAAAGGCCTTTTCTGCATCTGTGGAGATAATCATGTGGTTTTTGTCTTTGGTTCTGTTTATATGCTGGATTACATTTATTGATTTGCGTATATTGAACCAACCTTGCATCCCAGGGATGAAGCCCACTTGATCATGGTGGATAAGCTTTTTGATGTGCTGCTGGATTCGGTTTGCCAGTATTTTATTGAGGATTTTTGCATCAATGTTCATCAAGGATATTGGTCTAAAATTCTCTTTTTTGGTTGTGTCTCTGCCTGGCTTTGGTATCAGGATGATGCTGGCCTCATAAAATGAGTTAGGGAGGATTCCCTTTTTTTCTATTGATTGGAATAGTTTCAGAAGGAATGGTACCAGTTCCTCCTTGTACCTCTGGTAGAATTAGGCTGTGAATCCATCTGGTCCTGGACTCTTTTTAGTTGGTAAGCTATTGATTATTGCCACAATTTCAGATCCTGTTATTGGTCTATTCAGAGATTCAACTTCTTCCTGGTTTAGTCTTGGAAGGGTGTATGTGTTAAGGAATTTATCCATTTCTTCTAGATTTTCTAGTTTATTTGCGTAGAGGTGTTTGTAGTATTCTCTGATGGTAGTTTGTATTTCTGTGGGATCGGTGGTGATATCCCCTTTGTCATTTTTTATTGCGTCTATTTGATTCTTCTCTCTTTTCTTCTTTATTAGTCTTGCTAGCAGTCTATCAATTTTGTTGATCCTTTCAAAAAAACAGTTCCTGGATTCATTAATTTTTTGAACGGTTTTTTGTGTCTCTATTTCCTTCAGTTCTGCTCTGATTTTAGTTATTTCTTGCCTTCTGCTAGCTTTTGAATGTGTTTGCTCTTGCTTTTCTAGTTCTTTTAATTGTGATGTTAGGGTGTCAATTTTGGATCTTTCCTGCTTTCTCTTGTGGGCATTTAGTGCTATAAATTTCCCTCTACACACTGCTTTGAATGTGTCCCAGAGATTCTGGTATGTTGTGTCTTTGTTCTCGTTGGTTTCAAAGAACATCTTTATTTCTGTCTTCATTTCATTATGTACCCAGTAGTCATTCAGGAGCAGGTTGTTCACTTTCCATGTAGTTGAGTGGTTTTGAGTGAGTTTCTTAATCCTGAGTTCTAGTTTGATTGCACTGTGGTCTGAGAGACAGTTTGTTATAGTGCCTGATCTTTTACATTTGCTGAAGAGAGCTTTACTTCCAACTATGTGGTCAATTTTGGAATAGTTGTGATGTGGTGCTGAAAAAAATGTATATTCTGTTCATTTGGGGTGGAGAGTTCTGTAAATGTCTATTAAGTCCGCTTGGTGCAGAGCTGAGTTCAATTCCTGGGTATCCTTGTTAACTTTCTGCCTCGTTGATCTGTCTAATGTTGACAGTGGGGTGTTAAAGTCTCCCATTATTATTGTGTGGGAGTCTAAGTCTCTTTGTAGGTCACTCAGGACTTGCTTTATGAATCTGGGTGCTCCTGTATTGGGTGCATATATATTTAGGATAGTTAGCTCTTCTTGTTGAATTGATCCCTTTACCATTATGTAATGGCCTTCTTTGTGTCTTTTGATCTTTGTTGGTTTCAAGTCTGTTTTATCAGAGACTAGGATTGCAACCCCTGCCTTTTTTTGTTTTCCATCTGCTTGGTAGATCTTCCTCCATCCTTTTATTCTGAGCCTATGTGTGTCTCTGCACGTGTGATGGGTTTCCTGAATAGAGCACACTGATGGGTCTTGATTCTTTATCCAATTTGCCAGTCTGTGTCTTTTAATTAGAGCATTTAGTCCACTTACATTTAAAGTTAATATTGTTATGTGTGAATTTGATCCTGTCATTATGATATTAGATGGTTATTTTGCTCGTTAGTTGATGCAGTTTCTTCCTAGCCTCGATGGTCTTTACAATTTGGCATGATTTTGCAGTGGCTGGTACCAGTTGTTCCTTTCCATGTTTAATGCTTCCTTCAGGAGCTCTTTTAGGGCAGGCCTGGTGGTGACAAAATCTCTCAGCATTTGCTTGTCTGTAAAGGATTTTATTTCTTCTTCACTGATGAAGCTTAGTTTGGCTGGATATGGAATTCTGGGCTGAAAATTCTTTTCTTTAAGAATGTTGAATATTGGCCCCCACTCTTCTGGCTTGTAGAGTTTCTGCCGAGAGATCTGCTGTTAGTCTGATGGGCTTCCCTTTGTGGGTAACCCGACCTTTCTCTCTGGCTGCCCTTAACATTTTCTCCTTCATTTCAACTTTGGTGAATCTGACAATTATGTGTCTTGGAGTTGCTCTTCTCGAGGAGTATGTTTGTGGCGTTCTCTGTATTTCCTGACTCTGAATGTTGCTAGATTGGGGAAGTTCTCCTGGTTAATATCCTGCAGAGTGTTTTCCAACTTGGTTCCATTCTCCCCGTCACTTTCAGGTACACCAATCAGACGTAGATTTGGTCTTTTCACATAGTCCCATATTTCTTGGAGGCTTTGTTCATTGCTTTTTATTCTTTTTTCTCTAAACTTCCCTTCTGACTTCATTTCATTCATTTCATCTTCCATCACTGATACCCTTTCTTCCAGTTGATCGCATCGGCTCCTGAGGCTTCTGCATTCTTCACGTAGTTCTCCAGCCTTGGCTTTCAGCTCCATCAGCTCCTTTAAGCACTTCTCTGTATTGGTTATTCTAGTTATACATTCATCTAAATTTTTTTCAAAGTTTTCAACTTCTTTGCCTTTGGTTTGAATTTCCTCCTGTAGCTCGGAGTAATTTGATCGTCTGAAGCCTTCTTCTCTCAACTCGTCTAAGTCATTCTCTGTCCAGCTTTGTTCCGTTGCTGGTGAGGAGCTGTGTTCCTTTGGAGGAGGAGAGGTGCTCTGCTCTTTAGAGTTTCCAGTTTTTCTGCTCTGTTTTTTCCCCATCTTTGTGGTTTTATCTACTTTTGGTCTTGGATGATGGTGATGTACAGATGGGTTTTTGGTGTGGATGTCCTTTCTGTTTGTTTGGTAGTTTTCTGTCTAACAGACAGGACCCTCAGCTGCAGGTCTGTTGGAGTTTGCTAGAGGTCCACTCCACACCCTGTTTGCCTGGGTATCAGCAGAGGTGGCTGCAGAACAGTGGGTTTTCATGAACCGCGAATGCTGCTGTCTGATCATTCCTCTGGAAGTTTTGTCTCAGAGGAGTACCTGGCCGTGTGAGGTGTCAGTCTGCCCCTACTGGGGTGTGCCTCCCAGTTAGGCTGCTCAGGGGTCAGGGGTCAGGGATCCACTTGAGGAGGCAGTCTGCCCGTTCTCAGATCTCCAACTGTGTGCTGGGAGAACCACTGCTGTCTTCAAAGCTGTCAGACAGGGACATTTAAGTCTGCAGAGGTTACTGCTGTCTTTTTGTTTGTCTGTGCCCTGCCCCCAGAAGTGGAGCCTACAGAGGCAGGCAGGCCTCCTTGAGCTGTGGTGGGCTCCACCCAGTTCCAGCTTCCAGGTTGCTTTGTTTACCTAAGCAAGCCTGGGCAATGGCGGGCGCCCCTCCCCCAGCCTGGCTGCAGCTTCGCAGTTTGATCTCAGACTGCTGTGCTAGCAATCAGCGAGACTCCGTGGGCGTAGGACCCTCTGAGCCAGGTGTGGGATATAACCTCCTGGTGCGCCATTTTTTAAGCCCCTTGGAAAAGCACAGTATTCGGGTGGGAGTGACCCGATTTTCCAGGTGCCTTCTGTCACCCCTTTCTTTGACTAGGAAAGGGAACTCCCTGACCCCTTGTGCTTCCTGAGTGAGGCAATGCCTCGCCCTGCTTTGGCTGGTGCATGGTGTGCCGCACCCACTGTCCTTCGCCCACTGTCTGGCACTCCCTAGTGAGATGAACCTGGTACCTCAGATGGAAATGCAGAAATCACCTGTCTTCTGCGTCGCTCACGCTGGGAGCTGTAGACCGGAGCTGTTCCTATTCGGCCATCTTTACTGAAGCTTTATAGTAAGTCTTGAAATCAGTAGTATAAGAATTTCAAAGTTTGTGTTTTTCAAGATTGCTTTGGATGTTCTATGTCTTTTGCATTTCCATTTAAATTTTAAAGACAGCTGGTTAATTCTTACAAAAATAGCCTGCTGGGATTTTTGATTGAGAATTATATTTATGGATTAATTTGTGAAGAACTGACATCTTAATAATATTGAGTCTTCTAATACATAAACATATTATACCTTTTCATTGATTTAAATCTTCTCTAATTTTTCTATTTTTTAGTTTTTAATGTACAATCTTGCACATCTTCTTAAAATCTATTATTAAGTGTTTTACAGAGTTTGCTGTACTTGTAATTGAAAGTATGGATTTTGTATTCTAATTGTTTGCAGCTAGAATATAAATATACAATTGGCTTTTGTATATTACCTTTTATTTTGTGATCTTACTGAATTCATTCAGTTTAACTAGTTAGTTTATAGGTCCCTTGAGGCTTTATATGTATTGCCATATAGAAATAGAGGCACTTTTACTTATTTTTTGCTTTTATGCTTTTAGTTTATTTTTCTTACTTTAGTCCAAAGGCTAAGATATCTAGTATAGTGCTGACTAGAGGTAATCTGAATGGGCCTTTTTTCCTGATCTTAAGGTGGAAGCATTCAGTATTTCATTGTTAATATGATGTTAATTTTTGGTTGTTTTGTAATGCCCTTATCAGATGAAAAAGCTCACTTCTAGTCCAAGATTGCTGAGAGTTTTTATACTGAATGGCTGTTGAATTTTCTTTACACACAAACTTTGAGGCTCTACCTCTCTTGTTCTCTCCTTCCTGGGATTCCCCCTTTGCAAATCTATTGAATGAGAAATAGTTTCATTCTGTTGCTTTTGTTTTCATTTAGCTGGTTACTTGGGATATTTACTGAATACTTATTTTATCTCCTTTTCTGTAAAATTCTGTCCAGTATTATATTGGTTTGTTTTTTACTGACTTATTGAAATTACTATTTATTTTTATATAAATTAATATAGATATTTAATTATTCTATATGAAGAAAATATATTTTCAAGTCTGTTTTTGTCTTTTAAACTGTAGAATATTTTAATATTGATGTAGTAAAACTTTTTTTTAGTTAATTAATGAATTGTCTTTTTTTGAGACATGGCCTCGCTCTGTCGCCCAGGCTGGAGTGCAGTCACGTGATCTCAGCTCACTGCAGCCTCCACCTGCCAGGTTCAAGCGATTCTCCCACCTCACCCTCCTGAGTAGCTGGGATTACCGGGGCACACCACCATGCCTGGCTAATTTTTTGCACTTTTAGTAGAGATGGGGTTTCCCCATGTTGCCCAGGCTGATCTTGAACTCCTGAACTCAGGTGATTCACCTGCCTTGGCCTCCCAAGGTGCCGGGTTTCCGGGTGTGAGCCACTGTGCCTGGCTAGATGTAGTAAAATTTATCAGTTTTTCCTCTTATGGCTTACATGATTTGTATCATGTTTAGAAAACATTTTTGCATTTCCAAGACTAGAATAAAGCCACAACAAGAACATTAAGTAGAAAACCTGTGAGATGTGGCCAGATAAGTTCCAGAGGAAAATCTGTAGCTTAAGTGCATGTATTAGTTAGCAAGAAATCAAATCTTAGTAAACAAAGTTTCTCACTCAAGAAGCTAAGAAAAGAATACTAACGACTCTACCACCTCCATGGAGTAATAAATTAATTAAAAGAAAGTCAAGCAATACAATAAGTAAATTTGGTCAAAAAACCTAAAGTTGTTTCTTAAAAGGACCAATGAAATACACACATTTTGGCATTTACTTAATGAAAGATGAGTTATGACATAAATAAACAACTGCATTTAAAAAGGAGACAAAGCTGCAGATGAATTGAAAATTGTAAGCAAATACTAATTGTGTTGCAAATATAGATACAATGCATATGATTTTTCAAGAAAATATTCTTTACCACATTGGCTTATGAAATAAGAAATCCAAGTATAGAATAAATATAGAAGAAAGTTTAAAGGTAGTCAGAGATTTATTTCTAAAAATGACACTAGGCCTAGGCAACTTTGTAAATTAGTCCTAGAAAACATTTAAAAGAAAGGTAGTTCCTGTATTACACAAACTTTTCTAGAGAATATAAAGATATAGAAAGGCAGATAGCTCATTTAAGAGGCTCACTTCACTCCAATACCAAAACTTGATAATGATAGCATATGGTAAAGAAATAGTAATTCAGTCTTATTTGTAAAAATAGACACAAATATATTAAATGATATATTATCAAATTTATTGCACTGATGTGTTAAGGGAAAATCTACCTTTACTAAGAAAAAATTAAAAGACGAAGAAGTATTAGAAAAATTACTCATGTAAATAACTGCACTAATAGACAAAGGAAAAGTTATTTGCTTAAGCCAATGCACATAAAAAACAAATATGTGTTTTCATTCAACATCCATTTCAAACAAATAAAAAACTCACTAATTGAAAGAAGCCTCTTAGGAAACCAGAAATAGAGAGCAACTCCCCTCACAAGATTAAGGAATCTGCTGGAAACATTAGCACTGTACTTCAAGCCCTATATGATGAAGACAGGAAAGAAGAAAGGTTATAAATATCAGGGAAACAGAGACAAAAATATCCTTTTTATGAGCAGACAATATAAACCTCTGCCTAGGCTACTGGCAAATATTAGAACTAACAAGAAATTTCGTAATATGATTTAAGATCCGCAAACAAAAATAAATGGCTTAGAGAGCAAGTAAATGAAAATCATATATTGTGAGAAATGCAAAACTTTACTGAAAGATGTGAAAAAGGCCTGAAGGAGTGAACAGATATAACTCATTCTTGATGAGAAGATATGGTATTGGAAGGATGAGAACAGAACCCAAATTTATCCATAATGTCAATGCAATCCTAATAAAATCCTAAAGGTTTTTCATGGAACTTGACACATTGACAATCAAGTATATAGAAAAGGGGGAAAATGTAGACCCAAGGCAACTTTGAGAATGGACACTGAAGGGAAACATGCCCCACTAGCAGAGCTGGATTTCTCATGAAACTAACAAACTTGAACATCAGGACTCTTCACTTGCCTGGCCCCTCTCTAGGACCAGGGAGGCATGTGGCTATGTGCTGACATGTTATGGTCTTATGTTTTTGTAAAAGTTGCCAAAATAAGATTCCCCAAGCACATTTATTTTTTGGCTCAGCATTCCATGCAGTCACACTTGAACTTGGTTCCATGCTGGAGTAGTGGCAGAATGGGTTCAGGATGGGTGGTGGCACCATGGTGGTTGCTGGGGGCTTTGGCTACATTGGATGGCTTAGCATTAACCAAGTCATACACAGAAGTGATGGAAACGCCATACATCTCTCCCAAACTCAACTTCCTCTTGGCCAGAACCTAAACACATTGCTAAAGCCATGCTATATGCTTACAATGATTTCCAGAACTCAACATTCATTTTAAAGAGAGAAACCAGAAAGCAAGTGGATGAAAAATTTATTTGTAAAGTTGATAAAGCTCAAATACACTCTTTTAACTGCAATTTGGAAGGAGTTTTGGAACAGTTCAATAAGACAGAAATAATAGACTCCTGATTTAGATGGATGCAAAGAGTAGCTTCTTTTGTCATTTTAAAATTTGTTATTAAAGAGTAGAGAAATAAGTCAAAGGATAAATGAAATGGGAAACCAAAATTATAAAGATGAGTTATAAAATTAACATAAATTATGCAGACATGGAGGAGAAAATAGAAAAAAAAAACACTGGTTACATCAAAAGTGGTAATTATCAATGAGAAAGAGAGATGTTTTAAATAGAAGTTATGAATAAGCACATACATTGTTTGATAAGCCAAGTAATGAAGATGAGTGGATCACAGAAACACACTGGGAAAATATTGACATTTATTGCCCATTTGACACAAGATGTCACTGTCAACAAAAATAACATACACTTATAATTTACCACTAAACCAAGAGTATTGACGTGAAAATGCTTAACGAGTGTTGTCAGTTCAGAGTGTATCAGATTAATTACAGCACGAGAAAATTTGGAAGGCTCCAAAACCTTACAGTTCAGGTATAAGTGAAATTGGCTAGAGGCTTTTCCAAATTTGGCAAAAATCTTAAAACATTAACTGGCAATACCAATAGCTATGTATGATGCCAAAAGAAACTTTTTTAAAAAATTATTATTATACATTAAGTTTTAGGGTACGTGTGCACAATGTGCAGGTTAGTCACATATGTATACATGTGCCATGCTGGTGTGCTGCACCCATTAACTCGTCATTTAGCATTAGATATATCTCCTAATGCTATCCCTCCCCCCTCCCCCCACCACACAACAGTCCTCAGAGTGTGATGTTCCCCTTCCTGTGTCCATGTGTTCTCATTGTTCAATTCCCACCTATGAGTGAGAACATGCGGTGTTTGGTTTTTTGTCCTTGTAATAGTTTACTGAGAATGATGATTTCCAGTTTCATCCATGTCCCTACAAAGGACATGAACTCATCATTTTTTATGGCTGCATAGTATTCCATGGTGTATATGTACCACATTTTCTTAATCCAGTCTATCGTTGTTGGACATTTGGGTTGGTTCCAAGTCTTTGCTATTGTGAATATTGCCGTAATAAACATACGTGTGCATGTGTCTTTATAGCAGCATGATTTATAGTCCTTTGGGTATATACCCAGTAATGGGATGGCTGGGTCAAATGGTATTTCTAGTTCTAGATCCCTGAGGAATCGCCACACTGACTTCCACAATGGTTGAACTAGTTTACAGTCCCACCAACAGTGTAAAAGTGTTCCTATTTCTCCACGTCGTCTCCAGTACCTGTTGTTTCCTGACTTTTTAATGATTGCCATTCTATCTGGTGTGAGATGGTATCTCATTGTGGTTTTGATTTGCATTTCTCTGATGGCCAGTGATGATGAGCATTTTTTCATGTGTCTTTTGGCTGCATAAATGTCTTCTTTTGAGAAGTGTCTGTTCATATCCTTTGCCCACTTTTTGATGGGGTTGTTTGTTTTTTTCTTATAAATTTGTTTGAGTTCATTGTAGATTCTGGATATTAGCCCTTTGTCAGATGAGTAGGTTGTGAAAATTTTCTCCCATTTTGTAGGTTGCCTGTTCACTCTGATGGTAGTTTCTTTTGCTGTGCAGAAGCTCTTTAGTTTAATTAGATCCCATTTGTCAATTTTGGCTTTTGTTGCCATTGCTTTTGGTGTTTTAGACATGAAGTCCTTGCCCATGCCTATGTCCTGAGTGGTAATGCCTAGGTTTTCTTCTAGGGTTTTTATGGTTTTAGGTCTAATGTTTAAGTCTTTAATCCATCTTGAATTAATTTTTGTATAAGGTGTAAGGAAGGGTTCCAGTTTCAGCTTTCTACTTATGGCTAGCCAGTTTTCCCAGCACCATTTATTAAATAGGGAATCCTTGCCCCATTGCTTGTTTTTCTCAGGTTTGTCAAAGATCAGATAGTTGTAGATATGCCGCGTTACTTCTGAGGGCTCTGTTCTGTTCCATTGATCTGTATCTCTATTTTGATACCAGTACCGTGCTGTTTTGGTTACTGTAGCCTTGTAGTATAGTTTGAAGTCAGGTAGCGTGATGCCTCCAGCTTTGTTCTTTTGGCTTAGGATTGACTTGGTGATGTGGGCTCTTTTTTGGTGCCATATGAACTTTAAAGTAGTTTTTTCCAATTCTGTGAAGAAAGTCATTGGTAGCTTGATGGGGATGGCATTGAATGTATAAATTACCTTGGGCAGTATGGCCATTTTCACGATATTGATTCTTCCTACCCATGAGCATGGAATGTTTTTCCATTTGTTTGTATCCTCTTTTATTTCCTTGAGCAGTGGTTTGTAGTTCTCCTTGAAGAGGTCCTTCATGTCCCTTGTAAGTTGGATTCCTAGGTATTTTATTCACTTTGAAGCAATTGTGAATGGGATTTCACTCATGATTTGGCTCTCTGTTTGTTATTGGTGTATAAGAATGCTTGTGATTTTTGCACATTGATTTTGTATCCTGAGACTGCTGAAGTTGCTTACCAGCTTAAGGAGATTTTGGGCTGAGACAATGGGGTTTTCTAGATATACAATCATGTCATCTGCAAACAGGGATAATTTGACTTCCTCTTTTCTTAATTGAATACCCTTTATTTCCTTCTCCTGCCTAATTGCCCTGGCCAGACCTTCCAACATTATGTTGAATAGGAGTGGTGAGAGAGGGCATCCCTGTCTTGTGCCAGTTTTCAAAGGGAATGCTTCCAGTTTTTGCCCATTCAGTATGATATTGGCTGTGGGTTTGTCATAGATAGCTCTTATTGTTTTGAGTTACGTCCCATCAATACGTAATTTATTGAGAGTTTTTAGCATGAAGGGTTGTTGAATTTTGTCAAAGGCCTTTTCTGCCTCTATGGAGATAATCATGTGGTTTTTGTCTTTGGTTCTGTTTATATGCTGGATTACATTTATTGATTTGCGTATATTGAACCAGCCTTGCATCCCAGGGATGAAGCCCACTTGATCATGGTGGGTAAGCTTTTTGATGTGCTGCTGGATTCGGTTTGCCAGTATTTTATTGAGGATTTTTGCATCAATGTTCATCAAGGATATTGGTCTAAAATTCTCTTTTTTGGTTGTGTCTCTGCCGAGCTTTGGTATCAGGTATTGCTGGCCTCATAAAATGAGTTAGGGAGGATTCCCTTTTTTTCTATTGATGGGAATAGTTTCAGAAGGAATGGTACCAGTTCCTCCTTGTACCTCTGGTAGAATTCGGCTGTGAATCCATCTGGTCCTGGAGTCTTTTTGGTTGGTAAGCTATTGATTATTGCCACAATTTCAGATCCTGTTATTGGTCTATTCAGAGATTCAACTTCTTCCTGGTTTAGTCTTGGGAGGTGTCACTAGGGGCAGACTGACACCTCACACGGCCGGGCACTCCTCTGAGACAAAACTTCCAGAGGAACGATGAGACAGCAGCATTCGCTGTTCACGAAAATACACTGTTCTGCAGACACTGCTGCTGATACCCAGGCAAATAGGGTGTGGAGCGGACCTCTAGCAAACTCCAACAGACCTGCAGTTGAGGGTCCTGTCTGTTAGAAGGAAAACTAATAAACAGAGAGGACATCCACACCAAAAACCCATCTGTACATCACCATCATCAAAGACCGAAAGTAGATAAAACCACAAAGATGGGGAAAAAAGAGAGCAGAAAAACTGGAAACTCTAAAAAGCAGAGTGCCTCTCCTCCTCCAAAGGAACGCAGTTCCTTACCAGCAATGGAACAAAGCTGGACAGAGAATGACTTAGACGAGTTGAGAGAAGAAGGCTTCAGACGATCAAACTACTCCGAGCTACAGGAGGAAATTCAAACCAAAGGCAAAGAAGTTGAAAACTTTGAAAAAAATTTAGACGAATGTATAACTAGAATAACCAATACAGAGAAGTGCTTAAAGGAGCTGATGGAGCTGAAAGCCAAGGCTGGAGAACTACGTGAAGAATGCAGAAGCCTCAGGAGCCGATGTGATCAACTGGAAGAAAGGGTATCAGTGATGGAAGATGAAATGAATGAAATGAAGTCAGAAGGGAAATTTAGAGGAAAAAGAATAAAAAGCAATGAACAAAGCCTCCAAGAAATATGGGACTATGTAAAAAGACCAAATCTACGTCTGATTGGTGTACCTGAAAGTGACGGGGAGAATGGAACCAAGTTGGAAAACACTCTGCAGGATATTATCCAGGAGAGCTTCCCCAATGTAGCAAGGCAGGCCAACATTCAGATTCAGGAAATACAGAGAACGCCACAAACATACTCCTCGAGAAGAGCAACTCCAAGACACATAATTGTCAGGTTCACCAAAGTTGAAATGAAGGAGAAAATGTTAAAGGCAGCCAGAGAGAAAGGTCGGGTTACCCACAAAAGGAAGTCCATCAGACTAACAGTGGATCTCTCGGTAAAAGAAACTTTATAAAGCTATCTATAGTAAAACAAAAACCTACATTTTAATTAACTGTGTTAAAGGAAAGTTAGACCAACTTTTTATTCTCCCTGTAGAAGATATTATAAAATCATTATCATGTTGAGAGAAGTGACAAGTTCTGTTTAGCCTAAAAATGGAAGGACAAAAAAGTATAGCAGAAGTGTGTCCGGCAGTTAGTTAATATGGATAATATATTATTTTTTCTGAATTGTATGATATTTGTAGTATTTTAAACAAAAAATGTTTAAAAAGTTTTTTAAAACTTCAAAAAAAATTTAAAAAGTGTTTCTTAAAAACTTCCAAGAATTTGTAATTTATTGTGATCTTTTTCTCATTCTCAAGAAGCATTTACTTTTATACTTAATTTTGTAACTGTAATTTGGTATTCTTTTTTAAGACGACCTGCAAATTATATCAGCTCTAGGTCCCATGAAACTTGAGTCCTCTGTGGCCTAGTAGGTATTGAACCATTTATCAATTAGAGTATTTAAACAATGCTCTATTGGTTTTGGAATAAATCAGGGATGAGCAAACTTTTTCTGTAAGGAGAGTAAATATTTTCAACTTTGTGAGTCACATGGTTTCTGTTACAACTGCTAAGCTCAGCTGTGTAAACACTGCCAAATGCAATATGTAACAAATGAAGGTTGTGTGTTCCAGTAAAACTTTATTTATGGACACTGAAATTTTGATTTCATATATTTTTATGTTTCAGGAAATATTCTTCTTTTGATTTCTTTAAACAATTAAAAAATGTAAAATCATTCTTAGCTCATGGGCTGTACAAAAAATGGATGGTGGGCCAAATTTGACGAGTGGATTGTAATTTGCTGACCAGTTGAGCAGATAAATGTATCAGAAGAATAAAATAGTAATTCCTGTAAAAGACTATATGGATTATTTTGAATTATAGATTTAGATTTTTCAATCAATGGGAAAAGGATGAATACTGTAATAGGGTAGAGAGATTTGGCTATCCATGTTGAAACAAAAATCCTTCATAAAGGTATATTACAGATTGATTGAAAATTTAACAACACAGTTTTAAAAATATTAGAAAGAAATGTAGATGGACAGGTTCTTCCCTCTACTGTGTAATTTTCTCTTTTCTCTTTCCTTAGCCTGTGCTCAACAGCCTTAGGCAAAAACTTGTTTGAACAGTGCAAAAGGAGAGGCTGTAAATGTAGTTAAAAACAATAATGATCTTTTATGCACCAACAGTGACCAAGCTGAGAATCTAACCAAGAACTCAACCCCTTTTAAAATAGCTGCAAAAATAAATAAAATACTTAGGAATATACCTAACCAAGGAGGTAAAAGAATTCTACAAGGAAAACTACAAAACACTGATGAAAGAACGCATAGATGACACAAACAAATGGGAACACATCCCATGCTCATGGATGGGTAGAATCAATATTGTGAAAATGACTGTACTGTCAAGAGAAATCTACAATTTCAATGCAATTCCCATCAAAATACCACTATCATTCTTCACAGAATTAGAAAAAACAATTCTAAAATTCACATGGAACCAAAAGAAGCCTGCATAGCCAAAGCAAGACTAAGCAAAAAGAACAAATCTGGAGGCATCACATTACCTGATTTCAAGCTATACTCTAAGGCCATAGTCATCAAAACAGCGTGGTTCTGGTATAAAAAATAGGCACATAGACCAATGGAATGGAATAGAGAACCCAGAAATAAACCCAAATACCTATAGCCAACTGATCTTTAACAAAGCAAACAAAAACATAAAGTGGGGAAAGGGCACCCTTTTCAACAAATGGTGCTGGGATAATTGACTAGTCACATGTAGGAGAATGAAACTGGATCCTTATCTCTCACCTTATACAAAAATCAACTCAAGATGGATTAAGGACTTAAATCTAAGACCTGAAACTCTAAAAATTCTAGAAGATAACATTGGAGAAACCCTTCCAGACATTGGCTTAGGCAAGGATTTCATGACCAAGAACCCAAATGCAAATGCAATGAAAACAAAGATTTATTTCTGGGACTTAACTAAAGAGCTTTTGCATGAAAAAAGGAACAGTCAGTAGAGTAAGCAGACAACTCACAGAGTGGAAAAAAATCTTCACAATATATGAATCTGGCAAAGGACTAATACCCAGAATCTGCAATGAACTCAAACAAATCAACAAGAAAAAAAAAAAAAAAAAAAAAAAAACAATTCCATCAAAAAGTGGGCCAAGGACATGAATAGACAATTCTCGAAAGAAGATATGCAAATGGCCAACAAACATATGAAAAAAGTGCTCAACATCACTTATGGTCAGGGAAATGCAAATCAAAACCACCTTACCTCTACAAGAATGGCCATAATTAAAAAATCAAAAAACAGTAGATGTTGGTGTGGATGTGGTGATGAGGGAACACTTCTACTCTGCTGGTAGGAATGTAAATTAGTACAACCACTATGGAAAACAGTGTGGAAATTCCTTAAAGAACTAAAAGTAGAACTACTTTTTGATCTAGCAATCCCACTACTGGGTATCTACCCAGAAAAAAAGAAGTCATTATATGGAAAAGGTACTTGCACACACATGTTTATAGCAGCAAAATTTGCAATTGCAAAAACATGGAACCAATCCAAATGCCCATCAATCAATGAGTGGATAGAGAAACTGTGGCATATATATATGATGGAATACTACTAAGCCATAAAAAGGAATGAAATAATGGCATTTGAAGCCATCTGGGTGAGATTGGAGACTACTATTCAAAGTGAAGAAATTCAGGAATGGAAAACCAAACATCGTATGTTCTCACCGATATGTGAGAGCTAAGCTATGTGGATGCCAAGGTATAAGAATGACACAATGGACTTTGGGGACTCAGGGGGAAAGGGTGGGAAGGGAGTGAGGGATAAAAGACTACAAATAGGGTACAGTGTATACTGTTCGGGTGATGGGTGCACCAAAATCTCACAAATCACCACCAAAGAACTTACTCATGTAACCAAACACCACCTGTTCCCCAATAACTTAAGGAAATAAAACAAAAATTTAAAAAACAAAAACAAAACAACAACAATGATGATGACAGCAACAGAATATCATTTTAAAGGCCCAATCAAGACTAGAAATATCAAGTAAATGCTTTTAGAGTTTTTGTTGCAGAGAAAAAATTTTGAGCCAGAGTAAGATGATCAGATCTGGGCTTTTGAAAGTGCATTTGATTAAAGGGAACGAGGCCTGAAGTGGGCAGTCTACCTTAAGATGGGGACAAAGAGGGAAGAGAGATGTATGGGGCACCCATGTCTCCAGGGACCTGAGCCTGGCCTATCAGACTCACACAAGATGCAACGGTTGCACATCAAAGCCCCCATTCCTCACATACTGGCTGGCTTTGGACATTCTGGCTTTAGCCCAGGCATTGTGAGGCCTATAAACATGCACTGAGATATGACTGATTGGATGTAGAGACACCATCAAAAGAAATTCCCTGTATGTTGTGGAATGGATCTAACAGGCGAAAAGCAGAGCAAAACAACCACCAACAGAAAACCTTCCCATGCTGAGAATGGGAGCTCTGTTGTGAAGCCACAGCTTTGGGACCAGGAGACCCATGTTCTTGAGAGACTCTCCTGACATCTGGATAAGACAGGCAGGGATGACTGAGGGCAAACAGCAGATCCAGGCCTCTGTGATAAAAGCAGCCAGAGGTGATTTAGACTTCCATCATAAAACAGAGTCCATGGTATTCTTCCCCTTCCTCCTCTCATACTCTCCACAACCACAAGCTCTCAAGATTCCAGCCAGCTGGGAGCCTCACAACTGAACTCCCCAGAGGCTGCTGTAAGGGGAGCCCACTACCTCTTGACTGTTTTACCCTCTCATCCATAGAAAGGATCCCCAGACCCCTTGTCTGTCTGGCCAGGACGGAATTCATTTCTTCTTCCCAGCAATACCCACCGAGGTTCTCTTGCTCCCTAACAGACAGGGCTGAAGAGCTGGGGAGAGAAAGCAGCCAACCTTTGTGGATAGGTCGGGAAGATATGATCAGCAGCCCTCTGCCAGATTCTGTCTCACCAGCCGCTTTATTACAGGCTGTTTTGTTTCAGGTGAACTTGATTTAACCCTCCATTTATTTAGAATCTATGAAATCATAAACTCTGTCTATTGTATTTGCACTCTGTAGGTGCTTAAGGGAGAGATTCTCTCAAATGTTTATATTAGGAGACTCCAGGGCTCTACTTCACTCCCGGCATATCCACACACAAGTGTGCACATAGCACTGACTGTCCGCTCGCCTCCCCACCTATCCATATCCAGCTCCTCACCCATGAACACACACACACATACACATACACACACTGCATATAACTTCATAGACATTTTTTTACCAGCCATCATCCGAACACAACTATAGACTCACACAAATTGTCACTCACTTCTACTCTACACCCATCCATCAATCATACAAACATACATCTAGATTCTTTCCAACACACACACACACACACATACACACACACACACACACACTCATATATACTCCAAAACACACATACCAGCCCTGGCACACCAGCAAATTTTAGGAACCCATCATTTCTCCCTGCTGTAGCTCTTATTTCCACAACTCCCTTAGAATTTCTTTAAAGGTTTCTGAATTTGGAAAATGTTTGTCTAGGCAGATACCTGGCTTTCCTCCACAGCAGATCCATATATGCCAAGGAAAAGGAATCATTGCTGTTGACAACTTTATTCAAGCCTCTCCCTAAGCAAGACTGAAATGGTAATGTGAAGACAATTTGTGGGTTAAGCCTGTGGGCAGCTAGCCTGGGATTCTAATTTCTTCATTGTCAAGGGCCCCTTTTATTATTTTTTCCACATAGACCCCATACCTTAAAATATTTTGTCTAATGAGCCACCTGCATGTATAACTAATAGTGTTTCTCCTTTCTTATTCATCAAAGACACACATGTCATCCAGTTCCAATTTTAGATCAACGCCTAATAACTAAAGCTACACAACGAACGGATAGGATTTGGCCAAAAACCTAAGCAACCTGACATTTTAGTTAGCCTATGCAGCCTTATCTAGAATAATATACAATTTCTGCCAGGCTTTTGGAAATATTGAAAATAGCTCAAAGACTTCCACGATTCCCTTCATGGATTCCCCACAGATCTGGAGACCCCAGGTTGGAAACTGCTGAACTAAACCTTTGACCATCTTGCTGGGGTGAGTAACAATGTAAAATCGGAATAGGAATAGGGGAAAAATAAAAGGATGTGATTAATTTTAGAACCTATGAGCCTTCTGGGAGGTAGGTAGGCTGGCTGAAAAATCTGTGCTGGATTTTTCTTATAAATTCTAATGCCTCCACAGTGAATGGGAATTTATTCACCAGGCTCTACTACAACACTGGGTTTGTGAACCTTGCTTCATTCTAATTAGAGGAGGAGAATAGATTGCCTGACCTCTTGTGAGCAAAGAAAGCTGGTCCAGGGTCCGGCTGGCCATTAGCAAAGAGAAACCCTACTATTAACGAGTAAGAGCTTGGGGGCTGAGCTCAAGACCTGAGTTCTAGTCAAGGCATGTGGGGAGAGAAAAGGCTGTGTGAAATCTGAATAGTGGCTGAGTCTCAGTTTGGAAGTCTAGCATGTGTGGACTGGAAGAGAGGAAAATCTCATCCAGTCAAAACGGTCCCTGTCACGAATGGGTAAAGTAAGACTCAGAGACTGAAGCTAATTGTTCAAGAAATCATGCCAGAGATGGCTAGAACCCAAATCTATGGATTCCTTGATTCTTGGAAAACACCCACTGAAGGGAGATGAGGGCAGGAATTTGATATCCACTGCTAAGCTTTGTATGAATTTCTGAAGAAAATTCCCTGGACAGTTATTCATTCCCTACATTGAATTACAGACATCAGTTTCTGCAGCTATGGTGCTTGATTCATGCTTCTTTTAAATATGGGAACCTAAAAGAGGTTGAAAGAGCCTGGACCTTCCCTGGAGACAAAACAGTCCAGCAGAGTTACCCGGGGCTAGAAGTGGATATCACTAGCCGTCCAAGAGAGTCGTGGCTGCTAAAGGAGGTGCAGATAGAAAACAAGATGAGGATTCCTAGGGAAGGATGGTGAGTTGAGAGTCAGATGTTGTTGGCAATGCTGTTCAGCTCCCCAAAAAAGGTGAATACTCTCCAAGAGGAAGAGGAAGACTTTCACATCTTCTTGCACACTGCTAACAATTCATAGTCTCCCCAGCATGGGAATATATTAAGAATGTAAAATTTTCCTGAGAAGGACATAGCAAGTGGGTTATTTATCATGAGTTTATCCATCTAACAAGAATTTAGAGTGCAACTGGGTCATGATTCCCATTTTAGAGACAGTAAAAATGAGACTCAGAAGTAACTGAGAAGACATTTGTATGTTTCCATGTTAGTCAGTGTTATCCAGAGGAAAACAAAGAGAGAGAAAGAGAGAGAGAGAGAGCAAGCACATGATTATGGAGGCTGAGAAGTCCCATGACATAATCTGGAGACCCAAGAAACCTGGTGTTGTAATTCAGTATGAGTCCAAAAGTCTGAAAACCAGAGGAGCTGATCATGTAAGTTCCAGTCCAAGAGCCAAAGAAGATGAGATAGAATGTCCCAGCTCAAGCAGTGAGGCAGGAAAAGAGGCCAATTCCTTCTTCCACCTCTACCTTTAGTTGTGTTCATGCTTTTAACAGATTGGATGATGCCCACCCCATTGGAGAAGGAAGTCCACCAATGTAAATGCTAAAAACAACCTCACCCACATACACACCCATACACATTGTTTAATTGAGGCACCCCCGTAGCCCACTGTAGTTGACACATAAAGTTAACCATCATGGTCCCCAAGGGCCATGGGGACTCCAGGGAGTAGAACCTCCTCTCTCTTCAACAATTATAATTTGAGCATCCATCCCTAGCAGGTCTAAAGACAGTCAGTGCATCAGAGCATTAGACTGGCATCGTGAATTGCATCTTTTGTTTCAGTTCCCTCATCTCATAGGAACCAGATACTCTTGGAATCTTGGAGTTTGTGAGGGTCTCAAGGCTTCACACATTTCTTGAAAGCTAAAAGTATAGAAGGACTCACCCTACACGGTGAACATTGGCGACATGTTGGGAGAGGGGGGAAAGACTATTAACTTTTATTTATACATTCTGAATTACTTAATTTGTTACAGTAAAAATTGTGCTTTTGTAATATAACTTTTTAAATTAAAAACAAATTTCTCCACAGGAGATTTCTGTTCTGGTCCTGACCACAGAGTAAGCAGGGTGCCCCGGTCAGTTATTTAATCTACCTGAACCTCAATTTTCTCTTTGATAAGATGGGAAAAGTAATATCCGCCTCCTTATGCTTAATGGATGTTGCAGAGATCAAGCAGAAATCCTAGACATTATAGATATGTAAACAAAATATTACTGCTATTGGGAGAACCCAAAAAGGTAGAATTGCAAGGAACATGATCGCATGGCTTCAGCTTCTTTTTGCTCATCCTTTTAATGGTCTTTGCCACTTTTCTCTAACCAGGGGGTTGTTTTCATTGACTTTACAAAGCTTTACATGCTTTATCTGGAAGGCTCCATGGAAGTTTAGAATGATGAGAGGTCACCGTCATACCCTTATGCTCCATTTATTTTGATTGGAGGGACCCAGAGAAAAGAAAACAATTTAAGATAAAATAAAAATGGCTGCAAGGAAGCTATCACACAGGCTGACTCCAACAGGAAGGTTTTCCAATTGATTTGTAGTTTTTGATCAACATTTGCTTGGCGAAGTGAAATGGTCGTTCGTGTTGTGGAAAACAAGATCAAAGGAGCATGAAGACCCAATGGCACTGAATGCAGAGATGGAGAATTAACCCCAAGGAAACTTTGAATTCCATATTTTGACTGTATATCTTCCAGCTAATGACATAAGGAACCATAAACAAATACTGAACTGTAGTTTAAAAGATCTGTTTACACAGGAGTATGGGCTAGCAATTGCAAAAACTACTGTAAATATTTCTAAGGTTGAACAAAGATGTTAAATATATTATGGATAATGAGAGCTAGAGTTCTCAATGTCAGAGAAGGGAGTTACAAATACGGAAATGGAGAAGGCTAGAATAAATCCTGTGGTGTTGGATTGGAATTGGCAGTATCAGCATGAACTCATAACTTTTTATATACAGAGATATACTTAGAAATAAGTAGATGATGTAGACACGCCAACTAACTTCATGTGTACATCTTCAGGATGAGAGGAAACCGGAGTACCCAGAGAAAACCCATGCAGACAAGGGGTGAAAATGAAAACTACACACAGACACACAGATAAACAGAGGGGGTATAACTGTGTGTGTTAATATATATGGATATTTACATCTACATATACATATAAACATGTGTGTATATATGCATATATATTCACAAAACATGCACATATATACACACATTTCCTAGCCTTGTCCAATGAGAGACCCCTGTAGCAATGAACATACCA
This sequence comes from Pongo pygmaeus, assembly GCF_028885625.2. Classification (NCBI taxonomy): domain Eukaryota; kingdom Metazoa; phylum Chordata; class Mammalia; order Primates; family Hominidae; genus Pongo; species Pongo pygmaeus. Next base: position 93,435,865 of record NC_072389.2, on the reverse strand, counting down.
AATGTCTAGATCTTTGTATCTAAGTATTATTCTTCAATAAAAGAAAGCAGAGCTTCTCAGGAAATGGCTCATTCCAGGACTGGGCAGGGAAGGTACAAGTGGAATCTAGAACATCTTGTGCCAAAAAGCATGGAAGTGCTCAAAGAATGATGGGGCAGGTCAAAAGAACAGAGGAGCAGGGGGCCAAATTAGAGTTGCCACTGACCACATCTCGGACAATTTGAGAGGCAAAATAAATAATGCAGCCGATTAAAATTCATCAAATAAAATAAGACTTCATGAGTCCATGCTGATTGTAGTAGACAGAATAAAGGTCCCCCAAATTGTCCATGTCCTAATCCCTAGAACTTGTGAATATGTTGACCTGGTAAAAGGGACTTTGCAGACACGATCAAGTTAAGGATTTTGAGTAAGATTTTTCTGGATTATCCAGGCAGGAACAATGTAATCACAAGAGTCCTTATAAGTGAAAGAGGGAGGGAGAAGAGTCAGAGAAGGAGACCTGATGATGAAGACAAAGGTTGGAGAGATGTGACTTCTGGAAGGGAGCCATGGGCCAAGGAATGTAGACAGCCTCTGGGAGCTGAAAAAGGCAAGAAATGGCTTCTCCCTAGAGCCTGCAGAAGGCATGCAGGCCTGCTGACGCCTTGAGTTTAGCCCAATAAGACTCACTTTGAGCTTTTGACTTCTAGAACTTTAAGATAATACATTTGTGTGGTTTTAATCACTATATTTTTGGTGATTTGTGCTGATGTGTGTGTGTGTGAATGTGTGCATGTGCATGTTTTTATGTGTATCAGTATATTTATACATTATATTAGACACACCCACATACAGATGTTAAGCCCTCATTTAACATTGTCAACAGATTCTTGGAAATTGTGACCTTAGGTAAAACGTCATGTAATGAAACCAATTTTACTATAGGCTAATTGATATAAACAAGAGTTAATTTTCTATGGCATGTTTCTAGTCACAGAAACATTGTCAAACTTCTAAATAAAGACCCCAAACACATCCAATATTCAACATTGAGGTGAATGTGAGCCATACATGCATTTAAGAAAGATTAATAAAAAAAGAAGTAAGATGATGATTTACCTAATTATTCCAGTTCAGGGTTGCGGATGACCAGAGCCTATCCCAGCAGCTCAGAGTGCAAGGAAGGAACCTTGAGCACCCTGTGATGGGGTGGCCTCCTGACTCATCACAGGGTACACTCACACCCACACCCAGACTCTCTCAGACTGGGACGGTGTAGATATGCCAACTAACTTCATGTGTACATCTTCAGGATGTGGGAGGAAACCAGAGTACCAAGAGAAAACCCATGCAGATGTGGGGAGAAAGTGCAAACTCCACACACACAGTGGCCCCACTGGGAAGCGATCGTTTTTTTCTCATCAATGTTACAATAAAACAATGTTGAACAAAACGATGGTATTCGAGGACCTGCTGTATACATAAATAATGAAGAACAGAAACCTATTTTCTTACAGTAGAACTCCAGATAATAAATAGAGAATGATGAAATTAGAAAATTACCATTTGACAACCGCCTAGAGTAATAAATTTTTCAGGTAAGACTCATCAATGGATGCTAAATTTAATTAGTGAAATTTTGATGAGAAATAGAATGTCTACATAGTCTCAGAGTACCTCTTTACCAAACATTTTAAAATTACAAGAAGAAAAATCATACCTTCGTAGTAGAGAAAGCTAAGAGATACTACCTTAGCCAAGTGATCAAAGTTAACATCACAATCCTGGGACAATAGTCTATTACATGCCTCCTGATATGATGTCCTGAGAACACAGCATCATTTCTGTGCTACTTCAACAAAAATGCACAACTTGAACCAAATCATAAAGAAACATTAGACAACCCTGCATTGAGGAACTATCTACCAAACAACTGGCCTGTGCTCTTAAAGACATGAAGGTCATGAAAGACAAAGACAGATTGAGGAACTCTTTCAGGTTAAAGAAGACTAAAAAGACATAACAACTAAAAGCAATGTGGGTCCCTAGTTTGGATTCTGGATCCATTTTTTTTTCTTTTGCTATAAAGGACACTAGCGGGATAACTGACTAAATTTGACTATGGTCTGTAAATTAGATAATACTGCATTAACATTAGTTTGCTGCTTTTCAGAATGGTACTATGGTTATATAAGAGAATGCCTTTGCATTGATAAAATACATACAGAAGTACTTAGACGTAAAGGAGCCTCATGTCTGCAAATTACTCCCAAAGGCTTTAGAATATGTTGTATGTAGATGATAAAGTCATGGTAGTAAAATTTTAAAATTGGGGAAATTTGAGTGAAGAGTATACATCAATTATTTGTAGTGTTTTTGTAGTGCTTCTGTCAATCTAAAATTATTTCAAAATATAAAGATCTTTTTAAAAGACATGAAGATGAGCTGAACAGCATCTGCTCAGAGCTGAGGTTAGAGGCAGTGGCAGATACATTTGGCTTGAGGATGCAGGCACAGCTAGACTAGAGGTCTGCATGAGGACAGGAGCTAGGTCTTATCACTACTATATCTTGAGGGCCATGCATATCAGGAATAAATATTCATTGAATACAGGGAAGAAGGAAGGTGGGCAGGGATTTGGGAAGGACCTTCCTTTTTAGGCTGCATGTGGGCAGAATGTGGCCACCTCCATCTCCAGGCTTGCTTTCTGAGCATCACTCGCATGGATTATATCCAGCCTCAAGATTGTCCATTCCTTTCAGCTTTGGCTCACCTGGAGCTTTATCAAGTGACTGGCCTTGCTCCTGAATATTTGCCCCACTCTGCAACACTGAAAAGGGACTGGTACTGTCTATTCAGAGAATCTTCTAATCACCTGGCAATGCAAGATATCAGCATCACTTATTAAATTTATGACCTAAAGTGTCACATAGAAAAACTTTCAGGGAAGTTTGAAGAGAGAACGTTGGAAACCTTCAGTCTGGAGGAGGTTTCACATAGTAAGGTCAAAAAATCACCGAAGAACTTGCTTACTCAGAAAACTGTCTAAAATAGAACTGCTTAATTCCAAGTCAAATATTCATTAATTCAGCTATTGATTGACTGAGGGATCACTATTCAGCAATTCAGCAATACTTCACCGAACACCCACTGGGTGTGGAAGGAAACGAACATTTATTGAGGACCTACTATGTGCCAGATCCAAGCAGGGTGATATAACTGCTTCATTTAATCTTTCTAGACACTAGTTTCTCCTTCTCCTCCCCACTCTAGCCTCCTCCTCCTTCTTCTTCAATTGTTTGAACACTCACTGTGGGCCAGGCTATTTGCTAAAATATTTACATTCTTGACATTGCTTGATTCTCACAATAACCCCATGAGTAGGTGTAAGTATAATGCCTTTTCAGGAGATGAGGAAAACACCACCAAACTTGCCTAGAGTTGCAAAACTAGTAAGAGTCACACATTTTCTCTGAGATTCATGGGAATTTCAGTTCTGTGACTTTTAAAATAATGAATGAAGATGCTATGTTCAAGAAATTAACTGACGGAAAGGCTGCACACTACAAACTCACATTTAGTAAAGGTCATCTAATTTGTTTTTTTCAGTGTGAGGGTGTACGTTCTAAGAATGCCTGAATCACACAGTTAGAACTGCACAGAGGACTTACATTTACCTTTAGTCAATGTTTTTGATCTCTCTTGTCTTTCTGGCATGTTCTGAAAGGGGTGACTGTTCAGATCCTCCATTGCAAATGAGATCACCCCCTTCCCACTGCACCCGTCTGTCAACTCTGGGTACTAGAAGAGAATGTTCAGACATTGTTTTCATCTCAAGTAAATCGAATACATTAGGAATATTAAGTACCTACTATGTGCCAAAGCCTGTGCTGAGCTCAGGAAGCACAAAAGCGAATGAAACCTTGCCTTCAAGGATTTTCCCAAGTTGGTCATAGCTCTGTATATAAATAACAGTGTGAGAAGAGTGAATAAATAGAAACATACATAATGTGATTTTTTAGAAAGCAATTATTTTAACTATGGCCTTTATAACAACATGAAGAGTAATTGAGAAAATCTCTACGCTATGGTATGAATCAGAAAAATGTATTAACAGTTAACAGTTATATACAAGAAATATGGACAGCAAACAATGTGCAATGTACAAATACACTTAAAATGTATCTCTGGGGCTGGTGCAGTGGCTCACGTCAGTAATCCCAGTGCTTTGGGAGGCTGAGGAGGGAGGATCACTTGAAGCCAGGAATTTGAGACCAACCTGGGCAACATAGCAAGACAGGAGGATCACTTCAGCCTAGAAGTTCAAGCCTTCAGTGAGCTATGATCACGTCACTGCACTCCAGCCTGGGCAACAGAGCTAGACCCTGTTTCAAAACAAAACAACACAAATGTACTTCTGGTGTTCATTTAGATACCGTTCTTACTACCTCAGTGAGGAAGACTTTACCCAGGATAATGTTTTCTGATTCTCATCTGAATCCTCTTCATCCTACTATTCATCCTCCTCTTTCTTCTTTCCATTATTTCTTTCTCACTCATTGATTGATCTCTTAGACTATTCTGTGTTTAACTTCTTCTTTTAAAAATTCTTTTGATGACAGAACTGACATACTAAGAGCTGAGTACTCTCATTCTCTATGTCTACAATTGTTTAGTATTTGAAGTACAGATTCTTTCTCTCTGGTGATTCCTGTTGACCAGGAGTTTCAATTCTACTTAGATTTTTTTCTTTAAAGAGTGCATGGCACCATAGGACAGATACTGAGAAAAGCCAACAAAAAATACACATAGCGTGCTGTTCTAAAAAATTGCTTTTTGGTGAGGCATTTCGGAAAGATCTATGGAGACCACCTGGGCCTTGATGATCCCAGAGTGTTTAAATTTCATTTAATACATAACTATATGGAAACTTGATAATGCCTCAAATGAAGGAGAAATATGTCTATGGGTTATATGGATATGTGAGTAATATTTATTGATTCCCTGTAATTTTCCAAGTACTGTGTGTAAGCCCTTTATCCATGTCATAATATTATTCCTCATGACAATACTATGACATTTTATTATCTTTCAGATAGGAGACTAAAGCTTAAAGAGATTAATAAGCTCCAAGTCATACAGATGGTCACTGGTAGTTTGAATTAGAATCCAGATATGTCAGGCTAAGCCCCTAAAAAAACAGTCCACTACAATAATAATTACAAGACTTTATATTTAGGAGATCTGGGGTAGAGTTCTGAATTTGCATTTTTAATTAATGCTTTTCCCAGTTTCCCCAGAACTGAGGGGGTTCCTAAAATGCAGGACTTTCAGGATTAAAGCCAGGAAAGCACTGGGTAAACTGGGACGAGTTGATCACTCTACTTTGTTTTTTTTGTTTGTTTGTTTCGTTTCTGTTTCTGTTTTTGTTTTTGTTTTGAGATGAAGTCTTGCTCTTTCACCCAGGCTGGAGTACAGTGGTGTGATCTGGGCTCACTGCAACCTCCACATCCCAGTTTCAAGTGATTCTCCTGCCTCAGCCTCCCGAGTAGCTGGGATTACAGGCGTGTGTCACCACACCTGACTAATTTTTGTATTTTTAGTAGAGGCAGGGTTTTGCCATATTGGCCAGGCTGGTCCCAAACTCCTGACCTCAAGTAATCCACCCACCTCAGCCTCCCAAAGTGTTGGTATTACAGGCACGTGCCACCAGCCCGGGTTACTTGGGAGACTTTGATTCCTTATGGTTGAAGGGACAGAGGAGGAAGAGATTCTGTGAGTGGTAGTTACCCAATCTCCGCTAATCTACAGCACTAGAGATGGGGTATACTTCTGAGATGCTTGTGCAGACTACACCACATGCTGTAGACTTGAATCCTGCAGAGGGATTCTTTTGTGGTCAGTAGAGAAGAGATTTGTGGAGGTCACCTTTGAAGCCTGCTCAAAATAGGACTGACTGAAAACCTCGTATATGGGGGAGGAGTAGTGTTGACAATGGCATTGTGCAGCAGAGGAAGCAAATATAATGTCAGTGACTACCATGGAGCAAGAATTGGGCTTCTTTCTCACTTAGAGATACCTGAGCTCAGGAAGACAAAGTTCAACAACTTTATAGTTAGCTGGCTAGTCTCCCCAGCCTTGTCAAGTGTGGGTTCAGAGTTGGCTTTGCTCTGAGAGTCAGTATGACACCCTTTAATATCGGATTAAATTCCAGTTCTGCCACTTTACTAGCTATATAACCTTGGGCAAGTTACCTAATCTCTCTGCACTTTGGTGTCCTCCATAAAAAAAGACTATCTCATAGGGTTGTGGTATAAAATAGATAAATTCCTATTTGAAAAGTACTCAGAACATTGCCTGACACACTGTAAGCCCTATATAAGTGTTTGTTAAATTAATTTAGGGAAAAAATGTGCTTTCTCTTAGGAAACAAATTTATATCCATGAAATCATAGTAAAGCTATTGAATTTGTGACTAGAAGGTCATTGGTGACCTTAATGCATTGCAGAGGCAAATTGCAATGAGTTAAGAAGGAATGAATCATAAACAATAGAGGCCCCTTTTATATATTACACATTGAATGGCTGGTAGGGAAAGGAAAGAAAAAGCAGAAGATCTAAATCACTGCGAGGTCACAGAGGCTCCTATAGTGATTCTCCTGTTAGAACTAAGGATTTTTCTTCCTTTTAGATCCCTTTTCTATTTGCCTGGCTTTCCAAATGAAAAAAACCCCTTTTGGGGGTACCCCAGTTCAGGACCGGGTCAGGGTAGAATCCAGCCGCAATGTCCAGGGTCTTGTTTGTATATATTAGCTCATGTGTTTACGGACTAGAACAAAAAATTGAACATACTTCACAGGCAAGTCACAAAGATTCTGCCTTCAAGGTCAGAAACACCGTTATCTTACTGATTTATGATTTTCACTGACAACAGACACTGGAAGATGGTCCTTCATTACCTAGGGCCCACACAAAGAGGACAGGAAGGAGACATCCTGGGAGGGACTCAGCCATGGGGTGTTAACTGGAAGATCTAGAGTGTCTTGGATACAAACAGCTGCCATTTGTTGGCCATGTATTTTTATGTGTGGTATAGCACAGGTAAGTCTATTGTATACATGTTATGTAACAATTATGTGTACATAAGTATGTATACATATTGTGATTTATCCTTGCCCAAAAACCCATTTTTCCCATAGAGTAACTAAGTCTCAGGAAGGTTAAGTTACTTGTTCATGGCCACAATGAAGCACATGAGCTGCAGCTGGGATTTTTTTATTGCCAACTTCTATATTATACACTCCAGTCTCCACAGTTTCCAAACTGTGATCAATTCATTGGTGCTGGGCTGGCCACACAAGAGGCCCATAGGAAAAAAACTACATATACATTAATTCCCAGTGATTTCTTATTAGTAGACCCAGGAGGGACCCAAGAATCTATGATTTTAAAAGTTGTCAGGCTGATTCAGTTGTGCAGTCTGGTTGGAGAAGATCTGCATTTGGCTACCTGGGCTGTTCCCAAATTATTTTTGGTCTCTCCAACTTCAGCAAAAAGGAAGAAAGGGAGGGAGAGAGGAAGGAGCCACAGCAGCCAAAATTTGCCATCCTTCCCTTCATCTCAGAGGAAGTAAAAGGAGGAGAAGAGAGGAACTGAGAAAGCCACCTGGAGGAGGTAAAGGAAGTAGAGAATGGAAGTTCAAGATCTATACTTCCCTTTGCACCTGTCGTTATCAGCTTTTAAAGGCAGGCACAGATTCTGGGGCAGGGGTAGCTGAACCCACACAGGGGGTGAGCCAAGGAAGGACAGAGGTTTGGTATGACAGACAAAAGTGAATTTAATATTTCTGCAGGAGCCTAGAAACCTAAGTTCTGGTTGCAGCTCCAGCTGCAGGATTTGGACAATCACCTATGAACCTTAGTCTCCACCAGTGTAGAGTGAAGAGGCCACATTAGATGATCTCAAAGAGCCCTTTTATCACTGACATTCATGATTTCATTATCCTTTGATCCTGAGCCTCTCAGTCAGCAAGAAGGGCTGTGACTCTTCTGCTCAGACTCCAGGAAGATAGGAAAAAAATAAAAAGGAGGAGGCGGCGGAGGAAAGGAAAACAAATAGTCTCTGTTCCCCAGAGGGAGACCCTGCCTTATCTGGGCAAATGAACGCCGGCCTGATGAGAGGGTGGGTGCTGGGCTGGGTGATGAAGGATCAACCAGCTGATATTTCTCTGGTGACAGAACTCTTCAGAGCTAAAGAAAAGTAATTGAACTTAATGTCCAAACACAAAACCAGTCCATAAATCCAGGTGCTGTCTATTGGAAATTTCATAAGGGCTCTGCTTCCCTTAATCTTATCTCTACCAGACAGTTACTGTGTTCTTGATGTAATTAGAGTGATAAAACAATGTGGCACAACTGCTGATTTCTATCATGGCATCACCGCTGTTGACTTAAATGACAAGGTAATCATTTTATAAGATGCCCTTTATTTTTATTTCTCACTTCATTGTGGGTGGGTGTTTTCCAAATGGGGGGGCATATCTTTCTAGATACATTTACCAGACACCATATGCAAGGACTGCTTCATTCATTGCCCATTAGTCGAGAAGCTACATCTCCCAGGGGACAATTGAGATTGTTTTTGGTAGTTAAAATATAGGATCAGCTAGGGATTTTCAGAACTACAGACATTTTCTATAGATCTGGGTGATTTATACCTCTTTCAAAGTAACCCTGAAGGGAGCAAGGCTGGCATTTCCACCAGAAGTAACGTAGACATGTTTGTCTTCTATAAGAAAGACTAGACTTCCCTCAGACCCTGTGCCCATGAGGGAGTTGTCCAAGTGAATATGTCAAAAGGCAAGCATTCCTGAACTTTTGAGGTCAGACCCAAAGAATGTAGAAAACAGTATTCCTAGACAGTGATGAATGGAGATTGAAGATCCAAAACAAGTTTAGTTTAAAACCAAGAAGACATTCTGAGCTCAAGGGCAAACTCAAACTATCCTTTGAGATGCAAGAGCCCAGGGCCCATGACTGGGTCCAATCTACGCTTCTCTGAGAAAGCAGTTTGGTGCGAGCCCACATTCCCACCAAAGCAGTCAGATCCATGGTGACAAAGCCTAGAAGCTGAGACTTTAGCACTGGAGACCCCAACACTTTCCTGTCAAGAATAAAATTTTATTCAGAAAAGCAATGTTTCTAATTATTTGACGATATGCCTGTGCAGGGCCCTTGATGAAACTGGATGGCTGCTATGTATTTTCAGGGGAGACTTTCTCTAGCTCCTCTATACCCTATTGGCTAGAGGGCTGGGATAGAGTCCTATGGCTTAGGAACATGAGCAGTCAGCAGTCTTTCTTCGTTTGAATTCCCTTTATTTCAACCCTGAAAAAAATTTCAGTCTAAGTCCATATGGATGGCTCACTGCTTCTTCATTTCTCAAGAAAACTGCCAGGGAGGTCTGAGAAAATGCTCAAAAAGTGCAGAGGGCCAGAGAGAAGTGGTGATTCAGCTTGGAGGGCTCAGCAAGGCAAATTATCCACCTAAACACAAGAGGACATACATTGCTCTTCCCTGATGGCTTTTTAAAGCTTACTCTCTAGGAAGATGGCTTTTCATGGAGGACGAAGCAGATGATCTCATAAAATCTATTCTCAGGAATAAAAGTAGTGAATAGTAAGCCAGCAGGGCCACTAGTTACCATCTTTCATAGAAAGTCAGGACTTAACAGATAAAGGGCCAGGTCTCTACCAAATTTATATGATTCCAGGAACTTATTCTCTTCTCCTGTAAATTTCTGAAATTATTTATTGAACTCTTAAAAAAGAAAGGATTCATAGCCATGTCTTTAAGGAAAATCAAGAAGTAGAGAACTGAAGCTACCTTGTCCCATTCTGTGGCAAGCCCCAAGGTCAGGCTGAGAAACTCCAGAAGAGTATACTGTGACCCTGGAGAAGAAAGACAAGAATGAAAGCCCCTGGGGACAATGCAAAAGCAGGGATGGGAATCCAGGAAACCGGCCCACATAGCAGAAGGATGTATGGAGCTCTGTCTGCTTCCCTGAAGCAGTTACTCATCCATTCCAGCCACTGAGAATCAGTGTTCTCCTTCCTTCTTGTGACAGACAGTCCTTTAACCATTGGCAAGATCCAGCAGGCTCCCGTGAGTCTCCTGGGGAAATGAAGCTTTCCAAGTTTTACTCAATGGGAAAAACTACAAAAACATTGCATTACTCACTGTTCTTCTTGAGCCTTATCAGAACACCTGTTTCATACATAAATTAGGACTCAGAAGGAAAATACAGGTGGCTTAAACCCTGACTTATGATAATAATCGGTGTCATTTATTCAGTGCTTACCTTGTACCTGACAACAGCTAAATATCTTGCATATGTTCACTCATTTAGTTCTCCCTACAGCCTGATAAAGTGGTTACTATACTTCATTTATGAAGAAACTAAGATCCAAAGAGGTTAATTGATTAGCCCAGGGTTGCCCAGATAGGGAGTGACAAAGTTGAGGTTTGCACTCATTTCTATCTCACTTAAGAAGCTATATCTTATTTGGCCCTACATCAAGGTGACATATCAGAGTAGTTTCTACTTTTTACACATAAGACTACTGGAATTTGGAAGTTTCAAATATTTGCACTTTAAAACATTTTTCAAAACTTTTGTCATTTAGTTCTGAAATCACAGAATCCTGCCATATCTAGGAAAGAGCGATTCGGAACTTTCATAGGTGTGGCTGTTTGACCTAAATTGGGCCTTGGTGCTTTTTCTTGCTAGAATTTAGTTTAAACCCTTTATATACCTGCAAATCCTAGATCCTTCCTTCTCTGATCATTCCCTATTCTCTTTCCCATACTCCAAAGAAGACCTGACCTGGCTAGCTGAGGGCTGGGTCAGCTGATGTCCTTCTCTTTGCCCAGAGAGGCACCCTCTCTGCAAAGGCCAATCTCTTGACTAGTGGGTTTGGTTCCCAAGTTCTACTCTGACCTTGCTCCTTTACTTAGTTCCCTCTTTCTAGTGTTTCCTTCTGTGTCTGTTTAGACATAGATAATACAAACTGTGTCTCCTTGGCCTACAAACTTACGGACAAACTACCGTATCTTTGAAAAATTGATTTGAGTTTTCAAAAAGGTACTCTTAGAGGACAAAAGAAAATCTGACCTGAACAAATAATCGTCAAAGATTATCAAGGAAGAGACAATTCTCCTATCATCCAAATATCTTTGGGTGAAAAAAGGAGAAAATCTCCCAAATAATTTTTAAAATTTTTAGAGAGCGAAAATCTGACAGTGATAGTATAAGAAAGTTATTACCCAATCTCATTCAAGAACCCAGATGCAAAACTCTTAAGGACAGTCACAAATAAATTTGAAAATATAAAAAATGAAATAAAAATCAGGTTTTTCCTAAGAGTCCAAAGTTGCCTTAGCAATAGAAACTAATAATCTACTTAACCATATTACAGATTTGAATTTGAAATATCACACAATTGTCTCAAGGGGTGCTGAAATAGAGTTTTTAAGAAATTTGAAAATCTATTGATGACTAAAATATATCATAGCACACCAAGAAAGAAAGGAATCTTCTTTAACATGATAGAGAGTGTCTGTCTAAAATATATTTACCAATGATACTTAGAAGTGAACCCATTAAACTCAGAGATGAATTCCAAGGTGTTCTTTCCTTACTATCACTATGCAATATATACTGAAGGGCATAGCCAATGCTCAAAGACAAAATAAAGAAATGAGATATAAGGGTTAGAAAGAAAGAAAAATTGTATTATTTACAGACATCTCAAATGATTGTCTGTATGAAAATATGAGAATCTACTGAAAAATTAGAGTAGGTATAAAAGTGATGGATATAAGATCAAACAATAAAGAATTCTACACCAATTAGATAATGTATTTTATTTTAAAAATAAATTCACAGCAACCGCAAGAACTATAAGATAACAAGGAGTAAATATCATAAAATATATGCAGAGAAAAATATGGAGAAAATTATAAAACTTTATTAACAGGGCATAAAAGCCTGAGTAAACCCAGAAATATACCATGGTCATGAATGGGAAGGCATAATATCATAAATATGTGACTTCATCGGATCACAATCTATGAATTCAATAAAATTATTTAAAACATTTATATAGTACTTTTCACAGAACATTACAAATTGATTGTAAAATTCATTTTGAAATATATATGTTTAGGGGTAACTAAGCCAATTTTGAAGTCTAATAAGAAAGAAGGATTTGTAAAAAGGATTTTCCCTGTCTAGTATCAATACTTACAAAGCCATGGCAATATTTTTAAGTTTATAATAAGACCAGAGTTGAACAAAGTGGACAATACTATAGAATCATTGAGTAGAACTTTTTGCAATGACAAGAATTCTCAATCTCATATGTAAAGATGTCCAGTATGGAAACCACTGCCCACATGGGGCTATTAAGAACTTGAAATGTGGCTTGTGTGACTAAAAAATAAAATGTTTGATATTATTTAATATTAATTTAAGATTAAATAGCCACATGTGACTCATGGCTACCTATCATATTTGGTAGCATAGCTCTACAATAGAGGCTTTACAAGCTGACAAAAAGAAATTTAGTAGCACAGTGTTAACTGAGGTTTTCCAAATCATTAGGGGAAAAGAAATTGGCTGTATGTGGGGAAAAATATATATGTACAAATTTAAATCTCCATCTTATCCCACTTGCACAAATAAATTCCAGATAAAGACCTAAATTTAAAAATCAAAACTTTTATAAAATTCTTAGAGACAATATAGGAGAATGCCTTTCAGATTTTGATGTATGAAACAACTTCTTGAGCAGGACCAAAAAGTGCAAATCTTAAAGGCATGAATTGATAAATTCAGCAATATTAAAATTCAAATCTTCTGCACAACAGAAAATACTATAAAATAGAGTGAGAATACAAGCCACACAACAAAAGAATATAATTGCTACCTATATAACTGACAAAAGATAATTACCCAAAATATACAAACAACTACAAATCAATATGAAATAGCAAACAACTCAGTAAAAAATATGGACAAAATATATGAGAAATAATATCTAGAAGAGGAAACCCAAATGGCCAATAAAAATTTGAAAAAAGATGTTTAACCTCCATAATAATAAGAAAATGCAAACTAAACCAAGAGCAGCATATTTTTTTTTCATGCGCATCAGAGTGTCATTGTAGTGGATATTTGTCAAACTTGTCCACGTAGCATCTAAACCCACTTGTTATGACTGGGGAATTCCCTCGCTTGGAGATAAAACCAGCCTTCTTCTAAGAAGCTGAAATGCCAGATGCTAGTGGTTCCAGCTTCTCTTGAAGCTAGGGCATGGGCATGTGACCTGGACTACATCAGTCAGAGGCTGCTGACTGTGAATAACTCTTCCAAGGGGTAATGATGGTGCTGGACCCACAGCAAGGTCACGAACAGGACATGCACTGTTGAGAGTGTCGGTGGTATAGCTGCAGTGGTCTGGAGTTGATGGCAGCCTAGTATTGGTGTCCTCACTGGACTGGATTTTGCATGTCATACCTGGCTGTGTAGCACTGAATCTAGTGCCTCAGTCCCCTCTGTAATGGTTCTATAAATCTTCCAAAGTCCTTTACATATTTTTTTCCCTCCTTGAATCAACCAGAGTTTGTTTCTATTGAATGTAATGTCCACTAACACCAAATGTTGGTGAGGATGTGGGATAATGGGATCTGTCGCATACACTCTAGAGGGGCTAGGACGTTTGTTACAGACACTTTTTAAAGCAACTCATTAATACACGTGAAGATGAAGATATGCATATCCTAGGACCCCAACTTTTTACTCCTAGAATCATACTGAATAGAATTTCTTGCTTGTATACACAGTTGAACGTGTATAAGGATTTCCATTGTTGTGGTGTTTTCAGTAGCGACAATTGGAAACAATTTTCATCAGAAGGAAAATGGCTAAATCAAGGGTGGTATATGCAGATGCTGGATTTAACAGTAATGATAGTACATGAAATTGATCTATAAGCCTCAATATGTATGAATTTCACAAAAATACTGACCCAAAAGGAAATCTGAATATGACACCAAGGACATGTCATTTATGCACATTTACAAAACATGTAAATCAATACTCTGTGTGGATTATGGGAAAGTATAGAGGTATTTGTAGAAAGGGCAATAATAATGCAAACAAATTTCAATAGAGCGATTGCCTCTGGGATGAGAAAGAGAGGTATAAGACATCTCAATTGTTTTCATTAAAAAATACCTGAAGAAAATATAACACAACATTCATATTTTAAAATTCTGACTATTGGGTATATGGATACTGGTTATACTACTCTCCCTACTTTACTGTATATTTGAATTATTAAAGAAAACCCAAAGCTTTTAAACTTAAAAAATTTAAGATGCTTTTATTTCATTTTACTTCACCTGAAATAGCGATCACATATTTATTGGGTGTTTAGTATTTGGCAGACACAGCACTAATTATTTTATTTATATGATCTCATGTAAGCCTTCATCCAACATTATGAGGTAGGCGAGCAGCTCATTCGAACCACCTGGAGATCTTTAAAAAAGACTGATACCTGGACCCCATTCTTACAGATTATTCTGGTGAAACCTGGGCATTGGGAGTTTTTAAAGCACCTCCAGTAATTTTAATATGCAGCTAGGTGTAAGAATCCCTGAAATAGCTTATAAATATGTTTCCCAAATTCCACTTAATTAGAAGAATTACCAGAGGCTATTAAAAATGCAGCTTCCCAGGCCTCATCCCAGATCCACAAAATCAAACCCTCTAAGAGAGACTCCAGAATATTAGAATTTTTATCAAGTGCTTAAAATACCCTTATGGTCAGGTAAGTTTGAGACAAACTGAAGCTACTGTTTGCCCTTCTGAAAGGCATTGGTCAGCATGTGTCCATCCCCCTGACCCACGCCCCTCTGCTAGGGGTTCTAATTCAGGAGGTTTCGTGTGGGATCCAGAAAACTATTTTCTTAAAAAAAAAAAATAAGTCCCCTTGGATGACCAGCCATATTGATATATATGGGTACACAGAGACTCAGGAATGTGAAGCACCAGGTCTGCCTGGTTCCAAAGCTCATGTGATTTTCCCCACTCATTCCGCACTCCCCTGGGCTTGGAGTCAGTTCCCCAGGTTCTGTCTCTGCTGATCCTGGCTAACTTTCTCCTTTCTGTCAAGGTAGGCTAGGATTAGAAACAAATGTGTACCCTTTTCTTCACGGGTAGGAACACAAGCTATAGAACTCATCCCCGTGGGGTAGGACTGGCGGCATCCCCACCTGGAAATAAGGCCCCAGCTCAGCAGGCTGTGGTGCAGGACACAGCTTCAGGAACCTGGGGTGCCAGGCAGGGAAACACAAACAGCACCTCAGTGGGAATGCTGGACCTAATCTGTGCCCATGGAAGGAAAGTGGGACTCATGGAACTGCTGTCAGTATTGATACTGTCCTGATCCCTTTGGGCTTAGGAAATGTGTGTGTGTTTGTATGTTGGAGAGAGGGGAACAGCTTATGGGGCACATGCTGATCCTGCAAAGCAGGAGTCCAGGAAAACCAGGGCACAGTGTCCTTTCTTTTCCAATTCTTATTTCTAATCCAAGCCCCTTTTTAATCACCAGATGACTCAACCTAATGGCAAATTTTCCAAAGTGTGTTCTGTAAAACATAAATCCCAACAGTGAATTCTTGAAATAAAGGAGGGGGGAGCTTCTGTTGGGAAATGCTGCAAATCATATCCCACTCTTAAGGATTTACAATGCTCATTAGCACTGAAAAGGCCCTTGAGCAGTCTTGCCTTCATCTGGTATCCTGCAGTAACAATGAGACAGCCCAGTGATGTATCCCATCTTTGTTATAGAAATGTCTTAAAACTTTGTAATTTTAATGTTCTTGAGAATGGATTTTGGAAAACATTATTATAAACTATCACATCACCTCTCTGTTGTGACCATCAGTGAGCCCTGTTTTCTGCAGTAGTGGCTCCCAAATTTGTACACATGTCAAATTACCTGGAGAGCTTTATTTTAAAATATCCATGCCTGAGCTCCACCTCAGACCTACGTCATCAAATAGTTGGCGATTAGGGCCCAGCACTTATATATTCAGAAAATCTCCCAAGGTGATTTTGATAGACATCTGGCTTAGGACCATTGACATGTAAAAGGAATTCTGAACTTGGTCCTTGGCTCTGACCACATGCAAAACCCCAGTCTGTCTTTCTTCCTCTCTCTCCCTACTAAACACCACTTCACAGTATCTTCCCACCTTCCCGTTATGCTACTCCCCTATGCAAATTGCTTTCTTCTCTGTCCATTTTTTTCTGAATAATACTTTTTCTTCCTAGACAGCTTAAGTGCTGTCTCCTATGCAAGAAATTCCCTGATGGCCCCAGTGTCTGAAGATTGCCTCTTTTCTTCATCTTATATTTCCTATATGTGTAATGTGTTGTTCTGTCTTTTCCCGGAGTTTCCTCTAATTACCCAACCAGGTCTCTGAAGCGAGGCCATATTGTGTACTGGTTAGGTACCTAGGCTTTAGATTGTGACAGTCCTGGCTCTGAGTTTGATCTCAGGTTGCAGTAGGACTCTTACCTCTTCTAAATCTCAGTTTCTCTGTGTGTAAAACTAATGAAAAAAATACACCTGGAAGAACTGCTGTAAAGGGTATAATGAAATAATAACAATTCCTAATGCTCAGTAAGTGCTTGGTAGAAGTTGTAATAGTGATTGCCGGTTTTTGTTTTTTGGTTTTTCGTTTGTTTGTTTGTTTGTTTTTTAGATGGAGTTTTGCTCTTGTTGCCCAGGCTGGAGTGCAATGGCACTATCTCGGCTCACCGCAACCTCTGACTCCCAGGTTCAAGCAATTCTTCTGCCTCAACCTCCCGAGTAGCTGGGGTTACAGGCATGCGCCACCATGCCCGGCTAATTTTTTATTTTTAGTAGAGATGGGGTTTCTCCATGTTGGTCAGGCTGGTCTCGAACTCCCAACCTCAGGTGATGCCCCCCACCTCGGCCTCCCAAAGTGCTGGAATTACAGGCTTGAGCCACCGCACCTGGCTGACTGCTGTTTTTATAACCATTAGGATGTAAGTTTCTTAAGGGCAGGGATCTTTGTCCATTTTATTAATCAAAAATTCCCCTCCTTAAAAAAGTGTCTGGCAGAGTATAGCTGCTCCGTGATGAATCAGTAATAAACTCATCTCTCTGAGTGCCTTCTACGTCTGTATCCTTGGGCCTTTGAATAGTACCTAAAAGAAGAGAAGGCCTTAAAACTGTTTCTTGATCCTGTTGATGATATCCAAATTTCTTTGTTTGCCATCTTTTGGGACTACGTTGCTATCCACCTGAAGTACCTCTGTTGTTTTTACCTGCCACAAATCCATTCTGTCTTTTACTGTTTTAGTGGAGAAATCCACTCACATCCTGGTTTTTAGAGGGAGTTCAGTAGGTGGCAGGCCATCTATGTATTGGCCAATGATAACATTCAGGCTTCTCAGCTGGGCCAGATAGGGGCGTTTGGTTGATGTCAGATCATTAGAAACACAGTTCTGGAATTCCTTTGAAACTGCTGAGATAGCACATTTCCCCTTTTTTTTGGGATTACTGGTAATACTCAAGTATTAGTATTAAAGTAGATAATCCCCATCTCTACTAAATACTAGTAATACTAATATTGTCAGTTTGAAATCCCAGGGACACTAGATACAAACAGCTCTCCTGAGGATACAACAACTGAGAAGAAAACAAAGCTTGGCAATGGAGAAAGTGACTAAGTGCTGATGACATTGTTGACACCCCGGTTCCAGCTGTGCCTGAAGCCAACACTTACTCTGAAATTTTCAGTTACACTGAGCCAATGACTTGCTCACAAGTTTCTTTGCTTAAGTCAGTTTGTGGTGAGTTTCTCTCACTTGCAGGGTGTTCTGTAATACAGTGATCCTCAAAGTGTGGTCCTCAGATCAATTCACCTGAGAATTGTCTTGTCTGAGGCCTAGTCCAGGTGGCCCCCTTTTGAAACCATCTGAACCACAAGGCTATAGAGCTCTGATTTTTACTATAATGATGCCTACTGTAACCTGCCATATATTGTAATCACTTGCCTCCTGTCTTCTTTTGTCCACAGAGTATGAGCTCTAGAGTCATGGATATTGTCTAATATATCTTTGATTCCACCACTGCACCCAGAACAGGGGCTGAAAAGTTGTCTAGAATTGCTTAAGAATCCTGATTTATATTTTCAGGTGACCTCCTTTTTAAAAGTCCGTTCCAGAAGGCAGCACCTTCTTAATTAGAGCTGTTAGCACCCAAAAGTGTGTTTGCAGCACTTGTCTCCCTTGGGTGATTTAAGGTTATAACATTCAGGGCCTTGTTAACAGCTCTTGTGAAGCGGTTGTCCTAGCTTCTAACATGGGTCACTATAATAGACGGCACAAGAGAAACATAATTCGAGACCTTGCTAATTGTTCTTGCCTCGCTAAGTTAGACATTACGTCTGCATATGACTGAAGGTCGATGGAATGAAACAGTTCCTCAAGGAAGCTAATAGAAAGTCAATTACTTGGGCCCTTTAAATTGCTTTTGAAACAGACCCTTGCTGGGCCTTGCAGGAGGTAGCCTTCCATACTCATCTCTTGGGCGTGGATAAAGGGTCCTGAGGATCACTTTAGAACCTTGCCTGCCTCATGCTGGGCTAGGAAGCAACTTTTTTTTTAGCACCATAAACCGCCGCATCATCTCCCCTGGCTGGAGCGCCCTGGCTTAGCCCTCACTTTGAATCTAACTCAACAGATGACTTTCGTGTTTTGCAGGTAGGCTTCCCTTTAGCCAAGGTGGACAGGAGACTTGTCAGGGGTATTCCAGAAGAGAGCAGGGCTCATCTGCACCTGGAAAGGATGCTCAGTCAGGCACCCTGGCCAGAGGGGCTGGGCATCTGGGATCAACAGCAGGGGTGTCTCCGTTCTCCACCACTGACACCAGGAATTGGCTCTGTGTCTCCCATCCAATGCAAGGCCCCATGGCTTAGGACTTACCCTGGGTCCAGAAAAGGCATGGCCTCTGCTGCTCTGCTGTCCTTACTCATGTGTTTTAGTGCTGCTGAGCTGAGTGTGAACCGCTCCTTGTTTCAGCAAGCACTCTGGACACCCATCTTCTGTGTTTCAGAAAAATATACAAAGCAGTTTGGAAGTAAAATTGTAGCTCTTGGCAGAGAAGGTGTCATTACCCAGTCGGTGGAAAAGGAGGGGAACCATCCAGAGGTTCAAGGGCAGAGTGCTTAGCAGCAGCTTGAGGGCCAATCCAAAAGACTGCAGCTTCTTATTAAGAAGGACTGGCTGCTCTTGGGATACAAAATAATTTGCTTTCATTTCAGCCTGGTTGCAAGCACCCCACCAGCAATGTCTTTGCTTCTTTTCTCAGCCATTGATTTTTACTCACTTGGAGCCCATTAGGTATGTTCTTTTCTTTTTTCTCTTGGAAAAAATAAGAGTAAGGACTATTCAGAAGCTCTGAAATGAGGGGCCATGCAGGGAAGTTGGAAAAACATGGAGGTGACTGAAACTGGTTTTAGAGGCGTGACAAATCTCAGGGCAGAAATGTGGGGCAGGGCTCTGCTCTAGGCTTCTTGTGGTGAACTGGGGGCCTCCCCTGCTCCTGGATTATGACACAGCCTCTCTCACATCCACGCCCCCGAAGAGGGAGTTGGGCTCCTGGAGACCTCAAAGGTAGTGGCTGAATGAAGTCTGCATGGCCTCTTGCTCTCTATGCCTCCTTTCTAAAAAAAAAAGAAACAGACCCACTGCAACCTCTCACCTGCTGCTCTGTGGTACGTACTCTTTTCTGAGCCTTTCAGGTCAGGGTGGGTTGAGGACCTGAAAGGGTGGTCAACTCTAAGAAAGGGAGGTGCTCATCGCCTCTTCATAATTATCCAGTGCATTGGGCTATTCTTTAGTAGCTGCCCATGCACCCTTGGCTGCTGTGTACATGTGTGTATATGTATGAGTATACATGTGTATATGTGTGTGTACGTGTGTGTGAGTGTGAGATGAGGAGTCAAAGGAGTTTCTGAATGAGGAGAGCTCAGCCTCAACCTCATGGATCTGACTCCTGCCTTTTCTATCCCCTCTTCTTATTGGAGGTAATGAACTTTGCAGAATCCTTAAGTCTTCTGCCGTCAGCTTGGGTCATCTTCACCTAGTGTAGCTTCTAGGTCCTCTCTGGGGCTCTGGGCATTTCAATCCCAGCATTTTAGTTTGACTGAACTGGGATTCTGAGGCTGACAGTGTTCCCTCTACCCCAGCCTACTGATGGCCTACTGATGGACAAGGAGGTAATTGGCAGCAAAGCAGGAAGAAGACTGGTGGTGTTTTTGTTTGTTTGTTTGTTTTTTGTTTTGTGATGGAGTCTCCCTCTGTTGCCCAGGCTGGAGTGCAGTGGTGCCATCTCGGCTCACTGCAAACTCTGCTTCCCGAATTCAAGCGATTCTCTTGCCCCAGCCTCCTAAGTAGCTGGAATTACAGGCACATGCCATGACACCCGGCTAATTTTTGTATTTTTAGTACAGACGGGGTTTCACCATGTTGGCCACGCTGGTCTCGAACTCCTGACCTCGGCCTCCAACTCCTGCCTTGGCCTCCCAAAATGCATTTTCATTGAGAGTTAAAGTGCAAGAAGATGGGGAAGAGAGATCAGGGTTGAGGGATTGTCTTTCCTATCTGCCTCTTGGGCTTGACTTGAACCCCCGTGTTGAAAGGGTGTAAGTCAAAAGTTGATGGACTCGGTCTGACGGAGCCATGCAAGGATCTGAGGCTCAGTAGATGCTTTAGAGCTGAGTGTCCTCAGAATGGCTGGGTTGGTTTGGGCTGAGGCTGCAATTTCCCTGCAGGGACTTGGAAGCCAGGGCAGTCCTGACTCCCTGAGGATTCTTAATTTGGGGAGAACGGGGACGTTGGGGTTCTCCTTGTCAGAGAGGCTGGTGCCACATGTAGTTTTTAGGCAGTGGAAATTGACAAGTGGGAGGTGAAGAAGGAGAAGAACAGGAAGGTAGGTCTGCAGTCACAATAGCTATAGATGCCTTTGTGGACACATGTGGAATCTTTTGGGGACAGAAGATACTCTGATGGGAGGCAAGTCCCTGTTTGGGCAGGAAAATGAGAACTTGGAACCACTGGAGTTTGAGCACTAATGCAAATGTATCTCCCACAGTGACGTGATAAGCTGGCCAGAGACTGAACATCCCTACCACTTGTAATGACCAAAACCAGAAAAGCTGGAGTCTCAAAGAGGACCAGTGCACGGGTCAGGGAGGAAGCAGAGGTGGGGTCTGTGGATGGCTTTGCCTGCAAGAGTGCCTGCTGCAGCTGAGGTGCTGCTGTCTACCCTGCACGGGCAACTTTCAGGGGCAGCCAGGAGGGGTCAGAGCCGAGGGGCTGGGCCTGGGACAGTTCTTCCTGAAGGAGGTCACTGTGGGGTGTGTGTGTGTGTGTGCGCGCACACACAGTCAGCATTATTCTTTTATTTTACTCTTAAGTGTTGCAAATTTTAATAATAAAATAATTTCATTCTTAAGTGTCGCAAACCTAAGACAGGAGATAAAAACAGTTTTCGCAGAAAAGCACACTGCTTTATTTTATTTTATTTTATTTTAAGATGGAGTCTTGCTCTGTCATGCAGGCTGGAGTGCAGTGGCATGATTTTGGCTCACTGCAACCTCTGCCTCCCAGGCTCAAGTAATTCATTCTCCTGACTCAGCCTCCCAGTAGCTGGGATTACAGGTGCTGGCCACCACACTTGGCTAATTTTTTTATTTTTAGTAGAGACGGGTTTCACCGTGTTGGCTAGGCTGGTCTTGAACTCCTGACCTCAGGTGATCTGCCCACCTTAGCCTCCCAAAGTGCTGGGATTACAGGCATGAGCCATCGCGCCCGGTCAGAAAAACACACTTCTTTTTTGTGCTCTGGCCTGAATTGCTTACATTTTGCCTGTTCTTCTTGACTCTGTTAAGTGGCTGCTCTTCTATCCCAGCCACAACTCCCTTTTTTGAAATGTCCCTTTCTTTCCCGTCTTATTTCTCCTTTTCCTCCCTCTCCTGCACAGCCCCTTCCTCCTTCCCCCCAGGCACACTAAAACTGTTTTGTTTGGGTTTGGTTTGTTGTTACAGTTGGTTTTCAGGGCACATTAGGAGAGTGGGTTATGGTTATGTAGGACTGCTGTTAACAAGGATGGGGCAGCTGTCCATCTCACAGTCTTTTGCTCTTCTCTTGGAAAGCCCTGGTACTTAAGGACCGGCCCCTCATGGCCATGGCCGTATTCCATGACCCTGTTCCATGCCACAGCTGATTTCTCTGATGGGGCCAATCAGATTATCCCTGCCTTGGGACCATGAAACTTGGAACAGAGAATCTGAGAGTGGAGCTGAGGCATCCCAACGACAGCACTGGAGAAGGAAGGTTCATTGTAAATTCCTGCTGTCATAGCAGCTGCTGCAGCTGTGGGCTCATGTGCTGGGCTGGCAGAGGGGAAAGCACTCTCGCTACGCTCTACTAAACAGTGGAGATGCTGTACTAGAGTGAACCGTGCTTCACTAACAAACAGACAAGACAAGAAGTTTATTTGTTGCTTACCCATTGCATGATGGTTGGGTGGCTCTGTAGAGCTGATCTCCTCTAAGCAGTGACTCAGATTTTGGTGGTTTCCATTGGGTGGACATGCCAGCTGGAACAAGTGTTCAAAATTGCTTCAGCAGGGCAAGAGGGAGGAGGAAATGCATCAGCTGTTCACCACAGTGGCTCAGAAAGGTCACACTGAAGTGTCACATGTCACTAGAGCTCCCATTTCATTTGCCACACAGGTCATGAACCGCCCTCCCCCAGGGAACCACAGAGGAATACATGACTATTCAGTGAGCATGACTTCTGTCTGCCTCATACAATATTTTGGAAGATGAGGAAAAAGGAAAAAGAAGCTGTTCTCTAAAATGCCAAAATTTTCATGTGATGAGAGTGCTTCTTGACATAAATATTTTAAGGCCAACAGAATCTTTAGAGTGAGGCTAGAGACAAGGTTAAGGATATTATATTGAATGAATTCAAATATGCTTTAGCAAAGGTGACCACTGGTATCCCTTCCTTATCCTCTGGTCACTCAAAAGACAGGTCAACTGAACCCCTGCAGTTTCCCAATCCATAGAGCTGAGATTGGGGTGCTGTGTGAAAATGGGGTGCAGGCTGTTTTTTAAGTAAAATTGCCTATCTGCTTTTGTAGATCCAGGAGGATATGTCTTGAATCACCAGGTAGCTGTCAGAACTTCAAGTGGGAGAGGAGGCAGGAACTGTAGGACAGGAGGGTGAGGTATGCAGGGAGAGTATTGGAGCGAGGAGTAGTTTGGAAAGACTGGGGATGGGTGGATGGGGGAACCTGCTGTGACCCTGCTGTGGCCAGGGAATACATGGAAACACTAGGAGAAGATTTCCTAGCTGGTGACTAGGAAAGGAAAGAAATTGTGGAGGATGTTTAGAGAATCATAGATTCTTCAGCTCCTGCAGCCTAACCCCTTTCCAGCAAGCCCCCTGAGTATCCTTAGAATTGCAAGACATCCATTATGAAACCAGTGTCATCTCTCTAAAGCCCATGGCACAGTGCCCTAGGAATTCAGAGGCAAGAGCTGTGTTTCCTTTCTTGAAGATTTCCTTTACACATGGCCTTAAAGTATTGTGGTTCTTGCTGCAGAAGATGTGAAGGCAGAAAACTATTAAGTTTGGGCAAAAGTAATTGTGGTTTTGGACCATGAATTTTAAATCATTATAACTAGGCTCAAGCACATCTTTATTAATCAAAATAGAAACCATTACAATCAACACATTTTTGCCAGTGAGAAATAAGTTTATTCCTATAGTGTAAAACCCATGCTTTGGGATTTAACGAAGTCTTGGAACGCTTTTTTTTTTTTTTTTTTTTTTTTCCGCATCCTGCTGGTTGTGTTAGAGTTTTCCCTGAAAAAAGTTGTTGAGATGCTTGAAGAAGTGTTAGTTGGTTGGCAAGACATCAGGTGATATGGCGGATGTGGCAAAACTTTGTAGCCCAAATCATTCAACTTTTGAAGAGTTGGTTGTGAGACGCATGGTCAGACATTGTGGTGGAGAAGAATTGGGCCCTTTCTATTGACGAATGCCAGCTGCAGGCATTGCAGTTTTCAGTGCATCTCATCTATTCGCTGAACATACTTCTCAGATGTAACCCTTTTGCTGGGATTCAGAAAGCTATAGTGGATGAGACCAGCAGCAGACCGCTGGACAGTGACCATGACCATTTTTGGTGCAAGTTTGGCTTTGGGAAGAGCTTTGGAGCTTCTTCTCAGTTAAACCACTGAGCTGGGCATCACTGGTTGTCATAGAAAATCCAGTTTTCATGGCACACCACAATTCGATGGAGAAATGGTTCGTTGTTATTGCGTAGAATAAGAGAAGACACTTCAAAATGACAATTCTTAAAAAATTTTCTCTCAGCTCATGAGGCAACCACTTATTGAGCTTTTTCACCTCTTCAATTTGCCTCAAATGCTGAATGACCCTACAATGGTTGATGCTGAGTTCTTCGGCAACTTCTGGTATAGTTGTAAGAGGATCAGCTTTTGATGATGGCTCTCAATTGGCCATTGTCAATTTCTGATGGCCAGCCACTAGCTCATCGTCAAGGCTCTCGTCTCGTTTGCAAAACTTGAATCACCACTGCACAGTATGTTCCTTAGCACTTCCTGGGCCAAATGCATTGTTGATGTTGTGAGTTGTCTCTATTGTTTTACGACCCATTTTGAAATCGAATAAGAAAATTACTTGAATTTGCTTTTGGTCTAACGTAATTTCCATAGTCTAAAATAAACATAAAATAAACAGCAAGTAATGTCATTAGCAAAAAAAAACATAAAGCAAGAAGTGCCCATTAAAATGATGTATAACATAACCATATTTATTTAAGAATGTATTCCAATATCAAACAGCAAATTCCAACAATGCAAAAACTGCAATTACATTTGCACTCACCTAATAGTAAAGAACATTTCTCTTTAATTCCAGTTTAAGTGAAAAATGAGAGATAGATTTAGCTCAGCAGCTAATTTTATTTCTGAAAAATTTTAAGGATACTTTTAAAAATTCAAATGAAGAATCTCTCCCTTTTACCTAGTTTTTTTTTTTCTCTCTCTCTCTCTCTCTTAAAGAAAAGTTGAATTCTGTCTCACGGTGGCTACTCATGTCTCTGGCTGAGGAGGAGGACTGTGTTCTTCGTCTTGCACTTGGGTTTGACATGGCACTTTTAAAGGCATTGTCCTCATTCCTGTCTCCCTTCACTCCATGCTGCCTCCTCAGGCCTGCTTTTTTTTTCTTGAAAAAAAAAAAAAAAATCACAGTTTGAAGCAGACTCTTGCTTTTGGCCTTCCACTGGTGGTGAGTTTAGTGGGCAACAGGGCATAGTGGAAAGAATGTAGGCATCAGTCACATGGGCCTAAGTTTGAGCCCTGACTCTGTCCACTATAGGCCTAGGGTAAGTAACTTCATTCCTTTATGCCTTCATTTTCTCCTCTCGTCTCCTTCAGGGACTATGATGCCTATGCAAAACATTTAGCATTATCTGGGTTGCATAGTAGGAATGCAAAAAATAGAAGATAATTCCACCTTTGTGCAGAGGTGGAGATGGGCATAACAGAGCCTCTGGAAATTGTTGACTTTCTCATATTTCCAGAAGAGTGGTTTTGGATCTCATCTGGGTCACAGACTCATTCAAGGGTCTGAGGAATGCCCTGGTACCCTTCCAGAGAAAAAGGAACTATGTAGGTGACACAACATTTTGCAAATGCTTTCATCATGTTGCCTACTCTACTTCAGTACTTCTCAACTGGTTGGACTATGAATATCCTTTTTTAAAAAAATTTTACTTTAAGTTCTGGGATACAAGTACAGAAAGTGTAGGTTTGTTACATAGGTACACGTGTGTCATGGTGGTTTGCTGCACCTATCAACTCATCATCTAAGTTTTGGACCCCACATGCATTAGCTGTTCGTCCTAATACTCTCCCTCCCCTTGCCCCCTAGCCCTTGATTGGCCCTGGTGTATGTTGTTCCCCTCCCTGTGTCCATGTGTTCTCATTGTTCAACTCCCACTTATGATGGAAAACATGCAGTGTTTGGTTTTCTGTTCCTGTGTTAGTTTGCTGAGAATGACGGCTTCCAGATTCATCCAAGTCCCAGGAAAGGACACAATCTAATTCCATTTTATGGCTGCATAGAGTTCCATGGAGTATATGTATTATATTTTCTTTATCCAGTCTATCATTGATGGGCATTTGGGTTGGTTCCATGTCTTTGCTATTGTAAATACTGCTGCAATAAACATATGTGTGCATGTGTCTGTATAGTAGAATGATTTATATTCCTTTGGGTATATACCCAGTAAAGGGACTGCTGGGTTAAATGGTATTTCTGGTTCTAGATCCTTGAGGAATCTCCACACTGTCTTCCACAGTCGTTGAACTAATTTACATTCCCACCAACAGTGTAAAGGCCTTCCTGTTTCTCCACAGCCTCACTAACATCTATTGTTTTTTGACTTTTTAATAATCGCCATTCTGACTGGCATGATATGGTATCTCATTGTGGTTTTGATTTGCATTTCTCTAATGATCAATGATGTTGAGCTTTTTTTCATGTTTGTTGGCTGCATAAATGTCTTCTTTTGAGAAGTGTCTGTCCATATCCTTTGCCCACTTTTTGATGAAGTTGTTTGTTCTTTCTCTTGTAAATTTGTTTAAGTGCCTTGTAGATTCTGGATACTAGGCCTTTGTCAGATGGGTAGATTGCAAAAATTTTCTCCCATTCTGTAGGTTTCCTGTTCACTCTGATGATAGTTTCTTTTGCTGTGCACAAGCTCTTTAGTTTAATTAGATGCCATTTGTTAGTTTTGGCTTTTGTTGCAGTTGCTTTTTGTGTTTTTGTCATGAAGTCTTTGCCCGTGCCTATGAACTGAATGGTATTGCCTAGGTTTTCTTCTAGGGTTTTTGTGGCTTGGGATTTTACATTTAAGTCTTTAATCCATCTTGAGTTAATTTTTGTATACGGTGTAAGGAAGGGGTCCAGTTTCAGTTTTCTGCGTATGGCTAGCCAGTTTTCCCAGCACCATCTATTAAATAGGGAATCCTTTCCCCATTGCTTGTTTTTGTCAGGTTTGTTGAAGATCAGATGGTTGTAGATGTGTGGTGTTATTTCTGAGGTTTCTGTTGTGTTCCATTGGTCTATGTGTCTGTTTTGGTACCAGTACCATGCTGTTTTGGTTACTGTGCTCTTGTAGTATAGTTTGAAGTCAGGTAGCGTGATGCCTACAGCTTTGTATATTTTTTTTTTTTTGCTTAGGATTGTCTTGGCTATGTGTTCCCTTTTTTGGTTCCACATAAAATTAAAGTGGTTTTTTTCCTGATTCTGTGAAGAACGTCAATGGTATTTTGATGAGAATAGCATTGAATCTATAAATTTCTTTGGGCAGTTTGGCAATTTTCATGATATTGATTCTTCCCGTCATGAGGATGGAATGTTTTTCCGTTTGTTTGTGTCTTCTCTTATTTCCTTGAGCAGTGGTTTGTAGTTCTCCTTGAAGAGGTCCTTCACAACCCTTGTTAGCCGTATTCCTAGGTATTTTGTTCTCTTTTTAGTGATTGTGAATGGGAGTTTATTCATGATTTGGCTCTCTGCTTGTCTATTTTTGGTAAATAGGAATGCCTATGATTCTTGCACATTGGTTTTGCATCCTGAGACTTTGCTGAAGTTGCTTATCAGCTTAAGGAGGTTTTGGGCTGAGACAATGGGGTATTCTAAATATAAAATCATGTCATCTGCAAACTGAGACAATTGGACTTCCTCTCTTTCTCTTTGAATACTCTTTATTTCTTTCTCTTGCCGGGTTGCCCTGGTCAGAACTTCCAATACTATGTTGAATAGGAGTGGTGAGAGAGGGCATCTTTGTCTCGTGCCAGTTTTCAAAGGGAATGCTTCTAGATTTTATGCATTCACTATGATATTGGCTGTGGGTTTGCCATAAATCTTTTATTATTTTGAGATATGTTTTATCAGTACCTATTTTATTGAGAGTTTTTAACATGAAAGGATGTTGAATTTTATCAAAGGCCTTTTCTGAATCTATTGAGATGATCATGTGGTTTTTGTCATTGGCTCTGTTTATGTGATGAATTACATTTATTGATTTGTGTATGTTGAATCAGCCTTGCATCCCAGGGATGAAGCTGACTTGATCATGGTGGATAAGCTTTTTGATATTCTGCTGGATCCAGTTTGCAGTATTTTATTGAGGATTTTTGCATCAGTGTTCATCAGGGATATTGCCCTGAAGTTTTGTGTTTTTGCTGTGTCTCTGCCAGATTTTGGTGTCACGATAATGCTGGCCTCATAAAATGGGTTAGGGAAGAATCCCTCCTTTTTAATTGTTTGGAATAGTTTCAAAAGGAAGGGTACCAACTCCTTTTTGTATCTCTGGTAGAATTTGGCTAGGAATCTGTCTGGTCCTGGGATGTTTTTAGTTGGTAGGCTATTAATTACTGCCTCAATTTCAGAACTTGTTATTGGTCTATTCAGGGATTTGCTTCTACCTAATTTAGTCTCGGGAGTGTGTATGTGTCCAGGAATTTATCTATCTCTTCTAGTTTTTCCTAGTTTATTTGCACCTTCTCCGATGGTAGTTTGTATTTCTGTGGGGTCAGTGGTGATATCCCCTTTATAATTTTTTATTGCATCTATTTGATTCTTCTCTCTTTTCTTGTTTATTAGTCTAGCTAGCAATCTATCTATTTTGTTAATTTTTTCAAAAAACGAGCTCTTGGATTCATTGATTGTTTTGAAGAGTTTTTCATGTCTCTATCTCCTTTAGTTCTGCTCTGATCTTAGTTATTTCTTGTCTTCTGCTAGCTTTTGGATTTGTTTGCTCTTGCTTCTCTAGCTCTTTTAATTGTGATGTTACAGTATAGATTTGAGATCTTTCTAGCTTTCTGATATGGGCACTTATTGCTATACATTTCCCTCTTAACACTGCTTTAGCTGTGTTCCAGAGACTCATTGTCTCTTTGTTCTTATTGGTTTCAAAGAACTTCTTGATATCTGCCTTAATTTCATTATTTACCCAGGAGTCATTCATGAGCAGGTTGTTCAATGTCCATGTGGTTGTGCAGTTTTGAGTGAGTTTCTTTTTTTTTTTCTTCCTTTTTTTTGGGGGGTTGAGATGGAGTCTCGCTCTGTCACCCAGGCTGGACGGAGTGCAGTGGCGCTCTCTCGGCTCACTGCAAGCTCTGCCTCCTGGGTTCACGCCATTCTCCTGCCACCATGAGTGGCTAATTTTTTGTATTTTTAATTGAGACGGGGTTTCACCATGTTAGCCAGGATGGTCTCGATCTCCTGACCTCATGATCTGCCCGCCTTGGCCTCCCAAAGTGCTGGGATTATAGACATGAGCCACCGCTCCCAGCCCTTGAGTGAGTTTCTTTATCCTGACTTCTAATTTGATTGTACCATGGTCTGAGACACTGTTTGTTGTGATTTCAGTTCTTTTGCATTTGCTCTGGAGTATTTTACTTCCAATAATGTGGTTGATTTTAGAATACTTGCCATGTGGCACTCAGAAGAATGTATATTCTGTTGATTTGTGGTGGAGAGTTCTGTAGATGTCTCTTAAATTCACTTGATCCAGAGCTGAGTTCAAGTCTTTAATATCCTTGCTAATTTTCTGTCTGGTTGGTCTGTCTAATATTGACAGTGGGGTGTTAAAGTCTCTGGCTATTATCATGTGGGAGCCTAAGTCTTTTTGTAGGTCTCTAAGAACTTGTTTTATGAATCTGGGTGCTCTTGTATTGGGTGCATATATATTTAGGATAGTTAGCTCTTCTTGTTGAATTGATCCCTTTACCGTTATGTAATGCCCTTCTTTGCCTTCTCTGATCTTTGTGGGTTTAAAGTCTGCTTTGTCAAAGAGTAGGATTGCAACCCCTACTTTTTTTTTGCTTTCCATTTGCTTGGTGAATACTCCTCCATCCCTTTATTTTGAGCCTATGTGTGTCTTTGCACATGAGATGGGTCTTCTGAACACAGCACACCAATGGGTCTTGACTCTTTATCCAATTTTCCATTCCGTGCCCTTTAATTGGAGCATTTAGCCCATTTACATTTAAGGTTAATATTGTTATGTGTAAATTTGATCCTGTCATCATGATGCTAGCTGGTTATTGTGCACACTAGTTGATGCAGTTTCTTCATAGTGTCATTGGTCTTTATATTTTGGTGTGTTTTTGCAGTGGCTGGTACCAGTTTTTCTTTTCTATATTTAGTGCTTCCTTCAGGAGCTCTTGTAAGGCAGGCCTGGTCGTGATGAAATCCCTCAGCATTTGCTTTTCTGGAAAGGATCTTATTCCTCCTTTGCTTATGAGGCTTACTTTGGCTGGATATGAAATTCTGGGTTGAAAATTCTTTTCTTTAGGAATGTTGAATACTGGCCCCCACTCTCTCCTGGCTTGTAGGGTTTCTACTGAGAGGTCTGCTGTTAGTCTGATGGGCTTCCCTTTGTAGGTGACCTGGCCTTTCTCTCTGGCCGCCATTAACATATTTTCCTTCATTTTGACCTTCAAGAATCTGAAGATTATGTGTCTTGGGGTTGATCTTCTTGTGGAGTATCTTAGTGGTGTTCTCTGTATTTCCTGAATTTGAATGTCGGCCTGTCTTGCTAGGTTGGGGAAGTTCTCCTGGATAATATCCTGAAGAGTGTGTTCCAACTAGGTTCCATTCTCCCCATCTCTTTCATGTACTCAAATCAACCATAGGTTCAGTCTTTTTACAGAGTCCGATATTTCTCAGAGGTTTCATTAATTTCTTTTCATTCTTTTTTCTCTAATCTTGTCTGCATACTTTATTTCAGCAAAAGCGTCTTCAAACTCTGATATCCTTTCTTTTGCTTGGTCAGTTTGGCTATTGATACTTGTGTATGCTTCGCAAAGTTCTTCTGCTGTGTTTTTCAGCCCCATCAGGTCATTTATGTTCCTCTCTAAACTGGTTATTCTAGTTAGCAGCTTCTATGAGCTTTTATCAAGGTTCTTAGCTTCTTTGCATTGGGTTAAAACAAGCTCCTTTAGCTCAGTGGAGTTTGTTATTACCCATCTTCTGAAACTTACTTCTGTCAATTTGTTAATCTCATCCTCCATCCAGTTCTGTGCCCGTGCTGGAGAGGTTTTGCAATCATTTGGAGGAGAAGAGGTATTCTGGCCTTTCAGGTTTTCAGCACTTTTTTTTGTTGATTCTTTCTCATCTTCATGAGTTTGTCTAGTAGTGATCTTTGAGGCTGCTGACACTAGGATGGGGTTTTCATGGGGTCTTTTTTTGGTTGTTGATGCTGTTGTTGCTTTCTGTTTGTTTGTTTTTCTTGCAAGGATCAAGCCCCTCTTCTGTAAGGATGCTGCGATTTGCTGGAGGTTCACTTCAGACCCTGTTTATCTGGTTTGCTCCCACACCTGGAGATGTCAGTTGAGGAGGCTGGAGAACAGCACAGATGGGTGCCTGCTTCTTCCTCTGGGATCTCTGACCTTGAGGGTCACTGACCTGATGCCTGTAGGAATGTTCCTGTATAGGGTGTCTGACAACCCCTGTTGGAGGGTCTCACCCAGTTGGGTGGCACAAGGAGCAGGACCCGTTTTAACGAAGCACTTTGACTGTCCTTGGTGGAGGGGGTGTGCTTTGCTGGGGGGAATCCCACTCATCTGAGCTGCCTGGATTCCCCAGAACACCTCCCTTGGCTGTGTGTGTTGGGGGGGCTCCCCTTCCCCATGTGGCTCTCAGGTGGGTTGCCGCACCACACTGCTGTTCCTTTCCCTCCATGAGTCACGCCAGCCACCTAGTCAGTTCTGATGACAGAACCTGGATACCTCAGTTGCCAGTGCAGGATTGGCATGCTGTTATGGTTCTCTTCAATGGGAGCCTCCCATCACCACTGCTTTTAGTCGGCCATCTTGGCCCTGCACAATAGAATATCCTTTTTTAAAGACAATATATTTTGCCTTCCACTCCACTCCCCCAACCTT
Organism: Pongo pygmaeus; assembly: GCF_028885625.2. Classification (NCBI taxonomy): domain Eukaryota; kingdom Metazoa; phylum Chordata; class Mammalia; order Primates; family Hominidae; genus Pongo; species Pongo pygmaeus. The sequence goes on along the minus strand of NC_072389.2, from coordinate 93,403,718 downwards.
ATAGAAGTGGCGCTTCTCATCCTATTGACTGAGAAAATACCTAATGATACGCAGCTATTCTGAAATTTGTAATGCTTCTGAAATATTTTGCATTTTGTTAATCACAGCATCTACAGAGATTGAAAGGAAAAGTTTAAAAAATGTATCTGTGAGCTGCATGATTGATTCCATCTGCATTCAGAGCTTGGTGTCCATGTGGATTCCTCCACTGTGGGAAATCTTTCCTATAGACAGCTTTATGGAATCAAAGACTGGAAGGAAATCAAAGGACCCTGCCATCCAGCTCCATTATTTTATATAGCACAGAGGTCAAAGGAGGGAAAGCAACTTTTCAAAAATCACACAGCCAGACGGAATTAGAGGGAAGACCAGAACCTGTGATCCCCATGGTCTTGCTGCTGCCTGAAGCTAACTCTCTCTGGTAGCTCTGGGTTAGTGGAAATTCTTTTCTGCCAGCCAGTGGCAGCGGCCTGTGGGGAGTGAATTAGGAAATGAAGCTTGGCAGGTGACTCCAGTCTTGGAGCTACAGTGACTGTATAATTTACCATCCAAAGTGGGACACATTTGACAGCGAAAGGGAGCACTATTAATAATGATGCCAGGGCAGTAGGTGAAACTAGGACTCTTCTGGGCAAGCTGGGGCATACGGCCACTCTGCTAGAAGCCCATGTAGGCCTACAAAGGGCCTATTTCAGAGCTCTTTAAAAGCCATCTCTCTATAGGGATGTCTTACTTGGAGGAAGTCAGGCCAAGTGTCTACCCTTGCTTCTTGCCAGTTTCATGCCTTGAGAGCACAGCAAAGAAACCTCAAATTTTGGAAACTCATTGGGAATGACTGGTCTCTTACTGTAAACTGCCAAGAGGTTTTTAGCCTCCAGTTTCTCACCCCTAATCTACCTTGAAGGTGCAGAAAGGCTCAGAAAGAGCTGATACTTATGATGAGAAGGAACTAAGGAAGAGGGTGGTCTGTGCTGCTGATTAGATCTTAGCAGGAGACCCCATGCAGGGGAATGCCTATAGGCCTGGAGAGGGGTCTTTCCCAGCAGGAAGACAGTGCCCTTTTCTGGTCCCAAGCTCAGAAGGATCATCAGTTTTTACAGACATCACAGGGTTATGAGCCTAGTGTCCTGCAGAGTTCTTGGGACTGGGTGCCCTTCTAGGTAGCCTTAAACAAGCACTTCTTTTCTCCTTAGTTCTAATGTATGAAATTGGAGGTTGGTCTAATTTACTGCTGCTCTGGGTTAGTCAGAGTGTGATGGTCTGTGCTGCAGTAACGAATACCATCCACATCTGAGTGATTTCACATAACAAGGATTTATTTCTCACTCATGCTACACATTTAACATAGATGGGCAGGGTGGGCACTGCTCTTACAGCTACTCAGGGTCCCAGGCTCCATTTCATGATGCATGATTCACGAAGTTATAGCAGGGAATAGGAAAGTGGGAATTGAGTGCTGGCAACTAAATACTTGCACCTAAAGAAACATGTACCATTCGCATCTCATTGGTCAAAAGCAGCCACATGGTCACACCTAAACTTCAAGAAGGTAAAGAAGGGCAGCCTTACTGTGTGTCCAAAAGTTGGACAATCAGAATAAATATTTATAAATGCTCCCATGATTAACCCACCCTTAAATTGTCTTAATTTTTAGTGTTACAGTGGAAAGATCATTTTTCTTTTTACTCCCTAAATAAAATCCAATTGAGATGCATACAATATTAAATAGGTAGAAGTGAAGTTAATTTGGTTGCAATGAGAGTTGATAAACTAGAGCTTCACCCTTTAGTGACAGCGTGATTTTGTCTTTTTTAGGAAGATAGTACGATAACATTGGAGATGATAGATTGAGGAGGGAAGTACAAGGGAGTAAGGAGACCAGCTAAGTGACTTTTTAGAGTTCCTTAGACCAAGAAGAATAAAAATGAGGGCTAGAGTAGAAGATGGGATAGGAAAGTATATCAGTTTTCTGTAGCTACATAACAGTTACCCCAAAATTAGTTGCTTTAAGCAACACATTTAGTATCTCAGTTTCTGTGGGTCAGGAATCTGGGCATGGCTTAGCTGGGTCCTCTGATTTGAGGTTTCTCCCCAGCTGTAGTTAAGGTGATGACCAGGGCTCCTGTTATCTGGAAGTTCAACTGGGTCAGGATCCTTTTGCAAAGACTCTCAGGGGTTGTTGGCAGGACTCAGTTTCTTACTGGCTGTTAGCTGGAGGTCACTCTCTGTCCTTTACCAGGTAGCTCTCTCCATCAGAACAGACAGAGCCAGAAAGAGAATGGGAGCAAGATGGAAGTCTCAGAATTTTGTAACCTGATAACAGAAGTGGCATCCCATTGTGTTTGCCGTGGTCTATTGCTTGGAAATCTCGAGGTCCAGCCCATGCTCAGGACCTTACACAAGGGGACTGCTCTAGGGTGCAGACACCAGAAGGGAGACCACTGGGAGCTATATCAGAAGCCACCTACTACAGGAACATCTGGAAGAAGTGGAGAAATCTGAGCTGACATGAACAAGACTGAGGATTATGGGGATAAAGAAGGAGTAGACAGTGCCTCCAGAGCTTTAGTTTGGGCAAGGATGATTGCTGATGCCGTTATTTGAAATGAGCATGGCAAAGTGAGGAGACAGGGGAAGTGAGTTAAGCCTTGAGACATTAAATGTCAAACTGAGCATGTATCATTCCGGGCCCCTGGCTACTCAGAAGCCCAGTAGAAAGGAACTCTTGACTTCCGACAGGGCACTGACAGTCATCCTGCTCTATTCTCTCTTACTCCTCTCTGTGCCTTAGAGTTTGCACTGACTAAAGGAATTCAGAGTGAGGTTGCCAGCAAGCAGAGGTGATTAAAGTGGGTTTAACATTCCAGTCATTTCCATGGAAATTACTAGGCTCTGACTCTTGTGCCAGGTCCCTGCATCTGCTGCTAGAGCTGAGGAATCAAAGAGGCCAACAAAGCCCAAACTTGCATGAGGCTTTAAAGAGACCATGAAAAAGACACAGGGCTGTACACAGTCAAGTCTGCCCGGCTCAGCTCTTTTTGAGAAACGTGGCAAGTGGCTTATCTAACATTATTTTTTCCCATGTGTGTAAACTTCCTACAAGGTTGACCTAAATGAGTTCTTAGCAAGATCTGATAGCCCAGGACAATGAAATAATCCATTTTAATAGGATTACAGGCTGCGCTAAGGAGACTGGCAGCTTTTAGGCTCTGCGTTGTAATGTGTGCTTAAAGAAAGCACGGGAGAGAGGAGACAGAAGACAGGTTTCCTGTGTTGTTTTGCACTCCCTAAATGGCTGATATCTCTAGCTCACAGTATCTTTGGCTGCTCAAACTGAGGACATCTGGGATCCTCTTCTGGCATTGTCTCCAGCTAGTTCTGAGTCTTTCCGCCTCTCTGGACTTTAGTGAAAGGATACAGTGAACTGAATGATCCCTCAAGGATAGTAGAGTAAGGGCCTGGTTTCTTCAGGTCATCCTTCCCCCAAGATCTCCTCCTATCTCCATTATTTCAGTTTCTTGATTGCATGAGTCAGTGGAGAAGAGACTACAGACTTCACCCAGGGAGTCTCCAAGAGAGATTCTGCGTGCTGGAGCCTGGGCTGTTCCTGGGTCTCATGACACCGGTCATGGATGTTCATGATGCAGAGTCTCTGTAGTGCTCACTGTGGAATGTGCTGCCATGTGGGAAAGGGGGTGTATAAAGCATTTCCCTAGTGCACAGCAGCCCTGTGAGTAGCAGGCCTTCCCTCCTTTACTTATGTTTAGAGAGGGAATGCTGGCTGACATGCAGGAGGACCTGATCTGAATTTTAAATGGAATTCCTTCTCTAACGATGACACGTTCTGTGAATGGCAAGGCCAATCAAGAAGAAAAAAATTAAATTCCATCCTCACAAAGGCAGGTGAGACCCGTGTCAGATCAGTAGCAAACTGTTAATTAAGAATATATTCTGCAAAAGGACCTATGCTCAGTGCACCAGAATGCCTTAAGTCAGCGCTTTAAAGGCAATAAAGCTAATTCGAAAATGTATTCATTGAGTCATAATGAGTGAATGAAAACAATATTTTGTCAAAGTTTCATTCAATTAAAGAAGCACAAAGAGGCTATCTTATTAATCACCAGTTTGAATGTTCTGAATATCAACTTGGTTTTAAAGAAAACTTATTTTTTAGCCTCAATCAAGCTCCTTGTGTGTCTAGCAGAAGCCAATCTGCTTATTTGAAGATATGATTTTTTTTCTGCATATGGACCATATATATATGTGTATATATGTATATATGTATATATATGTATATATGTATATATGTATATATGTATATATGTATATATGTATATATGTATATATGTATATATATGTATATATGTATATATATGTGTATATATATATGTGTGTATATATATATGTGTATATATATACTTCTTATTCATTATTACCTGGTCCACACTTTGGATTTCTCTTGCCTTGTCTTGAGAGTGGACCACACTGCTTTGCCCTCCGTGGCCCAAGATCAAAGGTGGATATTTCTTAAGATAAATGAGTGAGGTTATAAATGGAATCTGAAGCCAGGGAATAGCAGAGTAGGAGGAGCAAAGTCAGTTAATTCATCAACTCTATTAAGCACTTATTTTGTGCACAGCACCACGGGGATATAGGATATAGAAGGTGCATGAACCAGAGTGCCTGCCTCCAATTGGCTTTTTTTTTTTTTTCCCCTGAGACGAAGTCTCGCTCTGTTGCCCAGGCTGGAGTGCAGGGGCGCGATCTTGGCTTACTTCAAACTCTGCCTCCCAGGTTCAAGCAACTCTCCCTGCCTCAGCCTCCCGAGTAGCTTTTAAGAAAGATAATGTCAGTGAGCAGAAGGATAACCTCAGAGGGCAGGGATCATGCCTATCTTGTTTGTGGTTTATATGTCCAGTGGCTTGATTAATGCATGAGTTTTTTTTTTAAAAAAGGTGTTATTTGAATGACTCAATGTGGAAAATAATGAAGGCAAATGGTGTTCAGGAAAAAGAGAAGGTTTGAGATCACAGAGCATACAGAGAAAGGGCATATGCCAAGAGCACATCTGTCCCTAGGTCTGGTGTCTTGTCTTCGTCCCTGCTTTTCTCTGCCTACCAAAGCCATCCGGTACTTTAAAGCTCCTTTAGCTTTTTCTCTAAGTTATCTCCCTTGATCTTGAAGCCAAAAGAGATCTCCCACTCCTTAGGTTGCAATAGCATTTTATTTTAATTAGTAATAAAGCATTTATAAGACATCATATATTTCACTGGAGGCTAGTAGGAAGAAATGAGCTAGACTTTTCTTTTGGAAAATATTTAATTTTTAATATAATCCCAGGATAAAAGTACTATCATTATCTCTTTTTTACAGCAGTGGATACAGGCACAGGAAGGTTGAGGAACTTACCAAAGAGCCAGAGCTGCCATGAGGTGGTCCAGAATGATACTCAGGCCTGTTGGGCTCCATCTCCTCTCATGTTCACCAAGTCATGCTGTTTTCTTTTCTCCTCTCTTCTGTCCTTCCATCCCAGATCCTTCCCATACAATGCACTTGGTTGATTCACATCTTACATCACTTGAAGATTTTACCCTTGAGGAGGGTGATGGGCATAGCATGTCTTGTTTTATGTTCACTACATTGCACAAGATACTCTAGCTTGTCTTCAATAAACAGAGACAACCATATTTCCACTGCCTGTGCCTTAGCCCTGACTGAATGCCCTTCCTGCTTCTATAGTCCAAATGAGGCCCACTGTTACTTCCCCTTTTTGCCAAACTCCCTGGTCTCAGCTGGGAAGTCGATTGAATAGGGGACAGCCAGGACTCAAGACTGAGGCTTGTATATGATGAACCATACTCCATTTAATGCTTAAAGCTGATACGGTGAGCCCAGTGTTACATGCATCTTAGAATTCAAAATTCAAACCCAAAAATGTTTAGTAAACACCATAAGCAGAGATGTAGTCCTCAAAGATTAAAAGAGAGGGAGGGGACAAGGAAAATGAAAAAGAAAATACTGTTAATTCCTGGAGTGTGGGAGTGTGACAATCATGACTCAGAAATAAGGCTAGATCAGAAGGCTCTTCTAGGCCAATTCAGTACCGGGACCTATGTTCCCTGGGCTCCAGGCCATCCTGCCTGGGAACTGTTGGTGGGAAAACTGATACGGGTTTGCTGTGATTCCCACACCCAGTCTACCTGGCCTTCCTCATACCCAAGATGTGTAATTATGTACAGGCTCTCCACATTTGAGAGGTGGCCTGTCTGTGGTCACAGGTCAGATGGCATCACCTGGCACCAGTGGAGTTAAAATGCCAAGTCTTGGGCCCCTTGGGGCTGTGCTCAGATAATGCAGCTCTAACTGCAGAATGTGACCTTGGCTCCTTCAAGGACAAGAAGAGGTGACCCAATAATTCTGATCTGGGTGGAAATCACATTTGCTAATCCTGTCCTCACTCAGACTCACGGGGCCTCCAGCATGGCTGGTCAGTTCTTCTGGATGTCTACTCAGTTCATTTTCACTTTTGCTTTAATTTTCACCTTGGTTGCTTGGATTTCTGTTTGATTTCTCAAACCAATCTCTCTTTACCCTACAGTTGACTTGGTCTCCTGATTACAAGAGGCCTTCTGTGTTCTTCTGGCCCTATTTTCTTGTTGCACCTCAGTTCCTGACCCCAGACGATGGCCTCAGCCTCAGAATTTGTATTTTGGGAAGGAGTATTCTTGACCAAAGCTAGTTGTCCTGTCCTAGTCCAGCTATAACCCTTTTACTTAGAGCTTTTTTCTAATTAACCCCTCCTGGGTGCCCACATACCTTTGTGAGCTAGGCCGTACTACCTGCTAGCCCTGCCCAAAGCCAAGTTCACTCTTGAACTTTTTTGCTTGCGTCATCAAGAAATGGACCTTCTGTGTATTTCAAATCTCTAAGACAAGTTTGCGGAGATGCTTCTGAGCTCCTTTTCAGTGATGATTTATGCATGGTGAGTAGAAAAGCATGCTGTTTTATTCCTTTTAAAACTTAGTAATGACTTGGGGGAGAACAGTATATCTATATCTGTATCTTTTCCTTTCTCTGTATCTGTGTCCCTTTCTCTATCTAAATCTGTATATCTACATCTATATTTGAATATATAGAGATACAATCATGTGAATTTAGTAGTCCAGTAAAGCTTTGCCATGCCATTGTCCATTATTTATGTTTGACCTAGTAGATTTTGACACTTATTTGCAATGCAAAGATGCCAAGTTGCATCATGCCTGTCAAGAAATATATATGTAAATATAGGCCAATCTCTTCAAGGGAAATAAAAATATATGGTGTTTGTCTTTGTGCTAAGGAGATGCTCATTTTCAAATCATGGCAGAATAATACCCACCAGGAAAATGAGACTCTTACTAAATGACCTAGGGTGAGTCCCTCAAACTCTCAGAGCCTCATTTTATCAACAGAAAAAAAGGATTTAGACCAGGTGATCTCTGAAGGTAGGCCAACTCCTAGGATACAGAAGTTTTTGATATTTGACTGTCATTATTTAATAATAGCTTTTACTCAAAATCTGGTCTTACAGAATCTTTTTATAAAATTACAGTGGCATGCAGAAGAACAGAATACTCCTGAGTCTGGGTTGTATCTCAGTCAAGGTATAGTTAGGAAACCAATGCTGGGTAGCTCAGCAGGGATAGTTTAATACAAGGTACCCATTACAAAATGTTAGAAGCAAAATGAAGCCAAATGGGACAGACAAGAAACTCAGATTAGCAGTAGCGGAAAGTCAGTATCATCCTTGGGTTGTAAAGATAAAGAAGGAGATAGTTTTGTCAAAGCACAAAATCCCAAATCCAGGACTCCTAGGGGGAGATGGGACAAGGGAGGGAGGGACATACTAGTGACAGCTAGAACCATCGCTACTTCCAGGAGTGTCACTTGGAGCAGAAAGAGAGAGAGCACAGGGCAGAAATAGCTTGCCTTGTTTTTGCCCCTCTTTCTCCAAATGATCTCAGAAACTAAAAGCAGCCAGAGGGTAAGCAAGTCTGGGATCCACTGTTTGCAGCAGTCACCCCGCTGCAATACAAAGCAGGCAAGGGAAGGGATAGGGAAGGATCTGAGGGCAAGGAAGCAGCTGGCTGGCGCATGCAGGCTGGGAAATACTCTATCAAGCCTTCATGAGTCCCATCCTAGCATGGCTTTCCAATGACCTGGCTGCCTGAGAAGGGCACTCAGATGTGGAAAGATGTTTCTTAGACCTTTTCACCCACTATCACCTAACATTTGGATTGATGTGGTAAGCAGCTTCCAGGTTCTCAGTTGTAACAAATGTGTGAGAATTCCAATTAATAACTATAGTTCCTGAACACCTGCTATGTGCCAAGCAGTTTATATGCAATAGCCCCTTCTATCCTCTGGCAACCCTACTTGGAAGATACAAATACCTGTATTTTAAAGATGAAGAAAATAAGGTAAGCAAGATGGAGCTATGTGCCCAAGGATCACAGTTGGATTTGTAGGGGGTGGATAGAACTCAACTCAGGGAGTTTTGACTTTAAACCTCTTTCTCAAATAGAGGCAAGGCTAAGTCAGTCAGAGCTCGGCATTCTATAAGGAATGGCATTTTGATTTCTGGAAGCAACCACTTCAAAATGCCAGGAAGCAGCAGCAACAGCAAACACTAGGCGAGGGAGTAACAACCAGGCCTCAAACCTTCCGAGAAGCATCCGCCTGGAAAGCAGCACCCCTCCCTGCCATCCCCTCCCATTCAGGAGGCTTCCGGCTTCTTATTCTTCCTGGCAACTTGTTGAAATCATGCATTTCTTGGTCCCTATAACCAGATTTCCTTATTTACAGAATCACACTTGGCTGGTAAATGTGCTTGGGGAAAATAAGATAATACAAATGCTATTTGGAAGAAATTGCTGAGTAAGGCCATTAGAGCTAAGAGTAAAAATGAGGTGGGGAGATAAGTGGATTGTTTTCCCCGTCTGAAGAGAAGGAAGGCTGGTGGCAATGACAGCGAAGAGCTGGAACGCAAGTGGCAGAAGGTGAAGGCAGGGAAGGACAGGATGGGAATGGAAAAATGCTGAGTGATGCAAAACAAGCAGACAAGCAGCTGATCGTCTGGGAAGTAAATGCAAGGAGCAAGAGGGCAGCTGTCTGGAATCCAGACAACCCGGGGTACATTGCCCGTGTACCCTTCACACTAAAACAGAACATTGTTGGGATGAGGACTTAGGAGTTATATACTAGCATGGACATGGAACAAGCATCCAGGAATACTCATGGGTACCAGGAATTTGAAGAGGATTCAACACTTAGTGCTATGGTTTGAATGTGTCCCTCAAAGTTTGTGTGTTGGAAACTTAATCCCCAATGCCACAGCATTAGAACTTGGGGCCTAAGAAGAGGTGGTTAGCTCATGAGAGCTCTGCCCTTAGGTATGGATTCATGTTGTTGTCTCAGGAATGGGTTAGTCATCAGGAGAATGGGCTTGTTATGAAAATGAGTTTGGCCACATCTCTCTCTTGCTTTCTCTCTCACTGTCTCTTGCCTTTCCATTCTCCACCATGGGTTGACACAGCATGAAGGCCCTTGCCAGATGTGGACATCTTGATATTGGACTTCCCCAGCCTCTAGAACTGTAAGAAATTCCTTCCTTCCTTCCTTTCTCTCTCTTTCTTTCTTGCTTTCTTTCTTGCTTTCTTTCTTTCTTTCTCTCTTTCTTTCCTTCTTTCTTTCTTTCTTCTTTCTGTCTCTCTTTCCCTCCCTCCCTCCCTCCCTCCCTCCCTCCTTCCCTCCTCCCCTCCTTCCCTCCTTTCCTCCTTTCTTCATTTCTTCCTTTCTTCCTTTCTTTCTTTCTTCCTTTCTTCCTTCCTTCCTTCCTCCCTCCCTCCCTCCCTCCCTTCCTTCATCTTTTAAGACAGGGTCTCACTCTGTTGCCCAGGCTGGAGTACAATGGCATGATCACAGCTCACTGATGCCTCAACCTCCTAGGCTCATGTTATCCTCCTGCCTCAGCATTCCAGGTAACTGGGATTGTAGGCGAACATCACCACATCTGGCTATTTTGTATTTCTTTTAATAGAAATGAGGTTTTGCCATGTTGCCCAGGCTAGTCTTGAACTTCTGAGCTCAAGTGATCCACCTACCTTGGCGTCCCAACGTGCTGGGATTACAAGTATGAACCACCATACCCAGACCATCTATTTTCTGTATAAATCACTCTGTCTGTAGTATTCTCATATAGCAACACAAAATGAATGAAGACAAGTAGGATCCCCATAAACAGGTGACCCATCTTCCTGAGCCTCAGATTCTTGTTTTAATTGATTAAAGATGTTAATAATATTTCTTACAGCATATGGCAGAGGTGAAGTTTAAGTGAGGTAACTGATATGATAGTGCTTTACTGATTGGTAAAAACCGTGCAAAGATTATTTCTGGTATGTCTATCCCATGCCCTAAAATTGCTTCTCTTAATGGTATTCAGTGTGGGAAGTGGTGACATACTGTCCCATGCTGGTCAGGGTGGATAGAACTTGGGGAGTTCTGACTTTCAAGCTCTTTCTCAAACAGAGGCAAGGCCAAGTCAGGCAGAGCTCGCTGTTCTATAAACGGCATTTTGATTCCCGGAAGCAACAGCTTTGAAACTGTTGCTTTCACCTCTTTCACAAGAGGTATGGTCAAGCAAGAGGACATGTGGAGGGCGGTCTCCGGTGCAGTAGAAGGACTAGCGGCAACTGGGGGCAAAGGGACCATGGGCATGAAGGACCTCGTGTGGTAGATGTGGGTCAGGGTGGAGAGATTGGTGGAATTAATTTGTCTGTGAAGCTACACAGGGCAAAATTAGGATCAATGTTTAGATATTTCAGAAAGGCATATTTCAGGCATGTTTCAGCATGAAAGGAAGACTTATTAATAATTTCAATTAGCCAAACATTAGATGGGCTACTTTGTGAAATAGTGAGTTCTCTGCCATCAGAGGTGTTCAAACTGAGGCTGAATATTTTGGAAGAGATACTTTATACTAGTGGGTTGTACTAGATGGTCTGGGAGACCTCTCGTAGCCCAAATTTACTGCAAATTTTTTTTTTAGCTCTACTCAAACGTGACTTACTTCTCAGTAAGGATACACCTTGATGGTAAGAAACGATCCAGGCAAGGAAGGCACAGGGATCCCAAAGAGGGACCAATTCTCTCTCTAAAAGCAGCCCAGAGCTTTCACAAGAGGCAAAGCTAATGATGGTGGCATCCCTGGCTGCTGGGAGAAATGCTGGTAGCTTTTCCAGCTCTGCGAGAAAACACTTCCCTGCAACAGATGACTTTTATCACAGATCATCCTGTCAAATATCCTGGAGAATAAAGGAATACTCATGGGTACTTAGGAAGCATGCAGGAATTTGAACAGGATTCAGCACTTAGTGCTATGGTTTGAATGTGTCCCTCAAAGTTTATGTGTTGGAAACTTAATCCCCAATGCCACAGCATTGGAACATAGGGCCTAAGAAGAGGTCCCATGATAGACTCCAATTTAGCAAGTGGGATAATCAGGAGTCAGAAAAATGGTCACTCACTACAAATTGCAGAGTGGGGCTGGCTAGGATCTGAAGACCTCAGTTATTACAAACCTCTCATTGTACAGATGGGAACACTGAGACCCAGGAAAACAGAATGATTTGCCTCAATTCACATTATGATTGCTGGCAGGGTCTGTGCTGAATCATTCTTTGGTCCTGTGTCACATGATATCTCCCAGTTCGTTATTCAGAGTTGGAAGAAGGGGCCGATATGCTCTCGTTGAGACAGTCAGATCAGAGAGACTGTGGACCTTCTTTTTTGACCTGTTGTCCCATTCTGAACCTTTGGGAAAAGTGTTTCAAGTAAATGGAGAATTTCTGGAGCCCAGAAGAATTTGAGGTCTGGTAGAGAAGAAGATACAGATGACCAGCTAACCACCTACTCCGCTTTTCTTCACCCTGCAAAGGGATAGAAAAGCTACAATATGGCTGGACGCGGTGGCTCACACCTGTAATCCCAGCACTTTGGGAGGCCAAGGCATGCAGATCACTTGAGGTCAGGAGTTTGAGACCAGCCTGACCAATATGGTGAAACCCTGTCTCTACTAAAAATACAAAAATTAGCCGGGTGTGGTGGTAGGCACCTTGTAGTCTTAGCTACTTGTGAGGCTGAGGCAGGAGAATCGCTTGAACCCAGGAAGCGGAGGTTGCAGTGAACCGAGATCATGCCACTGCACTCCAGCCTGGGCGACAGATGGAGACTCCATCTCAAAAAAAAAAAAAAGAAATAAAGAAAGAAAAGAAGAAAGAAAGAAGGAAAGAAAGAAAGAAAGAAAGAAAAAGAAAAAGGGAAAAGTTACAATACATGCTCTCTGGCCATGAGTTATCACTGAAGCAGCAAATGGTAGTGGATTCAGCAGCAGCAACAGCAACACGTTTGGGTTATCTGTCATGCTACACAGCCTTATCACTGTAATTACATCAAGAACAAGTTTTCTATTTGAAAAAGGAGCTGGAGTACAAGAGGCACCTCCCACCGAAACAACAGGTGCATTGGCGGCACCTGTCACTGCTGCTGCTGCAGGCACCTGGCGTCTTGGCACAGGCTGGCTTTGCTGGACCTCAGCTGGACAGAATGGGCAAGGAGGCCTCCACCCTGCAGGCCCTGGGACTTAGGTGATGAGTCAGGCTTTCTTTAGTCATTTTCCAGAATTGTCACTTTCCTGCCTGACTGGAAGGAGAGAGAGACAAAAATAGAGACAGAGAAAGGCAGGAAAGTTTGAGGAAGGGGTAACATACATGTTCCAGAGGAACTGACAAGATGAGAAAGGCCAGAAACTCTCAGGACAACACAGTATTTAGATATTGAGACTGTGATATGAAGGAGAGAAGAAGATATTATTCTTGACATATTTTATATTTATATATATATTATCATTTTCCCCCCGAATGAGTAAATAACAGCGGCAAGATGAATAAGATGAACTAGGTCCTGAATGAGTGGTTGATCTGGCTCATGGCATTTCCAGGAAAATACACAGTGAAGCACAGGGAGGTGGGAGCAGAATGAGAGACCCCAGCATGCTAACTCTGGATGTGCCCACGAGAGGCCATGCACAGAGGGAAGGTGGAAGGGGACAGGGTGGAGAGAATGCTGAAAGCAAATTGTCTGTTTCCTTGAAAACACTGAAGTGCAGCTAAAAAGAGCCAGCCTTGGATTATGAGTTAGGAGACCTGGGATTGAATCTGGCCTCTATCGCTAACTCACTGAGCACCTAGTCCAGAGCTAAAATTCTTTGAGTCCTGGTTTGTCATCTACATAGCAACATGATACAGCATTCATATCTATGTTATAAGGGAGTCGTGAGGATTAAATGATATATGATATGCAACGTTTTTCTCAGACTACATACGTAGCTTACTATATATTTTATAAATATTATAAACATATAAAATTGCCATTATTTAAGTTTCCTTCCACTGAGGCACCAGCAGCAGCAGCAGTGGCAGGTGCTACCAATGCACCTGTTGTTTTGGTGGGAGGTGCCCCTTGGACTCCAGTTCCTTTCTCAAATAGAAAGCTTGCTGAATGCAGTTTTATGTAGGAAGCATCAACATTTATTAAGGGCACTACATGAGCAGATCATTGTGTTTACTTAAGTGAAACATACCTGTTGAGAAAAACCAGGTCCTCCCTGTAAGATGCTTAACATTTGTTGGTGAAGGGGAGAGATATAGATACAGTCACAGCTAACTATGATCCTCGGTGGCCAGGTGACACAATAGTGACATAGACAAAGAGCAATGAGAGAGTTCAGAAAGAGCTGAATCCCAACTGGTGGGATGAGAAAAAACTGGATTGATAGCTCTGAAACTGGCTTTAAACTAGCTTTGAAAGTTGAGTGAGAAGTACTGGGCTTGTTGTTACACAGAATTGCCGGAAGTGGGTATAATCCCAGCACTTTGGGAGGCCGAGGCGGGCGAATCACCTGAGGTCAGGAGGTCAAGTGGAACCCCGTCTCTACTTAAAAACAAAACAAAACAAAACAAAACAAAAAAGCTTGGCGCAGTGGCGCGCACCTGTAATCCCAGCTACTCAAGAGGCTGAGGCAGGAGAATCGCTGGAACCTGGGATGCAGAGGTTGTGGTGAGCTGAGATCCCGCCACTGCACTCCAGCCTGGGTGAAAGAGCAAGACTCTGTCAAAAAAAAAAAAGAAATTTGCTGGAAGTGGGAAGTGTAGGTGTCATGACCAGGGGGCAGGCAAAGTGCATCTTTATTGAGGACTTTCAGCCTGTCATCTTCCTGGGCTGCTGGAAGAAGGGAAGCACCATTTCCGGGATCTCTGCCTCTCATATCGGTGGCGGCTCCTCCCTGTCCCTCCTATCCTAGATTCACACCTGACGGGCACTCTCAGTAGCTTGAAATGCCTAGGGCGTTGGAGACCCGACCCTGGTAAATGGGATTCCAACTGGGTCCCCAAGATCCGGGTTTTGTATCTTGTTTCTGCCTTTTGCAGATGTCTGACCCTGAACCTCAGTTGCCCTTTCTACCACAAATTGTGTCACAGCATTTGCTGTAATGATTAAATTAGATAAAACACACACATTTAAAAATGTTGCATGAATGTTACTTCCCGCTCTCGTGTTCTGTAGATTTTTAATGGAGTTATAGGAACAAAAAGAAAAAAAAAGTCTTTTTATTTTAATTGACAGGATCAAAAACAAGGGTGTAAGAAACTCTCATAGAATGACCCGAACCAGCAGTGAAGCTGGGCTCTGTTATTATCAGGAAGGTACCCAAGAGTTATCTTTATTGCTCACTTAGGAGTTTTCTTTGCTGTATGCTGGAAGTTATATCTCTTGACTTACAGAGAAGCCCTTTACAAGGTGCAATGATTGGCAAAATTAATTTTGAGCAGTTGAATTTGTTGCCAAGGACAATACAAATGGGGAGGTAGTTATATTTTTCCTCTTGTGATGTTTTGGGGGCAACTTACAAAAATGGATGAACATTTTATTAAAAAAAGGAAGCCATGACTTTTCTTTCATCTGCAAACTCTGCATAGGTAGCAAAAAGTAACTCCAGTTCGATGTGCAAACACTGCAGATACCGTGCTCTAGAGTTCTACACACATTAAGTTCATTTCATGTAATTGCTTTCCCAGCTCAGAAAGAGAGAATAAAGAAGATCCCAAACCGGCTCCTGGATCATGTCCAAGATATTTCAAATATGTGGTATGACATAATATAAGCGGGGTGTTTTATTCCCCCAGGGCTTGGAGAAGGGAAATTCCTGACCACATAATTATATTCTGACCTCCTGAAATTTACCCTACCCCTGCACTTTGCATGGATAATGCTATGCTTTTCCTTCTGACTGGGGGCCTTGTGCTATATGGAAAGAGGTGTTTCATTTTGTCCACCTACCCCTGGCTAAAGTGACTGCTTTCTGCCCTAATAATGTCCGTCTTCTGTATTGTGTGAGGATTTAGGACATCTGCTGTGTCTGATGTTAAGTGTGTTCTGAACTTAACAAATTGCATTGTAGCAA
This sequence comes from Pongo pygmaeus, assembly GCF_028885625.2. Lineage (NCBI taxonomy): Eukaryota > Metazoa > Chordata > Mammalia > Primates > Hominidae > Pongo > Pongo pygmaeus. Next base: position 93,388,156 of record NC_072389.2, on the reverse strand, counting down.
ATCGACAAAACCCCGTTGATATAAAAGCAGACTTGCATGCCTGACACACAGGCTGGGAATCAGGACCCAATGAACATGTCAACAGTGCAACTTGTCCAGGTATAACAGTCTCAATTTCTAAAGTCAAATACCAACAGATCTGGAAAAAGAGAGAGGTAGAATCCAGCTAAATAAAGGGTTAACTGTGATTGCATTTGGCTGAATGCATCTTGTTCTTAAAATAATTGCACAGTTAGATTTGAATTGTTTTTTTCTGTTTGGTTTTGTTTAAATTTGTATTTTTTTCAAGTAGTCCTTTCATAAAATATTTTATGTCTATAATAACATGTTTAACAAAACTGGCTAATCACCCAATTAAAACATGCATTTCAAAAACAGGTAAAGTAAAACATAGATTGTTTGTATTACTACGATAGATTGTTTCAGTGAATAATGCTGGTGACCTCCTTTAAACAAACTTGCTCTTTCCAGATCATAAAAGATTTCCCAGAATCAGAAGAAGTACAGAGAAGTCAGACTCCATCTGTGGCTCTTTGGTCCACCGATGATTCACTACTAGGGGCATTTTAATTTTTAGGAGACAGTCTCTCTGATGTTACTCTTAAGTTTGCAATATGTTCATAAATAAAAATATTTTAAGAATAAAGTTGTACTAATAGATTGAGCCTGTAATGTGCCTTATTTCTATTCCTCCTCTTTCTTCTCCAATCAGATTCCTTTCAATAAAGGTAACCATCATGATCAATTGAAAGACTATCCACCCAAACTTTTTTTTCTTTTTTTTTGTTTTCTTGAGACAGGGTCGTACTCTGTTGCCCAGGCTGCAGTGCAGTGGTGTGATCACAGCTTACTGCAGCCTTGACCTCCCAGATTCAAGTGATCCTCCCACCTCAGCCTCTCAAGTAGCTGGGACTACAGGTGCGTGCAACCATGCCTAGCTAATTTTTTATTTTTATTTTTTTTGTATTTTTTGTGGAGACAGGGTTTGGCTATGCTGCTCGGGCTAGTCTTGAACTCCTGGGTTCAATAGATCTGCCCGCCTTGGTCTCCCAAAGCACTGGGAGTACAGGCTTGAACCATTGCGCCAGACCCATCCAAACTTTTTAACAGGCTTATAAATATTAAACCTGTTGTGTGTGCATGTGTGTTTTTTTCACCTGTGCCTATTCTACAACTTACTTTTTTTACTTAATGATATAATTGTAAGAAATTGTTCAATGATAAAACATGTCCTCTTTGAGAAACACTACATTGAGTTCCATGGTATAAATGTACCATAGTGTACCAAGTCATTTTCTTATTGATGGACACTTACGACGCTTTAAACTATTTCCTAGTATAATTATACAATGAAAATCCTTGAATGTGTCATTTTGCATCTGTGACAAGTAGTTTTCTAGGGTAGGTACCTAGAAGTGAAATTTCTGGGTTGAAGGATATGCATATTTTAAATTTTAATAGAAACCGCCAAACTTATCTCTAAAAATGTACCAGTTTACACTTTCATCAGCAGTATTTAAGAACCTGTTTCCGTACACCTGAGCCAATGTTTGCTATTAATATTATTTTAATATTTTATAAACTGATGAGTGAAAGCGATATCTCATGCTTTTAATTTGCCTTTTAACTGGGTTACTAATTGAGCAACTTTGCATTTGCCATGATCTCTTTGATCATGCCTATAATATAAAATGAGGGCCGGGCACAGTGGCTCATGCCTGTAATCCCAGCACTTTGGGGGCTGAGGCAGGTGGATCACTTGAGTCCAGGAGTTCAAGACCAGCCTGGGCAACATGGTGAAACCCCATCTCTACCAAAAATACAAAAATTAGCTGGGCGTGCTGGTGTGCGCCTGTAATCCCAGCTACTCTGGAGGCTGAGATGGGAGAATTGCTTGAACCTGGAAGGCGGAGGTTGCAGTGAGCTGAGATGACACCACTGCACTCCAGCCTGGGCAATGGAGCGAGACTCCATCTCAAAAATAAATAAATAAATAAATAAATAAATAAATTGGGTACATGCCTATGGCACAGAAAGCTCAGGTGCTCAAAGAGTTATAACAAAAAGAAAGTATCAGCCTTCTGATTCTTTCCTTTTTCTGTTGTTTCTTTCTCCGAAGACAAAACCTTTCACACTGTGATTGTTTCTGCCTCCATATTTAAAAATAATGTTTATGCATTGCTTTTTGGATTCTTCATTTTTCTGTATTATTTAATGACTTCTGAGGCAAACCTGCAAGTTTTCTAGCCAAAATCCATTCTCCTATTCTTGCCTATCACAGTCTTTTATATAGTAGATGATGAAAATGTCACCAGCAAAGGAACTGTGTATCATTTTTTTAACTTTCCTTTTTATCTTTAATATTTTCTTATTGGTTTTCATGAGTTATTTATACAGTAATGTCATTAGCCTTTTTCTTATTCAATTTGTTGCAAATATTTCTCTCTAGTTGTTCACATATGTTTTTATTTGATCTATAATTATTTTTGGTGTATGCAAATTTGCATTTTTATAAAGTTACTTTTATTAGTGTTTCCACTGCAGTTTCCTCTATTGCTTTTTTTCTTAAGAAAACACTTTCCACACTCAGAGAGGTTTAAAATATTTATCTGTATTTTCTTCTAATTGGTTTTACATTTAATTCTTTAATTGGAATTTGTTTTAATGTACATGTGTACTAATGTTTTCATTTGTCTTACAAATGGTTTAACATTTTTGCAACATCTTTTGTTTACAAAGAGAACTCTTCCACATTGCCTTGTGCTGCCCCCTCTAACAATTAGTAATTTATTGCTTATTTGTGGACTATCCATTCAGTTTCACTAGACTGCCTTTTGGTTATTTGGCCAATGTTATGCTTATTAAATGATCACAGCTTTATAAGATAGCTTAGTCTCTGTAAAGGTAAGTGAATACTTCATTAATCTTTCTTCCCAAATATAGCTATATTGCTTCAATGTTTATTTCCTGAAGAACTTTAGAATATTTTGGCTAATATTCATAATATTTAAATGGAATTTTTATCTAGATTGTATTATTCTTATGCCGTACTTTTATAAAATGCTAACTTGTTGGAAAAATTTAGTCTTCCCATCTGGAAACATAATTTACTCAAATCTTTTTATCTTCAATTTTGTAGTTTACCTTACAGAGAGTCCTTGCATATAGTTTTAGGGTTTTTTTTTTGTAGGTAGTTGATATTTTCTGCTTATTTCTGTGAAATTAATTTTACTTCCACTTCGTCTTTTAAAGTGGCATACAGGAAATCTGATTTTTTTTCATGTTTTCACATTTTTTTTTACATTGCATATAGCCATTTACTGATCTCTAATAAATTATAAGAGTTTTTAAATTGATTCTCTAGTGGTTGGCGGGATATAATTAGATTTCAAATCTGGCTATCCTTTAGCTTGTCATAGTTTTATTAATTACTCCTGAGCTGTATATCTGAATCTCTTTTATACTACCATACGGTAGTGGAGGGTGAGGGCTCTGATGAAGCCCTCATCTAGTAGGAAAGGCTAGAAATAAGTGTTGAAAGAAGGTTTAAATATTGCCAAGATGAACAGCCTGAGTTCATTTCAGGCAGAAGACACGCGCAGAAACACAAAAGCATGAAAAAGGCAGATACAGTAAGGGGATTGGAAGTAGTTTGGCATGGCTGGATGTAGGACGTATGACTCAAATCCCAATTGCATGGTGCATGCTTTCCTCTAGGTTGTCTGCCGTCTTCACTCTGCTCTCATCTCCCGCCATTTCATCTATGAATAGGCCACACTGTGCCTCTTGCTATTCCTTGTCTTTCCTGCTCACATTCATGCTGCAAACTCCTACTCACCCTTCAATGTCCTGCTCAATAGTTTTCCAGGCCCCCAATGCTAAAGGAAGCAATGATTAGTACTATGACGATACAGATTTCTATGACATGAACATATTTGTCTCCCGTCCTAACCAGAGTGCAAAAACGGAGTCTTTCTTATCTATCTTTCAGCATTTAGCCAATTGGCACATACAAGGCAGACTGAAATTGAATTTGAGCTTTTTCAGAAGGATATTCCAGTTGCCTATTATTATTATTACTATTATTTGAGATGGAGCCTCACTCTTGTCACCCAGGCTAGAATGCCATGGTGTGATCTTGGCTCACTGCAACCTTCACCTCCCAGGTTCAAGTGATTCTCTTGCCTCAGCCTCCCAAGAGCTGGGATTACAGGTGCCCACCACCATGCCTGGCTAAGTTTTGTATTTTTTAGTAGAGATGGGGTTTCACCATGTTGGCCAGGCTGGTCTCAAACTCCTGACCTCAGGTGATCCACCCACCTCAGCCTCCCAAAGTGCTGAGATTACAGGCATGAGCCACCATGCCTGGCCCCCAGTTGCCTATTATATGCACGTGGTATTTCCTTCCTAGAGTTAGTTATCCTGATTGAAACCCACCATGTTTTGCTATGTTTTGTTATTCTTCTATAGCCCCCTTATCTGATTCATGTTGTTTTTAGCATTGTTTTTGCTTTTCACTTGTTGGCTTCTGAACTGTTGGTTTTAGCCCATAAGGAAGAATGAGCCAGAAAATTTTGTATTATTTTTGTAGCATGAGAGAGACAAAATTCATGCATTAGAAAGGCCAGATAGGAAAATCTAATAAAATATCTGCCCGTAGCAGGGAGGGCAACCGATTATACTCTCCTAGGAAAACTTTTGTTTGTTTGTTTTTAACTTTTGCTTTTGTGAAGGAGTTCAGCTTTGTTCAAGTTACAGAAGTGAAGGGCTACATGCGACATAGAAAAAGGTATTTTATTGAGCATTTCTTAATTAGGAAAGTTTCTAATCAGCTACTCCTGACACAGTCACTAAATACTGCATTATCACATCTTCAGGCTTTGGGGAAAATGGAAGTGAAAGGCTTAGCAATATCTACACTTTAAGATGTTCATTGGCATTAGAGGTGTCTCTAAATATGATAATGCAGGTTGGTTTAAAATAGATAAATTAAATAAAATGATTTTCATCTTCATCTAGTGCCAAGGAACAGTTGGGCTGAATATTGGATTGAGCCTGACATCTGTTATGGAGTTCAACCAGAGGAAGCTGGCTTGAACTTGTTGTTGGTTAATTACCCTTCTTGGAAGGCCAGAGAGGCTGGAGAGGTTGCTCGCTGGCTCAGTGAACTGCTGTGAGAGATGAATGGAGCAAGGCTGTAACATGAGGTGACCAAATGCAGATGAACTGCAGAGGCTGAGTACAGAATCATGCCCACAGAGGACCACTGAGGGATAAACCAGAGAATAAGATCTGCAGTCAACATCCAGGGCACAAGTCAGGAATGGAGTTGGGCTGAGGAGCATGGTACAGGTGACCCACAAGGGACCAGGGCTTCTCCTGTGACTGATCCTAGGGCCCCCAACTTCCTCTTGATGACCATACGCTTTGGATAGAAAGTCAGGCTTTGGATAGAAAGACACTGCTTGGTGCTTGGGCAGATTGATGGAAATGTTCTTAATTCTTCACCAGGCCCGTGATAAAGATATTAAATCATATTGACCCTATAGACCCACTCCATGGGGCATTATGCTATTTAAACTAGATGACAGGTACTTCAGTTCACTGCATTTTGAATGAGTATTTACTCAGCTGCTTAACATTAAATTAAATGAGAAAAATAAAGGGAGGTAAGAAGAAAGTAATGTAGGATCAGGTTTTTACCTATTTATACTGAGTTTTATCAAACATAATCACTTAGATTCCACTACCAAGGGCTGGTTATTAGCCACAAATTTGAAAAGTGAGGCTAGGTCGTCCTATGTTCATAACAAAAGTGCATGCTGTTAATTTGACAGAGAAGAAAGAAAAGCTATAAAAGGAAGACACATGTTTCTACAAAGCACCCCAGGGATATGGAGGAGAAACAAACAGTTTTAGACTTCAAAAGCTGTGATGACATCATTTTATGACTTCACATGTCATTTATTAGTAACAAGGAGACTTGTTAACATTTATCAGATGCTTATTCTATGCCAGCCACTCTTTCCAGGACTTTGGACATGTAGACTCTGTTAATCTTCACAAAATTGCTAAGAGTTAGTTACTATAATTCCATTTTATAGGTCAAGAAATTGAGGTTCAGGGAAGTTAAGAAACTTGTCCAAGGTTACACAGCTGATAAATGACAGAGCCAGAATCAGACTCAGTGTAAAAGCTTTTTGTACATTCTCTTATTCAAATATCTCATCAGAAAATTCAGAGATGTGATGCAAATTACTTGTGGTCACATGGTAAATACGAGCCAGGAGTCAAAATTGCATCTTTGTTACCCCCTAATGTGGTACATGGAAGACACCACACTGTCATTTCTCTCTTATTCTGGCCAAAAATACATAACTGAAATCTAAGTATGAGGAGACAATCAAACCAGTCCTCACTGAGTGGCGTTAAGCAAAATGACTGGACTGGACTCGACTCAACAGCATCAATGTCATGAAAGGCAAACAGAGATGGGGAATTAAAGAGACTGGAGATACACATTAGCTAGCTGCAGTGTTGATTTTGTACTGCATCTGGATTAAAATACATCATCTACAAAGGACAGTATTAGGGCAGTTGGGGAGATTTGAGTACTAATAATTTTTTAGACAATTGTATTGTGTTTGTGTTATATTTCCTTGAGTACAATAGCGTATTGTGGTTTTATAAGGGAATGTCCTTGTTCTTTAAAGATAGCCTGCTGAAGTATTTAGGAGTTGAATGTGATGATGCCCATAACTATCTCTCCAATCGTTTAGTTAAAAAAAAACTGTGTGTGTGTATGTGTGTGTACACATGCGTATGTATATGCATGTATATATGTATGTCTATATGTGTCTATCTATCTACATGTATATTTGTGTGGTGAGAGAGAGAGAGAAGAAATTTTAATAACTGATAAATTTAGTTGAAAGGTATATAAGTGTTTTCTGTACTATTCCTGCAACCTTTCAGTAGATTCATTTGTTTTCACAGTTTAGAAGTTGGTGGCAAATACCTTTGTCTGGATGACTCCCCAGCTCCACTTCTTCACCTCTACTCTAAGGTGCGCAAAGTCCACACTGAAGATCTGAACCACGAGTAAAGGGATGGATTGCTATTCCTCTAGCTGTAATGAGCACCACTTAATACTTACTGTATATTCCATCAGCAAATATTTTATTGGGCACTTACTCTATACCAGGAACCCCCTCTGGGCCCTGAGGATAAATAATGATAAAACAAAGTTCCTGACCTTGTGGGGTTGGGGAAACTAGCGTAGAGGAAAGAAAATAAATAGTTAAATGAGGAAATGCTTACTATAACTTCAGCCACAGATGAAATAGGACATAGCTCAGAGAATGATGAGGAAGAATGTATGGCTACTTAGATAAGAGATCAAGGAAGGCCTCTCTGGTGAGGTGATGATTAGGCTGAAATTTGAATAAGATGAGGGAGCAAGTCCATGGCAGACATAGAAGGAGTGTGTTCCATACCAGGGAAGAGCAAGTGCAGGCCCCACAGTGAGACATTCTGGAGCCACCCTAAGCACTTCATGTATCTTTTAATCTCACTAAAACCTTTCCCCACTTTAGTTTTATTTTGCTTTTGTTTATTTTTCAAAATGTGCACTATGCTTTAGCAAGGTTCCCTTAGAGCATAAAATAGCATTTTTCCTTAAGGTGCAATCTTTGCTTTTCAGAAAATGTAGGCAAGGAAATATACATACTGTTGAAAGACATTTAGGTGTAAGAAATGTCACATCTCATTCCTTTTAAAAATTAAATCTAACAGATTCTTTCTCCATATTCCAAGTTTGAAAAGAAATATAGTTCTACTCATTTTCCTTGAGGTTACTCTCATCTGCTGGTTTCTATAGGAGTTTGAGGATTCACACAGCACAGGCCACTTGGGAAAGTGGGTCTACATTTGAGTCATCTGCTGAAATGCTCTTACTTTAGACTTGCTCCCTCCAAACTTTTTTGTGTGTATTAATTTGGAAGAGCACTTCATACTAATTTGGTCAGTTATGTATATTACCAACAAATAATCTTTTTTTTTTTTTTTGACAAAGTCTTGATCTATCTGTTATCCAGGCTGGAGTGCAGTGGTGTAATCTTGGCTCACTGCAACCTCCGCCTCCTGGGTTCAAGCCATTCTCCTGCCTCAGCCTCTCAAGTAGCTGGGATTACAGGCACCCACCAGCATGCCTGGGTAATTTTTATTTTTTTGTAGTTTTAGTAGAGACGGGGTTTCGCCATGTTGGCCAGGCTGGTCTCAAACTCCTGACCTCAGGTGGTCCACCTGTCTCAGCCTCCCAAAGTGCTGGGATTACAGGCGTGAGCCACCATGCTCAGCCTCATTTCATTTTTGACTTTAGCTTTTGACAACCTATTTTCAGTATTATATAAATAATAACCTATGCATTTTTCCTAGAATTATTATAGTTTTACTACAATTAAATCTTAAATTTATTTAAAACTAATGTTGATATAGGATGTAAATCTAATTTTATTTTACTTAAAAAAATTTGTTGACAATCAATAAGGACAAATGCAAAAAGAATTAGAATTTTAATAGTACAGTTTACTTGGTCATGAATGCCATATTCACGACAAAATCTTGTACATATAAGGAGAATTTGTGGTAAGATGATTTGTGTTTAAGGACTTTAAGGCCTCTTCAAGGAAATAATCCTGAGTGAACTATTAATAGGACACAAATACTTTTGCATTCCATGAAAACAAAGCAATAAAATCAATGCACTAAGTAAACAGATAATCAGTACAGTTTATACCATTAACAGGTAATAGAAAACAGGCAATTTTCTTTTATTCTCTTTTATTGTTCAGCAACTCTTCAAGATCTCATGTCTTAGTCCATTCAGGCTGCTAAAATGAAATTTCATAAACTGGTTGGCTTAAAAACAACAGAAATTTACTTGTAACAGAAACAGTTTGGAGGCTGGGCAGTCCAAGATCAAAGTGCTGGCAAATTCAGTTTCTGGTCGGAGCCTGATTTTTGATATATAGATTGTGACTTCTTACTGTGTCCTCACGTGGTGGAAGTGGCAAGACAGCTCTCTGGAGGCTCTTTTATAAGACCATTAACCCCACTCAAAAGGGTTCCACCCTCATGACCCAATCGCCTCTCCCAAAGGCCCACCTCCTAATACTATCCCATATGCAATTAGGTTTCAACATACGAATTTTGGGGAGGCACAGACATTCAGATCATAGCACCCCCATTCTTTGCAAATGTAATGAGGTGCTTATCTTTTTTTTTAAACCATTTTTAGATATTATGCAGAGTAAGGGACATTATTTCATGTGCTTGACCTATACACAAATTTTCAAAATATTTTTTTGCTTGAAATTTACTTTATTCTTGTAGATATTAAAATATATATTCCATGGAAATCAATAGAAACTACAAACATTGAAAAATAAGGAACTGGTTTATATTGCCACCATTCAGAGATACCTAATGTTATTCATTTTGATTCATGCCCTTCTGTTTTTTCCCTTGTAGGCATATTCACAGTTTTACCAAAACTTGTTTGTTTTATATATTGTTTGGTAGTCCTTTATTTAACCTAACTTAACAATATATTGTGACAGCTTCCCATATTATTAGATGTGATTTTCCTATATATATTCCAGTGCATTTCAATTTGATAACTCAGAACGACTTGTGACTTTTATGTACTCAAACTGCAATTCTCATTAATGTATAAAAAGCACATAGAATTAAAATCACATGTACTAGAATTTTGCATATAGAGAATTTGCAGGAGAGTAAGTATTATAATAATAGAAATTAGTAGATGCTAAGTAGATAAAGAAACATTGCTAAGGTCTGTGCACTTCCTGTTGAGAAAACTGCCTAATGATTTATCTGTACATAAATGGAAAGTGTGCAGGTTTGTGCAGGTGTGCATGTGTGTGTGTTTGCAAATAAACTCCTTTTTAAGAACCTGCCTTCAAGTCTGGCCTCAGTTTTCTGTAAATGAAAATAGAGAAGAAAAAAAACAGTAAAGAAAAGCGATTCAGGAAGAACAACAGAAATAATTTGATATGGAAAATAAGGCCCCTTATAAATGGAAACCAAAAAGAGTTTACTGAGTTTGAAGAAGAAAAGACTTAGGACAGATTTAGGGATTCCTGAAAGGCTTGTATTTCACCTAAACATAGATAGAATAATGCATAATTTAAATTGTAGCAACAGGAAGTTCAATTAGGCCAAAGAATGAACTTTTGAATCATTAAATTAAATGCTAGAATGTAGCATCTAGGATCTCTAACTGGAAATTTAAAAAACTTATAGAATCTGTAAATAGGAATCTTAACACTTCAGATCTTCGATTGTTTGAGTCAAGGGTAGGGTGGAAAACAATCTGTTTAAATTTCTTTCGGTTATAAAATTTACATGTTTACTTGAAATTTGGAAAAATATAGAAAATTTGAACAGAATGCATGAAATTCTACTGCAATAGACTTTTTTTCGCCAATACACAAACTTTCTTTCTACAGAATCTCATAGCACGTATTGATTTGTGTAATTCCACTTTTTTCATTTAACAGTATAGTATGCCACGAGAATTTTTGCCATCTTGAAACATTTTTGAAAAATCCATTTTGAATGGCTGTGTAGTTTTCCACAGTATGGCTCTGCCCTAGCTTATTCCAGCCCCTTAATGCAGCTCAAGCATCAAACTCAGGATTTGATGATGCTGATGCATGAGTTTGAGAGAGTTCTGGTGTTGGATTTGGGAGAGCTGTCTGCCTTTAAGGATGATCCTGCCTCTTTGACTCACCCTCAGTGCGGTTCCCAGAGGCAGTGCTCTGTGCAAGCCTCCTCAGCTGCACTCATGACATACTGAAAAGCTATTACAGATAAAAAGGCTTAATCTTCATTCAATCTGGCCTCAAAGAGTCCGATAGAGCTTTCAGGAACTCTAATGGCCTTCAAGGTAAGTTTTCTATTCCAATCCAAGCCCATTCCACACAGGCATTCTTTCTTCTGCATTTTCTCAGACTCAAGTCTCTCCAAAGTCACTTGTTTGCCTCTGCTCCCTTTGGACTTTATAACATATTCATTTATGTTAAGAATTTCCATATTCATATTTGTCATTAATAATCCACTTTGTGAATAAGGCATGCGCTTTCCAGGGTAAATGGGGAAAGAAAACAGCGTTGTCAGCTGAGAAATAATCAGCTAAGCCTTCCCAGGTCCACTGTGAGATTTGATGATGCCATTTCTAGAATTCTGTGGCAGAGCTGTGGGTGATGTTAGGCACAGCCCCGCACTGTCTGCAGTCAGGTAGAGAATGCAGATGTTCTTGTTTATCAAAATCCAAACATCTCTCTATAGGTCCAGAAAATGTTCCACTAATTCATTCAATGGTATTTTGATTCTTTTGATGTCCATCAGATATTTGATAGCAAACTCTGTTTATAAATGACGATCCCATGTGATTTTGGGGGGTTAAGTGTGTTGCATACAGTGTGGTGACTCTAGGCTGCAATATAAAGGGAATAACACTGAAATCTTATGAAAGCGGCCTGGGTCACACCAGATTCCTGACAGAGATTGCAATACATAGGCAAGATGGTTGGAATTTTCTTATATCTGCTTCTGGTTGCCCAGGTTTAAAATGATAACCAGAAATGGAAAAACAGTTGAAGAACTTATTCTAACCATAGAAAAATGGTTAACCCAGGATATAAGTGACTTAGATATGATGAGATTTTTGTATGCCCAGAGCCTAGCATATATCAGGACACTTAGTCACATGATATGCATTGATTTGGATTGAATTCTAATATGTAAATCAGGATTCAAAAAGCCAGAGTTGTAGTGCTGCCCTACATCTAAATGGTCTTATTTCTTTCTGGAGTTCACTTCTTCCATGGGGGGCTGAAGTTAGATCGAGGTTTGCCTGAGTAGAAGTCATGGGTCACTGCTTGCTTTTCTGCTGTGCCCTAAATGGTCTTAGCATCTTTCACATCCCAGAACACCAGGAAGCCACTACCAATCAATAGACCTGGCACAAGTTGAAACTAGTTTCCCAACTCTTGCCTGAATCATTGATGGCCCCTTCTATCACTTTCTTCCTGTGATCTATCATTTATAATTGTAAATCCCCATTTCTTAGAACAGATTTTTTTTTTTTGTCCATTTTTCTAGCCTTACTGGAGAAGAATGACTCCTGCAGTGTCTCCAAGAAGATGCCCTCTGAGTTCTGGCTTCAGATGCTTCCCTGACAGACCAGAGGGTTCTTGTCTTCTTCGCTCTCTGCTTTCCCCTGATCCTGCCCTTGACAATGATCGAGTTCTTGCCATTTATGTGAGTTATCTTAGGGTAGTAGTCTCAAACCTACTACTAGGTTTGAGACCTAGTAGTAGGGTAGGGTAGTAGTTGTCATGCTGGGAGCCAAGCTGAGGAGTTCCACAACTGCAACCAAGTGGTCATGCATGCTTTCCAATTAGGAGAGAAAAAAGGCGTTCATTGGGAAACATCATTTTTTAAATTTTAAGTACCTACATTTTATCTTAAAACTTTGATATCTACCTTTACCATTTGTTTAAACTAGTAGCTGGTATGAAAAGGTTATAATTTAATTTACCACAAAAATCTCTATTTGGTTATTGCAAGTTTAATACATTAGTGTTTAAAAATGTTCCAAAAAGCACTTTCCAGGTGCTTTGCAGTTGAATATATTTAAGAATCATTTCCCGAGACTGTTTGCTTTCCGAAACCAGAGACCATGCTCGGATGAGCTTTGAACCAGAGTGAGTGTGGAAATTCCTCCAAGTGCTCTCTTCTTCTTGAGATTGGACAATCTCCAGCCTTGCCTTTTTACACTGGGGCTAGGACTGGGAGGACAAGGTCCCCATCATGTTTCAGAAGCAGAGGTAACTGATCACATTTAGTCACTGTGACTTTTCTGGTTACAGAAGTCGTGATAGGCCCTGAGTGAAGACAATTGCCAGCCCTAGCCAGGTCATAGGTGTGTATAAAGAGGACACTCACCTCCAAGATCAACCCTGCCCAACTCTGAGGTAGTGCAGATACTCTGTCTCATATTCCACCACTGTATTGAGGATTGTAGCAATTAGCCTACAGAGCTGTCATTCATGGTCTAGGAATTTAGACTTCTAAACCCTAGAAGTAGAGATTTAAAAGAATTTTCTAATTCCTGTCGTATTCCTGTCATTCGTGGTCTCTTAATCCAAGTATCCACGATAACTTACTTCCCAAGCCCTGGATGCTAACTGGAAACAGGTATTACAAAACTGGAGAACATGGCTTTCTCTTCTGATTGTTCAAGAAATTTGTATGCTTATGCTGAAAACCATTATTTCTTGAGATCTCGATTTTTTTTTCTTCCTTGTAAGATAACTTGTTGAGCTTGCCCATAGACTTTGGCTGGCTTCCAGGGCACAATGTTCTACCTGGGTGACTTGAGCATACAGTTTGCCCTCCCTAGGAGAGGAGAATCTGGTTCTGTTTCCCAGTCTTTTTCTTTAGCACCTATCTGGCATCAAGCCTTTTCATGCCTTCTCCAAATTTCATTACCAATAGGCAATACATGGTCAACATCTTTCTGGGAAGGCCAAGACTTGTGCATGGAACAAAGAATGTCAGTTCAGGAAGGAAAGTAAAACATATGAGTCAAATGAACTATCTGGACAAGTGTGGACAATGCTTCTCATTTTTTCTTGGCCCACGGTAACACATTTTGATTGGTGGGTGAGCCACTGCAGATATTAAGCTAGTCAGTTACTGGCACTGGCACTTAAAACCTCAGGCTGCCCTTTTCCAAATGGTACTTAATGTGGCTAGGGACTCCCTTTCAAGTATCCAAATTGTGCCTCTAGCACAGGTCATTTGAAAAGATCTTTGGATTCTGAAGGTCAGTGGTCACCTGCCTTTTCCCTCCAGAAGATCCTACTCAAAGCTCTCTCATTCTAAGTGTCTCTCAGCAAATGCTGGCATGAGTGGGTTCTGAGAGTGTTGGGGGCTCCACAGCTGAGATAACACACAGAATATCTACAGCCATTCATCCTGACATTGGCAGGGCCAGTCTTTCTCCTGAGTCTGAACTACAGAGTATAGCAGACCCTTTCTCATCAGAGCAGAGTGATCTATTTCTGCTCATTACGAAGGGCATAGATTCTCTGTAGGAAAACAACTCTATCCACTCTTATTCCACTTGCTTAAGAGGTTCAAGGGAAACCTTGGTTATTCCTTTCCAGAAGCCTTCCACCTTTACCAGACATAGTCACAACAATAGCTATTCTTTATCAAGAATTCAACATGTACCAGGCTCTGTTAATATGCATTATTTTGTGAGACCCTCATAACAAGCTATCAGAAATTTCTATTTTATGAATGAAGGGACTGAGCTACGGAGTGATAGAGTCACTTTCTGAAGGTCACAGAGCTTAACAGTGGCAGATTTGAATCTCAGATCCTTGAGCCCATTCTTGGAACCACCATACAAACTTGCTCTATCTTTAAAAGTTGCCCTTGGAATTTGACCCAGCAATCCCAAAGGATCATAAATCATTCTACTATAATTACACATGCACACATATATTTATTGTGGCACTGTTCACAATAGCAAAGACTTGGAACCAACCCAAATGCCCATAAATTTTAGACCGGATAAAGAAAATGTGGCACATATACGCTGTGGAATACTATGCAGCCATAACAAAGGATGAGTTCTTGTCCTTTTCAGGGACATGGATGAAGCTGGAAACATCATTCTCAGCAAACTAACAAAAGAACAGAAAACCAAACACCATATGTTCTCACTCATAAGTGGGAGTTGAACAATGAGAACACATGGACACAGGGAGGGGAACATCACACACCTGGGCCTGTCGGGGGTTGGGGGCTGGGAAGGATAGCATTAGGAGAAATACCTAATGTAGATGATGGATTGATGGGTGCAGCAAACCACCATGGCATGTGTATACCTACGTAACAAACCTGCATGTTCTGCATATGTACCCCAGAACTTAAAGTATATTTAAAAAACAATTTGCCCTTGGTTTCATTTTCTAGTGACAGAACAAGGAAGAAAACCCAAGTTAACCACATCCCCTTTGTTTTTTTAACATGTAATATTTCAAAGCATCTTCTAAAATACCCTGTTCTCTATGAATGTTGCCATTTCACAGATGGACAGTATCACAGGGGATTGGCCAGATGGCCATGTGCAAAGGCTCGGATCTGGAGAATGGTAGGGATGGTTTCTGAACTCTGCATGTTAAATAGCATGTGCTGCCTCACTGGGAAGAAAGACAAAGAAGGCAGGATGTACTTATTAGTCTGTTCATGCAGTCTCTTCATCCTGTCATTCAACAGATATGTATGGACACTACAAACTGCTGCCACATTTCAAAGGGCAGGATCTTTGACACTCAACCACTTCCTTGGGACGTCTGAAGCATTTGCAAGTAATAGGTGTATAATGGATTCCTAATGATACATGGGGCAGGCAGAGCTTATTCCTGTTTAGGGGTGAAGGTGAACCAACTGTATGCCCCAGGATGGGTAAACTGGGCTCAAATGAGAGAAAAAACATCCTGGAACTTGCTTTCCCTGGTGCTTTCAAAGTGCTATTGTTGTCAGGATGATGATTATTTCATTCGCATTCCTCAGATCTGATTCCCTTTTCTCCCCCTCACCCTGCATAGCTCTTGAGCTATGCAGTACTCCCCACAGATTCCACCACAGAAGGTTTCAGGCTGCATTTTCATCCAAGGGAGTTGGGGAATGAACTGGGAAAAGGGGTGATGATGATGTTCCTTCCTCTCCATCGGAGCACACTCACACCAATACCCAGATGTGTTCATGAACAGGCCTGGAGACCTGCATGGACACACACTGTCTAAACACAAGCAAAGACAAACAAATAAACCCTCAGACCCCTAGGATGACGCATACATGGACATACATGTGGATTACACCCACAGCCAATCACATACAAACACATTTTTGCAATATGTCATCTGTACCCAATTGCTCTTGTTCATTGTGTCTTCCAATATTCTTAAGGTTGGTAAGAAGGTGGCTGCTTATTTTTAATGTTTTGTGGTGGGTGATTGCTGTTCTTATTTTAGAGGAAAAAGTGCATCTCATTTAGGCATCAGGATTCCTGTGTGAATTGTAGATATTGTTTTTCAGTTGCACAAACCCAGAAGACAAATAGACACCCAGGGCTCAGTCATCCTCCCTCTTTTCTTTATGGCAGGAGGGAACCACTTTCACCAGGACCCACAGCAGGCAGGTACTTATCTCACCTCCTAGCTCTCACCCTTCTGAAGTAAGGATGCAAACATACCAGGAATTGGCTTCCTAATTTCCTTTTTCTCTAAATATCAAGCAGCTCCACAATTTCAAAGACCCACCCCCAGTAATTTAACTTTTGCCAAGCTTCCCATCCCAAGGCTGGTCACCACCCAGGGTGAGGTGGAGAAACAACGCCCTGATCCTCACCATCTGCAGGAAAGTGGTGAGGCCTCGTCTGGGGGCCATAGCCTCCCTGTTCTGGGACAGACCTGCCCGGCCTGCCTGGAGGCCCAGCCAATGTTTTCACAGCTGTGGGCTGGGAGGGCTGCTCCCCAAGCTCCTTGCACACAGTTGGCCTGTGACCCAACAGCTGTGCACACCCAGGCATGACCCCAGTCCCCGTGAGGAGTGGGGGACCTGGCCAGTGCACCCCAACTGGAACTGGCCAGCCTTGCCTGCGCCGGCTGCATCTCACACTTCTGACCCACTTTGATAATGCAGCTATTAAATGGTTCTCACATGGCTTCCCTGGTCTTCTATTAACTCCCCAGGCAGCAGCTACAGCCTCATTAACTGAAAATGGCTTCTTGTGGCAGTGTTCCATTTCTAATATTAATAATCATCGTTTAATAAAAACAAAGAGGGAGAAAATACAGGCAGAAAAAACAGACTGCTTTGCCCCTTTGTCATTTGTCACCCTGGCAGGAGGCCACAGATGATGCCAACAGAAGCAGTAACAGCAGAGTGGTTAGCTCCATGCCAGGGACACAGAGGCATGTGCACACATGTGCACATGCACGCCTACACTCACATTCACACACATACACACACACCTGTTCCTAAAGTGGCACTTCATTCATCACATGGCCAATGTCAGGCTTAGAACCTCCTCCTCCCTTCCCTCCCCACCTTCCTCTGTCTCCAATCCAGTTTCTTCAGCGACTTCGATGGTCCAGAATGATATCATTAGCTGATGTCTTTCAACAAAGAGAGGAAAGAGGGGGCTGCTGGCTATGGCATCATCTCTACTCTCTTCCTTTACCCTTCCCATCAGGCCAGTCATCTGTAAGACAAATGGCTCATTCCTGCCAAGGCCGAGGAGAGTGGAGTTAAAAATGTAGTTAATTAAATTTACTCAAAAAAATCAACTCTCCAGATTAAGAGCTGGGTTTATCGTCACTAAAAATAAACAGGGCAGGGGAAGAGAGGATGGAAGAGAGGGGAGCAGGGAGGCGGGTGGGGCCAAGAGGGACTTGGGGCTTTGGAACCTTGGATGCCGAGCTGATATTTAAAGACCTTTTACATTGTGAAAGATCTCAGAGAACAGCTGACATCTCATGGGGGCCTGGGGAGGTTTCTATGATAACAAACAATCCCACTTTGAGGGTGAGGGGACTGGTCCCTCTTCGGGTTTGCAGAAGCCTGTAGGAAGACAAGTTCTTTGTTCATGTTGAGGAGTGTAGGTCTTCAATTTCCTCCTTCAACCTCTCATCTAGCACCCACTCCCCATTCTCTTCCTCTATCTAAGAGCTGAATAAAATCTAAACAGAAAACCTATGCATAGAGCAAAGGCTCAGGCAGTGGTCCTGCAGGGGTAATGCTTTATAGCTCCTACTTTTCCCAGTACACTCCAGACCTTGCACCACCAGGACACCCACTCTCCTCCTCTGAGGAGCTGCAATGTCCCCTGTGTAGGGTCAACTGGTAAAAGACATGTGGATGCCTTTGAAGAGTCCCTCAGTGAGGCTCATCCAGGTGAAATCTGGAGCCTACAGAAGGACTTTCCTGTCAATCAGAGTTCGTGCTCTGCTGTCTCACCCCTTCACAGCACAGGCTGCTCTCCCACTGCAGGGCTCCTATTCCTCCTTCAAAACCTTACACCCATGTCACTTCCTCCATCCCTCTTCATCCACTCCCAAGGCAAAGTGGATCTATCTGTCTTCTGCTAATTCAGTCCCAACTCTCACTGTTGGGTGCTTTGCCTTCTTGCTTACCTCCCTACTAAGCCGCATGGCTCCTCACCTTGCTCTGCTCAGCACTCGGGTCGTGCTCCTGAGTGGAACTCCAATGCTGAGCCAGAGGCAGAGAAACCAGCAGATGGAGTGTCTGAGGGGAGAAGGTGGGAAGCATCTGTGTCAAATTGGGTTTGCATGTTGGTTTAGCCATGGGTGGCCTGAAACCAAAGGGCCCTGTGAATTCATCAAAGTGTCAGTGACCATTGACAAAGGACTTTCTGGCTTGAAAAATGGCTGTCACCCTCCCGTCCTGAGCTTTACCTTGGAAACATCAAGAGAAGAAAGTCGGTGCCTTTTAGATTAATTTACTCATCAAGATGTCATTCTGCAAAAGTTATTTGCTAGCTGCGAGTCTCTCCAAGTTCCCTTGCTCTGATCAGGAGGTCACCCTCTGCCAAACATAAACAAGCAGGGATTCTGGGGAGTGGAGTCTGTGTTGGGGGCTTGGAATCCTGGATGCAGAGGCAGCTCCCTGAAGCCTAGGCTTATAGGAGTGCTGCAGTTAAGGCATCCGCTTGTCACACAAATTCCCCTTAAGGGCAGGCTGGGAGAGAAAAGAGGACTGCAGAATAAACTTTGACAGGGAGAAGGAAGAAAAAAGAATCCCCCGTAAGCAGAAGATACACAGCACATCAAAGTTATTTTTTTCCCCAAGAGACAGACATAAGCTCACAAAGCCATCATCTACCAGGATATTAATGTCGTTACTTTTTCATTTCTTATATTTAATATCCAAGGAAACCCGGCAGTGTAATAAAGCCACTCTACGGAAACACCAGCGCGAGGTGAGGACAGGGAGGAGCAGGGCTTCTGAGTCACACAGTCTGCTGAGCTCTGCCTCTCAGTCATAGACACATTCCAAAGGGCAGCATCTCTTCAGGCCCTGTGGGCTGCTCTGCAGAAATGAAAAAAGCAAGAACCAATCTCACCCCCTGCCCTAACTCTGGGCCATTTCCTTCAGTGTCCTGGGGAGAGTGTCAGATAATCAGAACACAGCAGAACACAGCCTGTTTGCAAAGGCAGTCATGCTTTCCAGACCTGGAGAACACATAAAATAATGTCAGGCTTTTTACCCACCCTGGAGAGTTCAGCTCTCTTCACCCCTGCATGGGATCTGGGCCTACCAGCTACGAAGAAATCAAGACCTTTTCACCTGACTTCTTGGCTTTAGATACACCATTCCCCATTTAAGAGAGATGCCTCCTGCAGGTTCCTCCTTTGCATGGGGCATTGCTTATTCTTTACATGTGTGTCTGTATATGTATGTGTGTCCAGCATGCAAAGGACATAAAGTGCTTTAGAGAACCCTGAAAGAGGAAATAGCAATCAATATGCCTGTCCAAACAATTAGAAAGAGATGTTTCCAAGTCTTCTAAATCTATCTGGCATGTGTTAGATGCATGTTGTCAGGCTGGCTGTCATTAAATACCTTCTAAATAATGCAAAGACAATCAGATGTATAAATAAGCAATTCAATTTGGGTGATTATTGGAATAAGGCTCATGCACCCAAGGCATGACATTTCCTACCACATCTCCATTTCATTTCTCAGGCGAGAATGATCTTCCTACCTCCTCTCATGGAAAATGATCTCGTGGCTGGAGGTTTAGAGCATGGGCAAATGCTCTTGGGTCTTATGCTTGACTGTTCATCTTGCTTGAATGTTCCTTGAATACATGAAACAGGTGTGTCTATTTTGTTTCCTCTCTGTAGGATGGAAACAGCATGTTAGACTCTCCCAAACAAACTACGTGCTATACCCTCCCAAACAACCATAGAACAAGTGCTTAAACATCTTTGAAGGTAGAAGTCTTGCAGACAACCTCTATATGACTTGGCTTTTCTTCTCTCTGTTCCTACTAAATTTTCCAGTGTTTGCAGCTCCTGGAAAAAAACATAGTGAAGTATTTTCAGTGTTCTTGCTATTTGTAGTTGTATTTCAAAAAGACACTAATATAGTTTATGTAGTATGGGGATCGCCACTGAATTATCTCTGAGAAAGTAGTAAAACACACTGTGTTTCTCTTTCCTGAAGGTAGAACATCTGATCTGAGTCTTATAAACCTCCAGACCCAACTCCTGCCTTCCAGTATCCAAGTCAATAGATTAAGCTTCTGTCTCCATTAAACCTTATCTCATACCATTGCAGCCTTTTGGAAGAGGCCCTCTTGCAGATATGAGAGGAGAACATTCATAGGAGTTAGTTCATGACACAGCAGGACACGGCATGGCTCTCTAACTCACAGTCTGGCATTTGCCCTTGGCAAAGGTCAATTAGTACAGATAAGAAATCCAAACTCTCTAAGCCCTAGTTTTCCTCTCTAAGGAAGTACATTAGCCTTAAGGCAGAACTTCCTACCTGGCAAACAGACATTTATCTAGATTAGAACCTCACTGCTCCAAGTGTGGTCCTTGGGCCAACAGCCTGGGCCTCACCCAAAAGAGTGTCTCAGGCCACACTGCAGATTTACTGAATGGGAATCTACATTTTAACAAGTCATCAGGTGACTCAAATGCACATTTAACTTTGAGACATGCTGCTCTAAAACCTAAAAGAAGTGTGGTGGATAAAAGTGGGCACTGGGTGTAGCATTTTATAGGGTGATACAGGGTAGACAAACTGCTTTCACAACTTCACTATTTTGACCTGTAAAAATTAGATTGAAAATGAAACTTCCTCTACATGGTAGCTGGAAAGCTAAATGAACTCATATATGCAAAGGCTCTAACGCAGAGCCTACACCCTCTTGGACCCTCAGCAATAGGTGGGTTTTCTCTGTCAGGTTTTTGACTTATAAAATGGTTACTATTTTTAAGAAGTTACTATTACTTACCCACTTGTAGTTTTCTATGCCTATGGAATAGGCCAATGCCAATTAAACAACTATGATAACACCTCGTCTACTAGTTGTTGTTATAGTTAAGATATAGTATAAGATAAAATAAACCAGATTAATATTGAATAGATTAATGTCAATAAAACAACTATAACAACACCTAGTAGACAAGGTGATAGGTAAATCTTAATTGTCTTCCTTCCCTTTTCTGAATGATAAGTGGCATGTGAAGGCTAAGAACTGTGCCCAAAGACAGAATAAACCCTCAAAAATGGTAGCAGGGACTATGAGTAGTAGTTTAGGAATTTCCTTCAGGCAGTCTCTTGATCAGCTCTACCCTTGATTTTATGATGGTTTTTGTAACATTTTCACCAAGCAGGTGAATGAAAGCCTCAGAAAAGTTCACGTCAAGTCATCTCTCCAAATGGTGCACTAGAGAGACACCTTGGCTTGGAAGTAGGGAGATACTTCTACTCCTGGGAATGCTAGTAGCTCAATATAGGCCTGCTTCCATCTCCCTGGAGTTGGAGGTCACCTTCCCTAGTGGGATGTTGTCAATGTTCTTTATTTGCCCAACTCAGACTCCTAAAAACTCAGTTTAGGTACATCTCCTCCAAGAAGCCTCCCATTACCCATGTTCCAGCTTAAATTGATGTTCATCCTCTGTTCTCCCAAAGTACCTGTGATTGTTTTTGCTGAGCTATAACCAAAGTCATCTTCTCTTGTTCCCCAACTGAACTAAGAGGACCCTGGAGTCCAAATCATATTCAATTTTGACCCCAGCAAGAAGCTTGAACGGCAGAGCTATGAAAAAGCAATGGCTGGTATGTCCTGTTTCTTCAACCCCAGCCTCAATTAAGACAACAGTTATTCACTGTTGATGGTGATGTCAGCATTCCAGACATGTTAAACCATTTATTTCCACTGCTTCTAGTTGCTGTGTTAGGAACAAGTGGTGCCCCAGTGCAGATAATATAATATCCAACCTATCCTCCTCAGGCCCCTTCCTGAGAAATCTCATGTTTTGCTTTTGGCACCTGCTACTAGCCTTGTGCAAGTTCAGAAAATAAACTCTCCAAGTCACTCATTGTTACGCTTTTCTTTTCCTCCAGTCCTGTTTATTTTATCACGTGCTCTTCACTTCGGAACAACATCCTCTCTCTCTTTTTCCTCTCCACACTTTCTTTTGCCAAAACACTTCAAGTGAAAGATAAAATAAGTCATATTACTACTATTCCCAGGGTAAGCTGGGTAAATAGAAGTAAAGTCTTAAGTCAAAACAAACAAACAAGCAAACAAACAAAAAACAGCAACAAAAACTTCTAACTGGGAAAACCTGGTTTTACTAAGCCATTTAACAGAATGTAAGATGCATACTGCCCTCTGAAGTGATTAAGTGACTTGTCACCGTGGCCCTGCTGAGTATACAGACTATATACAGTCTGTGTGTTTCTGGATGCTGCACATATGGCAGTAAACGATACCGACATTAACCTTGCCCTTGTGGAAGTTGTATTCTGGTGACAGAAACAGCACAGTAAACCTACAAATAACAAATACATTTGATATTTACTTTGGAAAAAAAATCTAAAGGAACTAGTTGGGGTGATATGATAGACAGTAGCTTGGAGAGGACCCTTTGAGGAGGTAAGGAAGCACACCTGAGCTGAGTCTCAACTGGCAGTGACACTAAGCTTGGTATGTGGACAGGGGGTGATAAGTGTTCTGGGCAGGGGAAATAGAAGAGTCAAAGGAAAAGGTCATGGCAAGTAAAAGAAAAAAGAAAAAAAGTCAATCTGATCAAAGTGAGTAAAGGGGGCATTCCTGTGAAATGAAGGAAATGGGGGCAGTGGGAAGGGGCCAGATTATTCCAGGCATTGGAGGCCATGGTTAAGATTACTGTATTCTAAGAGTAATGGGAGCCCCTGAAGGGAGTGACATGATCTGGTCTACATTTGTAAAAGATCACTGACCACTGTATTGAAAATTGATGGCGGAGAGGCATGTGACTGCAAAGAGGAAGATAATTCTGAGCTCCTCAGCAGTTTCAGCCCTGTAGAATTAGAATAGACTTGAATACACCTGTTCATGCAGTGCCACAACAATGACTATGGCTAAATTTTGAGCACCTTGACACAGAAACAAACATCTGATCTTCAACCCACAAACTCCTGAAGACAGCAGAATTATTTCAAGAAGTCTTGGGATTTATATGTGTGCCAGTCATTATTGATAGAATAAGTAACATGGCTCATTTTAATATTATTTATAATCATTATTTTTCAGTATAAATAGAATTATAATTGATAGAATGCATGTACTTTGTAAAATTCATTATTTAATTCATAGAACTTTCTGTCATTATGTGTTTCACAGTTATATTAAATGAATTCTTTAATTGGTATGGAATCTACAAAATGAGTGAGTGAGTTAATTTCTAGATTTCATCCTGACTCAAAGAACACTATGCTTTCACTACATTGTCTCCTCTTCCTGGAGACCCTAGAAGATTATGTTTCCCCAGTCACACTGATGGTTAGAGTGGAACCACGCGATTGAGTTCTCAGCAGCGGGACTGTGAGCAGATGTGATGTGCTACTTCCTACCTGAGCTGTATAAGCAGGTATGTGTGCTCATGCTTTCTCTATCCACAGTTCACAAGGCTAGCAGCAAAAATCTCCAAAATGTAGAGTTGTAGTTTGGAAGTAGCTGGGATCTGGGATACCTGAGTCAACATTTAAGGAGGAGAGCGCCAAGGAGCATGAGATGATTTGCGATAGACTAGAATGTAAGTGAGAACTAAACTTTTTGCTGTATTAAGCCACAGAGCAATTAGAACTTATTTGTTGCTGCAGTCTAGTTTCTCCTAGGCTGACTAGTGGTGTCCTTCAGATATACTTGCACCTGTGACTAGAGAGGCATATGCAAGGATCATTATTGCCATAGCATTTTGACAGCAAGAGATGGGAAATTGCCTAAATGTCCACTTGCAGTAAGCTGGTTCAATTAGTTACAGCACATTCATAAGGTGAAATATGATTCTGGGATTATGAGGGAGCTCTATAAAGTACACTGTTAGGTGTCAAATGCAAGACTCAGTACAGTATCATAGTATTTGGCCATTCATATGTGAAAAGGGTAAACTTATGTAACAGCAGCTAACATATATTGGGTTAATGTGCCATTTGGTATTTTAAAGATTTACAATTATTAACTCAATCTTCACAACAGCCCTGTAAGATATACCCAACATTATCCCTACTTCATCACCAATCGAAAGGACAGACAGAAACTTGCCAAACCCAGGCTTCAGGATTTAGGGTTTACACTTCTAGTAACTCACGATAGTCCATAAATGGGAATGCTTATTTATGTAGAGAATTTTTGTGGGAGGGAACACAAGAATCTGGAAGGAATAGGTGTCTTTGGGCAGGAGAACTGAAAAGTTGAGGACAAGGTTGGGAAGAAGATTTGAATTTCAACATATGCCCTTTAGTACTTCCTAATTTTATTTTTTAACCATGTGCAGATATCATGTATTTCAAAACATAAATAGATTGTTTTTAAAAGAGCAAATATATTAGCAGATTATCTTAATTTTAACATCATGTCTCCAGTCTTCAGGACAGGCTGACTCCCAATCCAAAAGAAAAATCAGTTTGACTAATTTCTAGGATGGCAAAAGGAGCCTGAAGGCTCTCGGCAAAATCCTTGTCCCCTCTCAAGTCACGGTTTCTTTTTCTGCTCCTCCCTCTAGCTCCGCAGGCCCTGGTGACAGAGAGAGGAACACTGCGCCACTGTCTGCAAATGCATTCTTTGTTCAAAGAGAAGTTTTCACTCAAATAGATTTTTGCCTTTTGCAATTATACCATTAAAAGTGTTCTGAACTTCAGAGTTGAAATGAACTCCAGAAAGGGTCTGCCCTTTTAGCTCTCTGGCTTTACATAATTTATGGTTTTGAATCTTATTAAAAAATGCAAAGGGATTCAGAAAAGGTTCTAGGCAGGCGCTCATCCCTCTGCCCCTCCCAGCATAGTCCTCATTGAATTTCTCTCCCCACAGTGGTGGGGGCACTGTCTTCAGGATTGAAGCGTCTTAATTTGGGTCATGGGAAGAATACAGGCATATGGAAATTGTTCCTCCATCACCCTGCACAGTTCTTTGGCTCAACCATTATAAGCTGTAATATTCCCCTCCCACGCCCCTTTTTCGCTGGTACCTTCCCTTCTCCTCCCCTCTACTCCCCTCTCTTCTGTTCCCTACTTTTCCCTCCTTTTCATCCAACTGTCTCTCCATCTTTCCTCCTCTGACTCACCTGGTTTGGGAAGTGCCACATTCAGTGAAGGAGACATGACCAGAGGAAGGGGTGCTTGAAATCAAATTATCTGCTTTCTATTCTGTGCTCTGCCACATTCCAAACGTGTGCCTCTGGGCAAGCCGCTTTAACCTTTGAAGCCCCTTTTTGCAGGTTTGCGAACTAAGGCTAACAGTTGCATCTATCTCAAAGGTTACAGGGCAGGTTAAATAACACACTGAAAGTAAAGAACTTAACACAGTGTTTGCATATAATAAGCATTTAATATTAGCTTCTTTATTTTGGCGAGACAGAACAGGGTTGTAGGTGAGGTCATGTCTTCTAGGGGCAGACTGCCTGAGTTTGAATCCCCCTGCTTTGCTGTTTAATGGTTGGGCCATTTACAAAGTCACTTCTACTCTCTAAGGTCAGTTTCCTCATCAGTGTAATGGGGATAACAATGCCATTTTTCTGTAGGATTGCTGTGAGAAGGAATGAGATAAAACATCTGTAAGGGACTGGCACAGGATAGACCTTCAATAAACCCAGGCTCTTGGTGTGGAAATTTTGTGCCCAGCAGAGGGAAACAAACAAATAACATTCAAACAAAAAAGTTGCTTTAATCCCTTGAAAATTATTTTATCTAATTGCTTAGAAAGAAGGGTGGCCTCACCCTAAGCCAGATCCTTGGCTGCAAGTCCAGCCGTGGGCCGTTAACTACTGACTTTTAGCTATGCTGTCTGTTGGAAAAGGCTGCATACCCCAGACCTGTGACAGTTTTCTGGATGAGGACGTTGTCTGAATTTTCACCTGGCAACCTTCAACTCTGTCCCCCCTCCATGGCAGGGATACCCCCATACATTTTTCTTTGTTCATGGCAAGCCCTCCACCATCTCCCTGTTCAAGTTCCAGATAAGGAGTGCAGCAACTGAGAACTTGTGTGTCTGTGTGGGTGGGTGCAGGTGGGAACAGGGTTTCCAGTGGAGAAGACCCAAGCCTCTGCCTCATTCTCAGCCTGGGACAAGGTCAGTGCTCAAGAGTCCAGGAATTGTGGCTTCCAACCTGGGCTCAGAACCTTGTTCTTTTGCTTCTGGCTATGAACTCTGGCCAAGTTATTTAGCATCTCTCAACTTCAGTTTTCTCAACTGTGAAAGTGGAAAGACAACAGAGCATTCCTCAGAGAGTTGCTTGTGGAGTAACTGGCTCAGCAAATGGTAGAGGGGTTATAATTGGTCTAGCCTTGCATGATGGGTCTTCAGAGTAGCCAACCGAGGGTCCACGGTGGGCAGAGGGCTGGAGAAAGAAAGTTGGACCCCTTTAAGATCTGAGGTTGCCAGTCCATCTGTTCCCCTCTACGTACGGTGTGAATGGTCCAGAAGTCAGCTCCTGCCGGAAGGGGACCCAAGACTGGGAGAGAGAGCTGGGAAGGAGCTGAATTGGATGGAAGGCTCTGCAGAGTATCTGCAGAATCCGTCAATAGGCCTTCTTTCTGTGGGTGCTGCTTAAGCAGGGAGCTGGAAGTTATTCTCTCTACTGCCCCCCTGGACTCATTCTTAGCATGCTGTGTGCCTTCTCAAGCCAACAAACAAATTTGCACCTCATGTAGTAAAATCAATAAATAAAGGAATCATGGAGATATCCAGCGTCTATGGCAGGACGGACCCAGGAGCTCTGCCTGGCGCTGCCATCAGCCGCCCTGGCTCCCGAAGGCTCAAAGTGCCTTACTTTGCACCCTCTTAGATCCATCTCATCTTTTATTTCAGAAGGTGTTAGGATTCTTTTATTTTCCAAGAGTTTCTTGGAACAGAATGAGAATCACAGACTGTCAGGGCAGGAAGGTACCTCGGCAATCATTTCTAGAGATTATGAAATTGCAGCCCATGGCAAATCTGACCCTCAGGCACATTTTGTTTGTTCATACAGATGTTTCTTTTTAAAAAAATGTGGCTGGGCGCAGTGGCTCACGCCTGTAATCCCAGCACTTTGGAAAGCCTAGGTGGGTGGATCATATGAGGTCAGGAGTTCGAGACCAGCCTGGGCAACATGGTGAAACCCCGTCTCTACTAAAAATACAAAAATTAGCTGAGTGTAGTGGTGGGCACCTGTAATCCTAGCTACTCAGGAGGCTGAGGCAGGAGAATCATTTGAACTCGGCAGGTGGAGGCTGCAGTGAACTGAGGTTTTGCCACTGCACTCCAGTCTGGGTGACAAGAACGAAACTCTATCTCAGAAATAAAATAAAATAAAATAAAATGAATGATATGCCAACGTTGAAAATCTGGGAGTTCCTTCTGGATGTGCAGTTTCCCTTGCAAAGTCGTCAATCTGGCAACCCTTGCTTGCAACAACACGTCAAAAATTGGATGGACGGGGAAGTGGCTGCCCCTTGGCACTGTGCCTGAGCCTCCACCCACCACAGTCCTCATAACTTCCTATTGTGTTATACTCAACCCCTTTCATTTATTTTCTTATGCGCATGGCCCCAGCTGACATTTGAATTTGCAACTTCTTTTTTTTTTTTTTTTTAATTGAGACCAGTCTTGCTCAGTTGACCAGGCTGGAGTGCAGTGGCGCGATGCCAGCTCACTGCAACCCATGCCACCGGGGTTCAAGCTATTCTCATGCCTCAGCCTCCTGAGTAGCTAGGACTATAGGCACGTGCCACCACATCCGGCTAATTTTTTTTTTTTTTTTTTTGTATTTTTAGTAGAGACTGGGTTTCGCCATGTTGGCCAGGCTGGTCTCAAACTCCTGACCTCAGGTGATCTGCCTGCCTTGGCCTCCTAAAGTGCTAGGATTACAGGTGTGAGCCACTGCGCCTGTGAATTTGCAACTTCTAATCTAATTAACTCCTTAATATATGTATGGGAAATCTGAGAAGTGACTCTGCCAATGACACCAAAAAGCACAAGTGCCAAGAGTGGGATTTGAACCCATTATTTCTAGGTCAGAGCTCTCCTCATGGAAGCCAAACCTGTGGATGGCAGCCCATCTATGTGGCATGCACCCTGGAACTGACACTGAACCCACCGTAGGGTTCTGCGTTCCTCCTCTCTGGCCATCACCCCTCATGAGTTGTGGGTTCAGGCTGTGATAGCTGTTGTATAGGGCTAGACTCCAGGGTTCCATCTGGGCCTCTCTCCAGATGGCCAGAGCCAGAGAAACAGGCCCAGAGACAATCCTTGCCTTCCAGTTGCATGTTTTGAGAGAGATCCCCTGTCTTTATTATCTCTTCTCTTATCCCTTTCCATTGTCTCTGTTGTACAGGCTGGTATCATAGTCTCAGTGTTTTGTGTAAATTGTGGTTAAGAGAGGTGAGCTCATGTGATACAGGGTGCCTGGCAGCCCCAGAACTCAGTCTCACTGCCTTTCATCCCCCATTTACTCATGAGGGCATCGGGCTTGAAAAGGGTAACCTGACACTAGCCCTGCAAAGCCAGGATAGTGGCTAAGCCCTGGCCTTGTTCTTCCAGCATTCATCCCTCAGGGGCACATCAAATCGTGCCAGGAAAGACCAGGGGTGCCTCTGAGCAGGCTGAGAGGAGACTGGCAGACAGCAGCAGCAGTGACCTCTTTGTCCTCTGCCTCTGGGGGTCTCAATGCTCTGCAGAGGCTGTGACAACAGGTGAGGGTTGGGGGAGGCGGACGTCTCAGTGTTTGGCAGGTCCTGTGCATTAATATGGGTGCCCAGAAGCCCTGGGGGCTGATGGGGCTGGCAGGGGCTAGCCCTGTGTTTCTATTCTCTTCAGGCAGCGCAAATCCCTGTCTCTGAAAATAAAATTAAAAGGAGCAGCTGGGAGATAATACATACAGTAGATCCAAATGTAAAATGCCTCTCTGTCTTTCTGATAAGGCTGCTCCTAGGACAAGCAACAAGGATTACAGAGTAATCTTATTATATATGGTCTGCCAAGGGCAAAGAAAGGGTCAATTTTCTGTGCACAGCAGAAGAAACACCATCCCCCTACTTTCCTACACAGAGCCACCACGGCCACTGCACTGGTTCGTACTCCTCAGGAGAAAGGCACAAGCATGCTGGCTCCCTGGGCTTCTTTCAGGCTGTGGAAATTTCCATCCTCCTCACTCTGTCTCAGAGTAACTCACCTGATGCCTCCTACCTCATTAACTTTCCTCACACTTTGAATCTGCCACTGGAGTTTGGATTCCATCATCTGTCAAAAGAGAAAACTGTATGGGAAGAAGAAAGCTCATTGAGACCAAATGCTCCCAGTGTCTGTCCTATCTAGGTATTCCAGTAGCCAGGGACTTCTCTCCCTTTTCATGGGACAATCTGACAAAGCACAGGGTTGTGATAAGCTTCTATCCAAAGAGGTAGTATTGAGAGGAGGAAATGTGGGTGGAAAGTGGGAGATGAGATCTTATTCTTAACTTCTGACTCTGCTGCCTGCTTTCTGAGTAACTAAGTGTTAAGAACCCTACCTGGTCCCTACCTGCCTTCCTCTTCCCTCACAGTCGGTGAAATCTAATGCCAACTTCTTCACTCATGGAGCATAACTCTGGGATATGTGTGTGTGGTGTTGGGTGGGGAGCAGGGGAAGGAGGGAGGGATAGAGTTGGCAAATTGCTGTTGTAGGTCACCTATGGATGGGAAAATGCACAGATTTTGGCCAGCGAGAAAGTAACAAGATCTGGTATTTACATTATTTTTACATGCGAAACCCAGGGCAGTTTATACAATTGCACACAAGCCTATTTTGATTGCCAATGGATGGGAAGAAAAAAGACAATTTAAGAAAATGATAAAACCACTGTTTTGAGCTTCATGTATATTTCATTTATATGTGACACTAGAATACAGATTTGTGCTTACATTATATGAAGTAATGTTTGATGTGCTCACAGTGCACGAAACCACCTCCATCTGTGGGGTGACAACCTGAGCATGGCAGGAGCGTCATCGGGACTGGTTAAGTGAGTGAATGAGCATTATTGTCTTATGATAACACATGTACCCACAGTTGTACTGATGTTCCCCTCTCTGCCGAAGTCCTTTGATGACATTAAAAATTACAGGGGTGAGGAAGGAACATAATTACCTGACAATTTAAACCAGGAGACAGCAAACTTTTTCTGTAAAGACTCAGATATTAAATATTTTCAGCTTTGTAGGCCAGAAGGTCTCTGTTGCAGCTACTCAACTCTGCCTTTGTAGCACAAAATTAGGCATATACAATACAAAACAAACAAATGAGCATAGCTGGGTTCCAGCAAAACTTAACTTACAAAAACAGGTGGCAAGCTGGGCATGACCCATGGGCCATAGTTTGCTGACCCCTGATCTAAACCTTTGGCAAGATCAAGCACTATGTTAAAAACAAGTCTGACACTTTGGCAGCATTTGGTCATGGAGAGAGGACTGGATCCAGCAAGTTTTCATGAAAAAAAGGCACAAAATTTGTTGTCAGGGAAACTGCATTGTCTTTCTGGTTCACTGACCTAGAGTGAGGCCCTAAGAAAGCCACTTTACTTATCTCAGCCTTGGTTTCCCAAGAAAAACGTTAGGATTTACACCAGAAGCTCTTTAACTCCTTTAGCATGTACAGAATTCAGTATCACATACCCTCCCCATACCCCCACCATTATTATATTATTACCTTTGATGAACTTTTGGAGGCTCAGCATGGACCTCATGGAGAAAAAAGAACAGGCAGGAGCGTCCTGCACTTAGGAATTGAAAAGAAGCCAGGGGTCTGGAGTTGAGTGAGCTGGAAGAATAGGGAGGTAAAATACCTCACCCAAGTTAAAAAAAAAAAAAATATGATGTTTAAGCTCAGAGCAATTGGAAGCCATTGAGGAGTTTTATTTGGGAGAGTGATATGGCTGGATTTTCATTTTTCAAGGATGTCTCTGACTTCCATGTAGAGATTGAAGCAGAGAGCTTCCAGCGGGGAATAGTTTGGAGGGTATTTCAGTCCAGCTGGCAGTATTTTCGAGTAGGGCAGTGGTGGTCAAGGCGGAAAAGATTCAACACAAGTGTGAGAGGAGCAATAGACAGAACTCCATGACTGATTGGCTGAAGGTTTCCATAATTAACTCAGGGGATGGAGGTGATCTTTACTGATACCACAAGTTCTGGAGGAGGAAGGATTGCGATAAGAGGAAGAGTTTTGTTTAAGTCATATTGAGTTGTGTTATCACCTGTTGCTCCCTGCAGACACCAAATTTTCTAACTTGGCTGCACCAATAGGAGTTCTCACCAGTGTGTTATTACTGTCCTCACTGGTCCTTCCTTGGGAAGATAAGATGGGTCTCATGCAAAAGTATTGGGTCTCACTTCTCCGATACCATTAATTCCTACACTTCTGAATTTCCTGATGTTGAGACCTATGGTCATTTATACTCAGAACAGACAGCCTCCTTGCTTTTTCCTTTTCTGTTGGACATCCTTCTGTACCACCTCAATGAATATCTGCAACCCCTGCTGAGCAATCCAGCTGCGACTCCTTCCTGGCTCTTTTTTGTTCTTTTCCCAGGCGTATAAATAGTCCTGACCTCCCAGCATCTTTTGTGTGGGATGTGCTGAGCTCATTGTGACTCTTGGCTTGTGCATTAGGTGTGGCTGGATCCTAAGCTGTAACCTGTGTGCATATAAAAACTCTCGAAGATCTAAGGTTTATTATACACTTCTATTTCTGGCTTCTTACCCTTCTTTCTCTTCGGGTCAAGGTCCTGGCCATCCCAAGGCTTACTGCATTAAAAACAGGGAAAAGTTATGAAACTTCAATCATGAGTCTATTGTCAAAATTGCATGAAGGTATGTTTTCTGGATGACCTGTGAGCACCATTTCTATATCTTCTGTTTTCGTCTTTGTGAATAATTGGTGCTACCTGTCATAATTGAACCAATGATAATGATTGCCAAGCCCTTACAAAATGTCAAATACTAGATATATAATAAACTCCATCCTGGGAAACTCTAAGCATAGGCCTGGGCTTTGTTCTCCACTGTTTACAGAAAACTTAACTTCAGAAAAATCGCATAAATGGTCCAAATGAAGACCTTCCTTCATGATCCAAATGAAGACCCCCTCCATTTCTTACCTCATTAAGGGAAACACACACATGATGTCCTTTCATTCTACCATATTTTCCACCTTTTCCTCTGTTAGGATGGGCCTTATGTTGAAGAAAATAGAGCACAGTTGCATCTGAAGGACACAGAGGAAAAATATACCCCCCAGGCAAAGGAGAGATGGAATGAGCAAGTGCATTAAAATGTTGTTGAAAATAGAGAGGAACAAAGCAAAATCCCATCAGCTCAGCAGTCCTGGATTGTTTCACTACATGACACCAAAAATGAACAAGATACTAATCAATTCATTTTTTTTCCACATGACTCTTAGTTAGAATGAGAACATCTGGAGTTTGAAATCAATTGTCCAGAACTAGCTGCTGAGCTAATTAACATTCACTCAAATGGCACTCCACCAAGGTGTCCCTTCTTGCATCTCTGTTCCTTGCAGGCAGAAGTGCTTTCCCATCACCTTTGTCCATCTTAAAAGAACTCTGGTTGGCCAGTACAGGGAGAAGGGAGAGGAGAGGAGGGTGATAAAAGAGCCTGCTGCAAGCCCTTCTGTTGAAGACAATGAAGAAGTGCTGGAAAAGAACTTAGGAGAAGGAACGTTTTTGCAGAGTGAATACAGAGATGTAATCAGCAGGCTTGCCTCTCCACTCTCTTCAGCATAGAAGAGGGTGAGTCCCAGAATGATTTCATGCTTGCATCTTATCAAGGAGGGAAGGAACCAGAATTAAGGTTCTTTTCTTTAACCATAGGCTATTCTGGCTTGGGCACCATTTCCCTTTTTGGTGACAAAGAGGGGTAGGTGCTCCAAATGTTTGGGAACTGTCACTACCAACAAGTCTGACCATCCCCCAAAGTTCGCTTTCTTTTATGGCTTGCAACCATCTATTATTTTTCTTTTCTTTTCTTTTCTTTTTTCTTTTGAGACAGAGTCTTACTCTGTTGCCCAGGCTGGAGTGCAACTGCGTGATCTCGGTTCACTGCAAAATCTGCCTCCCGGGTTCAAGAGATTATCTTGCCTCAGGCTCCCAAGTAGCTGGGATTACAGGTACCTACCACCATACCTGGTTAATTTTTGTATTTTTAGTAGAGATGGGGTTTCACTATGTTGCCCAGCCTGGTCTCGAACTCCTGACATCAGGTGAATTTTCCACCTCGGCCTCTCAAAGTACTGGGATATAGACGTGAGCCACCATGCCAGGCCTAATCATCTATTCTTTACTTCCACTTCATAGTGCATATCTTGAACAGACACTAGTATAGCTGTTAACACCCCAACAGACCACTTCATCCAATTCACTGGCTTGTTGGTGATTCACTTTGTAGACCCGAACTGACCAATATGGTAGCCCCTTGAAATGTAGTTTGTCTGAATTGAGATGTACTATCTATAAGTTTAAAATATACACTGTGTTTCAAAGCCTTAATATATAAAAAGAATGTAAAATATTTCATTAATAATTTTTATATTGATTATACATTGAAAGATAATACTTTGGATATAGTGTATTAAATTAAATACATTATTAAAATTGGCACCTGTTTCTTTTTACCTTTATAATGTGGCTACTGGAAAATTTTAAATCACATATGTGGCTTACACTTGGGGTTACAGTATCTTTGTATTAGACAGACTTAAATTTCAATTGATGGTAATGTTCAGTTCCCTCTAATAAAATAACTGCTATTTTTTACTGGTAACTTAACATGATGCACCTACCATAGGCATGCCCCTATTTTAGCTACTTGTACATTATTGTGGCAGCCCTACAATTTAGGAATTACCAGCCTCATTTCACGAATGAAGAACCCGGACTAAGAGAGGACTTGTTACCTGATGGACTTATTTTGTTCAAGTCAACATTTACTGAGTGCCCACTGTACGCTCTAAGGTGTTACAGGCACTTGGGGTCCCAGGTCTGAAGAGTTACCAGTCATGACAGATCTGATAGAAACCTAAGTTCCCCAGTTTCCCCTCCCTCTAAATTACTCTTTCCCTGACACTATGTGACTCTTCTTGAAGTTTCTCAGTGTCAGGATTATGGGATTTTCAGTCACTTTCATTATTTCATCTTTTGCCTTTCTTTTTCATGGGGATCAATTATGAGGACAAGGAAATTGAATAGAATTGGAACTAGAGCCTCAGGTTTGGCTTATTGGAGTATTCTCAGTGGTCTGCAGGTGTAATAAGCCAAAGTGTCCAGTTCTTGACTTTATATTCATATATATAAGTACCAGGATGATTCAGGAAGGTCCAGGACTTGATGAACTCTATCGTCTTGGGGAAGTAGATTGCATCTGGAAGGTCTGGGCAGAAGAACGAGGAGGCATAAAATTTGCAGATACTGTGCAAAGGAAGCAGAGCCAATGGCAGAACCTGAACTGGACTGAGCAGTGGGGAAATGTTTATATGGGCTCTGATTACTAGGCTGGGGCTTGCAATCAGAGGCCTGGCAGCATGTGAAGGCAGTTGAGCATACAGGAACGAAAGCTGAAACTGCAAAAAGGATCAGACAGAGAATAACATCTAGAAAGAGAGATCAGAAATGATGCCTCTGATTCTGGAAAAGGCAAATATGTCCATCTGTAACGTGACCTGAATGTGGGCTTTGGCTATCAAGCAAAAGCTTCCCTGGTGATAGGACCTGTCTTGGTATAGGAGATCAAAAATAATAGTAGTTATTCTGTCCTCAGCATAGGGGTGGAACGTTATATTTTTAGTTATAAAGATATTTGTGTTCTGTTACCAATTTAATTCTCATAAAATTCTAAGAGGCAGGTATTAGGTTGGTGAAAGAGTTATTGCGGTTTTTGCCATTACTTTTCATGGCAAAAACTGCAATTATTTTGCACCAACCTAATACAACTTTTATTATTTTTTCCATATTGCAGATGAGGAAACTGAGGCACAAACTGCTTACGTAACTTTTTAACACACAATTGGAGAGACAGAAGCTGGGATTCATATCTTAACCATGTATTAGCTATCTATTACTGCATAATAAATTACCAGAAACTCAGAAATGTAAAACAATATACATTTATTATCTCATAGCCTCATGGGTTGGGATTCACAGATCCTTTGCTCATGGTCCCACAAAGGTTGTCATCAAGGTGTTGGCTAGACCACATTCTCATCTGGAGGCTTGACTGAGGAGGAATCCAAATTCATTCAGGTTGTTGATAGAATTCATCTCCTTGTAGCTGTATGACAGAGTTCCCCACTTTCTTACTGGCTATCAGCCAGTTCCCACTCTCAGCTCCCAGAGACCACCCTCGGGTCATTTCCATGTGGCCCTCTCTATCGTCCATCTCAAAGCATGGCAGCTTCTTCAAGACCGGTAGGAGAATATCTCCCTCCCGTCTGCTACAAGGGAGTCTTATATAATGTAATGTAGTCATGGGAGTGATTATCCCATCACCTTTGCCATCTTCTCTTGTCTATAAGCAAGTCACAAATTCCACTTGTCCTCAAGAAAACAGGATAATATAAGGGTGTCACTAATTGAGGATCATCTTAGAATTCTACCTACCAGTGTGTGTTCCGTTCACAGAAATGAGAGATGAGAGCTGAGTGTGCTGCTTCACCAAACAAGGCTGAGCTTGTTCTGTTCTGCCTGCTCCATCACTTCTTCCTCCTGTAAAGAAGATCCCTGGGCCCAGAACCTGCTCTTCCCAGTCCCTGAGCCTATTAACCTGAAGCCTGACAGCATCTTCTCTCAGGAGCCCACTTCACCAGTAGGTTGAGCCTGGAATTATCTTGCCTTCCTAAGCCTGGAAACTTATGCCTCAGATGACTATGTCTTAGATTCCATATATTCATCTGTTCATTCCTCTTCATGTACCATTGCCAGGCTCTGTGCTAGGGAAATGAAGAGTCCTCTCCCTTGGTAGATCAGACTCTATCTTCTAGTTATTAGATTCAATCCTGTTTCAATTCAGAAGATACCTGGAATTTTAGGACTAGCATCCAGAGATGCCAGAACTCTGCACATGCCCATCATAATGGATTTCTTAAAGGTCAGTGCAGCCTACATTGCATTTTTGTCTATTGTCTAAAGTTTTCAGAAGATGCCCATAGCTGGGTAGGCTCATGCCCAGCTTGTCTGCCTCTCTTTATCCCCCACCTTCCTCTCCTCCATCCTGCCTCCCGGATGCCATCCATCACGAATTAGGAGAACTGTGAGAGCCCCCACTGTACTTGCAGCTAGAGGCTGCTGCAGCAAGTTGGTTTCACTTATATCTAATGAATAGCTTTAAATAAAATCATGGCTGTATTTTGTTAATGATATTTCTGATTCTGGAAAAGACAAACATGTCCATCTGTAACACGACCTGAATACTTTTACCTTTTGGGGTTAATGAGAACACAGGACTATAAATAAAGCAATAGTCCATAGCAGAAGTCTCTGACCAAAAGTTGATAGGGATTATGTGTTCCTGTCAGGTCCCTGGTGGGGGAGCAGGAAGAAAGCCTCTGCCTGAAGGCCCAGTCTCCCTGGAAGCATCTGGCTGCAGAACAGGTGTCAAAGAAGAAGGCTCCAAATAGGGCAGGAAGCATATTGCCTCTGTCCTTGGCTTGGTGGTAAAAATTTGGTCAGTGCTTCTGTTAGTCAAAAGAAATGTGTTTTGTTTACTTACTATCCAGCTAATACAGGAGTTAATAAATATTCAATATATTCATATGCAGAAATGAATGAATAGATGAACAGATGAATGGATGAGTTATATTACTTATCAATCATTTGTGTATTTATCATTTTAAAACATATTGGTCAGGTGAGTTTCTTTTCCCCACTCACCACTCCCCAGTTTTGGCAGGTGCTGAAAGCCTAGATTCGTTCTTTCCCATTGGATCTATGGTTTCCTTTGCTTTTGCATAAATGAACTGACCATCTAATCTTAATTCCATCTAGAAATGGACCATCTAATTAAGCACTTCTGCTCTTCTAGATCCTAGACCTCCCTATCTTGACCCATTCTGTCCCTTATAACCCATGCTTTGCTGTGATAATCTTTAAGAGTCCTTCTTTAAACCGGGAACCTGAGATGAGAACCATTGAAATACATAACCAACAGGTGGTTTTATATTAATATACCACGGTTTCTTGATTCTTGCATTACCTGCATTGTTGTTTTACAAATAGATATTTAAGAAAGTTGATGTGGTGGAGTAGCGGTACATTACACATTTCTGAGAGTTCTATGACTTTTCCGTGATGATTTAAAAAATTTTTTATTTTATATGTATGCCAATTATATAATCTCACAGGCATTTTCTAAAGCCTCAGTATGACCATTATTTAAGAAAATACTGCCACCATTTCAGTGACCACATTTGTAGTTTGTTTATGGTCACATCAAAGCCAACTAGTATTATTCTAATTATCTGAGCAAAGGAGGAAAGAATAGAGGTAGATTAAAGCATAAAATATGTTTTCTGTCTAAGTGATGTCACTTCATCCTGCACCAGGGATAGCTCTGTAGTAGTTTGCAAAGGAAAAAAAGTAATGAAAAAATTGAATCATCAGAGATCCCACATTAGTATTAGCATGCTAAATTCAAAATAATGTATTCCAGCAGTCAGTATCATATTCACATTGTGAGCTGAAATTTAGTTTTAGCAAAAGAACCATATCCATCACATTAAATTAATGTTGTTAATTTAAATGTTATTAGTTTTGTTTGTATTTGATTTGTGACTTTGTTTTGATTTTATAGTTGTATAAGAATTATAAGCATAAAGAATATATACTTAGTTTTATGTCTCTACATATTTTAGCATGTCAGGAATAAAAGAATAAAATGTAAATATTCACTGTCTTTTCCTACCAAATACTTCCTAATAGCACCCAAACTTCCAATTTCCCTGAAGTTGTCTCCAAGTCTTTCCATTCCTGGAGAACAATGGAGCTGTCCTTAATCAGGGGGATCCCTCCTCTGGACCACTGGATAGATCCAAATTTTGCACAAGAACTTCACTCTGTAGATGATAGGGTTTATAGATTACCTAGGGTGGAGTAAACTCTCTGAGAATTTCATTGCAGGAAGGTTTATAACTCTGTTGAGGTTGAGCTTGCTGACACGAGTCATCATGGTACTAGAGGACATCATCCCTTCAAAGAAACACTAAAACAAAAACCAGAGCTGGTATCAGAGCTGAAATTAGCTCCCACTGATATGACCTGGGCATGGATCAAAAGCTCAAAATCTGTCTACGTGACCTTCTGAAGCGGACACCAAAGGCAGGGGTTGGAAATGGTTCCCAGGAAAGAAAGCCTTACATTCTAGGTTCCTACTCTAATGAGAAAAGACAGGCTAGCCTGTACAGCTCTGCTCTCTATAGATTCTAGTCTCTAGGGCCAAGTGACTCATCACTCCTGTACACTAACAGTGGGAAGCATGGTGATGCTGAAACTTAAAGCCATCATTTCTGTCACTGGCTATAGCACATGCACAGAAGGACAGTAGTGTGCAGGCATCTGAGTTTGCCTCCTTTGTGGTTATCACACCTCAGAAGTTTCAGTGCTTTTAGTTGAGCCTTGGAAGGAAAAATGGTGAATAGGAAGGAGGGTGACCAGGTAATTAATGTCAGACCAGTGCCCAGAATGTTCCCTCTCCTCTTCATGACAGATCTATCTAGGAATGATCTCAGCCCCCAA
The DNA here is from genome assembly GCF_028885625.2 of Pongo pygmaeus. Lineage (NCBI taxonomy): Eukaryota > Metazoa > Chordata > Mammalia > Primates > Hominidae > Pongo > Pongo pygmaeus. The sequence continues at coordinate 93,348,998 of NC_072389.2, read as the reverse complement.
AGTCTTGGAATTTACTGCTTTCTCTCATTTCACATGAGGGACCTGAGCCTGGTCTAGACTTTCAGAAGTCTTGAGTATTAGGACTCCCCATGACAGGGACTCCTCCACTCCTTTCTCCTACTGGGTTCTGAGACTCATATTTGGTTGCCTGTTGAGCATAGGGAATCCTTAGAATGAAAAAGGTCTGTGTGCTTTCACCATCACTCCTGGCCTCCATGCACTAGATGCCAGTAGCAACCTCCTCCTAATTGTGGCAAACAAAAATGTCTCCAGAAATTGCCAAATGTCACCTGTGGTAGGGGAAGAGAATCTCCTCTGCTTAAGAACCATTGGTGGCAAATGAGAGATTTTTGAATGTCTACCTGCAAGAAGACTATAAAGGGTTTATTTCCATTTATCTGCTTCTCCAGAATCATCATACTACCCCAAGCAGATCAATATTACAAATTAGTATCAATGTTACCTTGCCCTAGATCTCTACAGACAGCTATGAGGAGTAATTCACCAAATCAAACTTCTAGTAAATCAGCAAGGTAATTCAGAAAACCACATGTTTATTGGTTAGCTATTAACTGCATTCACTATATGATCAATTCTTCCAGCTCTCCTGCAGGATAGGAGTTAGCAATGCCATTTGACAGGTGAAAAGTTTGAGGCACAGAGAAGTTAGCTTACGAGGGGGAGCTAGGATTTCATCATAGGTGAATTTTGCTCCAAAGTGCATGTAACTATCCTGTTTCTCTGAGTGCTCCAAAATATCCCTGATGAAATGCTGCAATGCACAGCCCCGGAGCAGAGCAATGCAGTGGCCCTGTCACCACTGAAGCCACACAAATTGTGCCACACACAGATAGGCTGTCAGTGAGCTGTCAGCCAAATGCCCTGGGGGCCTGCACTACCACTCTAAGGCTGACCTTGCAATGCTTTTTGGATTCCCATGAAACCTGAGCACCTTTTTTAAGCACTTTACTGTCTCTGGATATTGGCCAAATTTCCTTCTACTTGTCTTATTTGAATTGTGACTGTGATAAAACCTCTATCTTTTAAGAAATGACGTGGCCTGATTCAGAGCTCATGATTCCAGATGTACGTTCTGAGAAGTTGTGTCCTCAAGAATATATTTTGTCATTTCATGTCCACTGATGCATTTTTCTCTAAATCTTTGGAGGTCATATCCGTTTTGTAAACTTATAGCAACTGCCTGTAAAGTTCCAAACAAAATTCTCACTGGCCTATTTTAAAAGTTCCCGAAATAATACAGTTGGAAAAAAAATAGAATTTCCTGCGATTAATTGTTAAAATTCCTATGATAATATATATTTGCATCTCATTTTCCTAGCTACTTTAGGCTGTATTCTCTTTTCACAAAATGATGACAGAAAACTGAAATATGGCTGTGAGAAACCCTGGCAAGTGATTTCAGCAGTGGCCCCTTTAACATTTTGGTGGGATTTTTTAGCACTTTTATTCTCTGTCCCCCTCTACCCCTGCCTCCAGCTAGCTTCCCAATTTTCCATGGTTTTTTAATAATTTGTAACTCAGATTACTCTAAGTGATTTAGTATGTTAGCCAATTTCCTTAATATTCTAGGGGCCAGGTCATCAGAATCTACTGATTTGTATGCATTCATATTTCCTAGGCCTTTTCTTATCTAGGTTTTGACAATAGCAGTTTGGGTAAGGATTTCACTACTTCCTAATTGCTCCGATTTATTTTCTTTATTTCCTCTCGTTAATGACAAATTTAGAAAATGAGTTCCCTATTTCAGCAGCTTTAATCCTTCCCTTCATCCTCTGTTCCTTCCTTCCTTATTACCTGAGCTGAGGTTTCTTGGAGAGCTAATTCACTCATTCGTTTCCTTTTGGAGGCAGAGAAAGCTTGGTTCTGCCTTTTAAACTTTTATTTTTGCTAAAGAGTTTAGGACAGAAAAGCGCATTTTTAAAAACTTTCCATCCTCTCATATATTTCTCCCACAAGCTGCTTGTAGATCCTTTCCCTCTCTTGCTGCATTAGTTTAATGTTCAGTGGTCAGAGCTGATAAGAGAAAGCTAAATTCCAAACACACCACAAATCTTGTAAGGCACTTTCGGACCTAGCTTCCAAAGTAACCTTGTTTTCAACCCTACAGGTTTTTTTGTTTCTCTTTTGTTTTGCTGAAAGTGAGCCTTCAAGCTCTATCCTCTTCTACTTTGCAGAGCAGAATCTCAAAAATGGAGGAGGTAAAGAAATGCTTTCTTAGATTTGGGTTGATTTTTTAGTTCCAGAACACTTAAAATCCTCTTCACTGTCTGTTCAGAGGTGGTTATTGTGTAGCAGATTAACATATTGTCTCCATCTGGTAATCAGGTATTTCTGGAAATGTTTGCCTTCACTCTGTGTGTGTGTGTGTGTGTGTCTAACTGGTAACTCAAACCTATGCTACCTGTTACCCACATCTGCATGAAATCAGCAATCATTTTGGCCAATCCAAGCAGAAAGTTCCCAACATCTGGAGGTTTGAAATTGGTGAACAGAACTCCTGGATCCTTGCACTGCCTTTTTTCCTTCTGGTTTTTGTCCTTGTGCTTGGCATCAGTGTAGACATCGCCTTGGTGGTTACTCTCGTAAACTGAGCCTTGTGGTTCAGACGTATTACTGAAGTTATCCTGGAAAGAACGTCATGGGCCTCGGTGGAGAGTTGTTGGATGAACCCCAGACCATGTTATGAAACCCTTGTTTCCAGGGTAGGACAGTTGCCGGATGATTTGTTTTACATGGTTGCAAATAAAAATGACAAAAGTAAAACATCCTTAATTTCTGGGAAAGTCAGTGCTACAATTTCAAGAAAGAGTTATTGAAGGAAGGGATGAGGTCTCATGATGGGAGTTCTATTGGAGACAGTCCAATAGCCTTTCCAAACTGGGGCCACTTTCTCACCTCTGGAGACTGAGCTCTGTGTCTTGGGCTGAGAAATAGGGGTCAATGGTTATGTTGGCAGCCAGTTGTGGAGGCCCTGGGTCCCATTTCCCCAGCCACACTGGTCCTTCCTTCTCTTTGCCAGTTGAATCCTTGCCTGAGGCCCCTGTGTCTTCTTGGGCTTGATTTCTGCCTTTGAATCTCATTCAATACCCCTTGGAGCCTGATCTTTAAGGTTGGGCTTCTCTGTCTGTTGCATCACTTTACCCAAGATTGCAAGGTCAAATTTTTGATCCTTGGTCTATATTTGTTCCTTTGGCCTAGGATCATTTCTGATGGGGCCTCTTCTCATGTGAAATCTTGAATTTGTTGTCCCTCAATTAAACCATTACTAACATAGTGTTCAGGGTCTGTAACATTTATCCAGTCTTCCAGGTCAGCCTAGATCTCAGGGGGAGGCCTGCTGTATGATGGTTTGCATATCACCTCTTAATCCTGTCCCTACCACCCCAAAGTTCAAAATGCAAAGATGGAATGACCCAAGTATGATGCAAATTCAGCAATAATGTCTAAAGAAAAATTATCAAGTAAGGATAATTTTGCCACACCTCCCACCTGCCCACACCCCCACAGGAGACATTTGGCTGAGTATGGACATTTTTGTTTTTTGGAACTGGGGAGAAAATTGCTGGTGGCATCTAGTAAATAAAGACCAGGGATAGATAATAATAACCATCCCATAGTGCACTGGATGGACCCCACAACAACAAATTATCTGTAACCTCAGTAGTGCTGAGGTTGAGAAACACTGACCTAAAAGAAAATCAAGTGAAAGTAATAGATACACCTCTCAACAGAAAGGATTTTTTCCCCCTCAGGCTCAACTTACTTTATTTTCTATTTATTCCACTGAACATTATTAGTCCATGGTAAGTCTACAGGTACTGATAGACTTCACTGAGATGTCCTTTAGCTCACCTTGCACTCTGTTCCCTAAGACCTTTACGTTGTACCAAGGAATTTTCCTGGCACACACACATACACACACACATACATACATACATACATACATACATATATACATTAACTCAGCAAACATTTTGAGAGAACCTACCTGTACTAAGAGGAAGACGAGGCTCTGGGTATATAAAAGTGATCAACACAGTCTCTGCCACCAAAGAGACTAGTGTGGGAGCCAGCAAGTAATCTAAAGATTGTTGTACAATGAGATATGGCAGAATAGACATGCAAGAGGAGGAGCATTGTTGTCAGAGTGGGAGGTACTTCCTATAAAAGGCAAAATCGGAGCTGAGTCTTAATGTATACTTAGTGGTGGTCCAGTGTAATAGGGCAAAAGACTGAAGCAGCCGTAGGAAAGCATGGGCTATGAAAGGGCAGTATTGCAATCAGCCTTCTCCAGAGAAACAGATCCCATAGGATATATATATACACATAAAGGGGATTTACTATTGGAGTTGGCTCACACACTTATGGAGGCTGAGAAGTTCCACTATAGACCACCACTGAGCTGGAGAACCAGGAAACCCAGTGGTATCATTTAGTCTGAGTCTGAAGGCCTGAGACCCAGAGGGTTAGGAGCAGGGGTGCTTGTGGTTTGTGTAAGTCTAGAATCTGAAGGTCCAAGAACCTTAAGCTCTGATGTCCCAGGGCAAGAGAAGATGGATATCCTAGTTCCATAAGAGACAGCAAATTCTCCCTTCCTCTGCTTTTTTGTTCTATTGGTGCTGTCAATGAATTACATGAGGCCCACCCATCTTGGTAATTGGTTGGTCTTCTTTACTCAGTCTACCAATACAAGTGCTCATCTCTTCCAGAAACACCCACACAAACACACTCAGGAATAATGTTTTACCAGCTATCTGGACACCCCTTAAGCCAGTCAAGTTGACACATAAAATTAACCACTGTGGGCAGCTATTTAGTAGGACCAGCTGGCTGCCCAATGCATTCTTTGATTCTTTCAGGGTAGAATAGCCTTTCAAGGTGAGTAAGGTGAAAAAATACTACGGATGTAAAAATAAAGAAGGCAGATAATTTGTCTAAGGCCACAGCACAAATCAGTGTCAGGGTTAAAATAGTTTCTAGTTGCCAGATACAGCTGATTATGTATTTATTTATTTATTCATTCATTCATTTTCTTATTCAGTAATTATTTATTGAGATACTAGGCACCATGTAAGTTCAAATCCCAGCTCTAACACAAATGTTGGACAAGTTACCCAAGCTCTGTGAGTCTTAGTAGGCTTGCCTGTCAAATAGAAACAAGAGTAGTAACTATTTCTCTTGGGGGCTTTTGCAAATATTAAATGAGTGAATGCTTTTGAAACTTTTAGCATACAATACTTAGCGCAGGCACGCAACTTTATTGTCATCATTGTCTTCATCATCATCATCATCATCATCATTATTTTCGCTATCATTATCCCCCTCTCCCAAGTGCATGTTTTCTGTACCAGGGCTTTAGCGCTGCCACCTACGCAGTGAGGCAGCTTCCGGAGGCTCCCAGGCATTCAGGCACAGAGTACTTAGTATTCCATTTGCCTCTTGTCAGCAAGTGGGTCCTGAGCAGAGCAGACTGCTCACTCAGCCTTCAATTCACGCGTCTCCTGTTTCTCTCTCTGTAAGCTGCTAAAAGGTAGGGAGGAAGCTGTTTCATTACAGCCTCATTTACACCTCTCTAGTCTCCCTGCTCCCTCCAAGGAAAGTCAAGTTGCTGTGTTCTGCACAGACAGAATCTGGCATACAATATTCTAAGCCAGGCTTTCTCAGTTAAGCCTTGTCAGATGTCGTTTCCCCTGCACTGCCCAGAGGGGGTATTATCAACCCATCCCCATCCCAACCTGGTGCTCCTATGTGCTATATGGTTATATAAATGCCCTTTGGGCAGGAACCATGGAAAGGCTGCCAGGCTAGACTCTGGTAATGGCAAGGGAGCTGGCAGGGGTCACTTTTGAAACTGACTCCTGTACGGCAATAAATTGATCCTAGACTTTTCCTCAGAGCAAGCTAATCCCTATCCCTTCCTGTGCACAGGAGGATAATGAGGGCTCTGGACACATAAACAGACTCACAGATGGCTGGATGTCACACGTTTGGCAATTCTTACTTACGGATAGCTCCATGCTGTTGTCCTCTGGCGCTTCAGCCTGTGACATATCTGAGAACTTGCTGGAGTGTTCCCATGGGGAGGAGAATCCTTTTCCTGTCACTTCTACCAACCTCCCTACCCCTTTTCCCTGCCTGAATCCACCCACACACATGCATACACACACACACAATAAAGTTGTCAAATACATTTGAGAAAATGTAACACATTGTGCCTAATCCAATGTTGCAATTCACTGATGAGGAGATGGTGTTAGGGAATCTACATGGAGAGTTGAAAGATGACAGGCCCTCTATGACCTCTTTGGAGAGTCCCCACAGAAACAAGTTAAGGCAGCGAAAGACACCAACCTACATCTCTGACACCAGTGCCCCTCTGAGAGGTTACTGTCTATCTAGAACTGTCATTCTCAAACTCTAGCATGCATCAACCTGACCTGGAGGGCTTGTTAAAACTCAGATTGCAGGGCCTTCCCAGAAGGCTCAGAATTTCTGATTCAGTAGGTCTGCAGTCAGCCTTAGTATTTACATTTTTAACAAGTTCCCAGGTGATTCGGATGCTGCTGGTCCACAAACCACTGACCTAGAAGATGTACTCAGCCCTAGAATATCGTAAATGAAGGAAATTATTTATGGACTCTGATCACCCATTAAATAGGAAGATACAGACAAGGTGAACAGAGCAGGAAATTCTTAGCTGCCCGGTAGCAATAGTAAATGTGCTATCTCAGGCTGCAGTTGGAGAAATTGCTGCCTGGACCTCTTCTGGCTGGAAGATCATGGAGCACGGGCTGGGGAGTTCTGTTTCTGGCTCTACGGAGCCTGGTTGCAGCACCCCAGTGTTTCATCCATCATCTACTCATGATGCTCTCTATGTTGGTCTTCTCTGCTACACTGGTTGCCTTCAGGAATAAGGGCCAAGTTCTAGGTAAAGTCATTCTTTCTCTCTGAATCCCCAGTGCGGATGTAGCACCTGCTCCAAAGTATATCCTCATGACCTGTCTGCTAAATACAAGAACAAGCAAGTCTTTCTAGTTTATTCTGCTGCCAGGTAGCTGGCTGACCTTTCTGAGTCCAGCAGATGGTTGTGCTTAGCAGAAAGAGGAAAAGAAATCAGAGAGCAATACCCAGCCCCATGTCTTTGTTCATGTTGTTATCCTTAGTATATACCTTATTCTTTTTTTTTTTTTTTTTTTTTGAGACAGAGGCTCACTCTGTCGCCCAGGCTGGAGTGCAGTGGCGCGATCTCGGCTCACTGCAAGCTCTGCCTCCCGGGTTCACGCCATTCTCCTGCCTTAGCCTCCCGAGTAGCTGGGACTACAGGTGCCCGCCACTGCACCCGGCTAATTTTTTGTATTTTTAGTAGAAACGGGGTTTCATCATGTTAGCCAAGATGGTCTCGATCTCCTGACCTCATGGTCCGCCCGCCTCGGCCTCCCAAAGTGCTGGGATTACAGGCGTGAGCCACCATGCCTGGCCTATACCTTATTCTTTTTCTTGGCTTATTGAAATGCTACCAGCTTAAACTAACAAGGAATTTGTAATGGAAACACTTAGACCAGTCTGGCTTAAGTGTAGGGTAACTATAGAGATCATGGCAGAAAGGTGTGTAGAGGCCCCACTGAGGACAGCCGTAAATGCCAGGCTGAAGAATTTGCACGTAGGTCAGCAAAGGTGAGCCGGGAAAGATGTGGACTGCAGGAGGGATGTGTAAACACAAGTCCTATCCTCAATTTTGCTCTTTTGTTTTTCTCTAAAAGTAAAATTATCATCTGATTCTGTATAGCAAATTTTTAAAAATAAAGATTTCCTCTGGATGGACATTCTCCTACTAATGGCCATTCATCAAACCCCTGACAAGCTAATTGTCTGGACCAAGTCGAAGAGATTCAAGGTGAGAGGGGAGGTCTTCAGGAGAAGACAGAGAACACTACCCTTGGTGTCAAGGGAAGCAGGGTGTCTGCATAAACAGCAGGCAATTTCATCAGAACAAAAAGAACACTTACAGAATACATACTAAGTGGAAAGTATCAGAGAAGAAGGGGGAAACGGGCAATGATTAAATATATACTTTATGCCCAGCACAGATTTTAACCAAAAAACTACACAGGGAATTAGACATTAATGTTCTCATTTTGCTGATAAGGAAGTAGGCTCAGAGAGGTAAACAACCTCTTAAAATTTCCAAAACAAGTGACTGGTGGAAGTAGGATTCAAATCCTGATCTGTTGGATTCCAAAGTCTATCCACATTCTTTTGCTGGTCACCACCATCACACCTGGCTCCATAAAGACGGGTAAAATCTAGCCCTCATCTCGGAGTAGCTTGTCAACTACTGGAGAAGGTAGCACACACGGATACTCAAATATTAAATTAAAATGGCCAAATTGGAGGAGAGCCCTAAAGAAGGTACAAAGGGCTCAGCAAACTCAGACCAGGCGGGGATAAGTAATTTTCACCCAGAGGATACAGGAAGATTTTAATGGAAGACATGGCATTTGAGCTGCTTTGGGGGTTGGCCCAATTTGGGTAGGTAAGAAGATTGAAGAGAGGAGTACTGGAGACTCCAGGCAGCATAAAGGTGGGAAATGCTGGTTTTGCGGGGGTTCAGGTAATGCATCATGAGAGAAAAATTTGCAAAGGAGAGCCAGGCAGGAGAGGATTTTGAAGATCACACTGAAGCACGCGTACTTTTCTGTAGGCAAGGGGGAGCCAATGCGCATGTCAGCACAGGGAAATGACGTGGTCCGAGCTGGGCTGAAGAGAGAGGAATGTGAAGGAGGCCAATGTTGGAGGGCTCCGTGCCTCTGCAGTGTTCAGGAACCTCTTAACTTTACATGAATGCAAACAGTGGGCAGTGAATGGGGTCTGAGCTGAGAATGAGGACCATTGAAGAGGCTGCATAAATAATTATGGATTTTAATTAGGATGAGAGCCCCTTGAGTTCTTAAGTAAGATCAGATGTGAGAGACAGCAGATTATTTGCATGTGGGACATACAATTGCTATGGGAGGAAATCAGTGAAGAAGAAAATGAGGGTCGTCCAGAGCTCAGGGTAGCCCAGTTACTTCTTTTGCAGAGTGTTCTCTCGTTCGGAGTCCTTTTCAGACGGAAATAATTTCTCAACGAACTCCGAGGTTGTAGTGTCACCAAGTGATATGGTTTGGCTGTGTCCCCGTCAAAATCTCGACTTGAATTGTATCTCCCAGAATTCCCACGTGTTGCGGGAGGGACCCAGGTGGAGGCAATTGAATCATGGGAGGGGGTGGCCAGTCTTTCCCGTGCTATTCTCGTGATAGTGAATAAGTCTCACGAGATCTGACGGGTTTATCAGGGGTTTCCGCTTTTACTTCTTCCTCATTTTCTATTGCTGCAGTCATGTGAGGAGAGTCCTTCCCCTCGCGCCAGGATTCTGAGGCCTCCCCAGCCATGTGGAACTGTAAGTCCAATTAAACATTTTTTTATTCCCAGATTCGGGCATGTCTTTATCAGCAGCGTGAAAACAGACTAACACACCAGGCCTAGGGCTGAAGATAGCGTATTCCTGGCTCCATTACTGGCTGCCCTTCAGTTTAAGGGCAGCGATTTAGCCACAGAGCAGGTGGGGCCACACTCAGTTGAGGCTGAAGATGGAGTTCTGAGCAGCTGGACTGACCTGGCAGTGGCCTTCGTTCATTTGCTGCTGGATTTATCACCCTTCTGTGATTATCTCATCACCTTGCACAGCTCACACTCAGAGCTGGCCCTGATGGGAAACATATCTTACCCAGCACCTTGGTAGATTAAGTTTCAGGGAGTGTGTGGCACATCCCTTGGCTGTGACAGGACAAATGATGGATGACGAAAAGCTCATTTTCAAAATTACAAATTTGGCTAATTTTCATGATCCTGAAGAGAAAGGGGCGGGGGGAGGCAGGGCAGGGAGAGAGGGAGAGGAAAAGAAAGACAGTGAGAGAGAGAGAGAGAGAGAGAGAGAGAGAAAGTAGTTTAAGATAGACTCCCAACTCTTGGTAAGATGGCCAAGATGGGCTGGGTAAAGAACAGACTTGGGAAAGAATGTGACTGGCCAGCCCAGATTTATCCTGCAGCACCAGTACCTTTCTATGGTTAATTTCTATGGGAAGCATCAGGATTCTTGATCTAATCCTAAGTTTTACAGTGTTCAAAATGCTATCAAGCACAACTGGATTCTTGAGAAATCCTTGATTTTTGCCATATTCAAAATGCTTTTAAATGTGACTAATGTTAATTGAGCACCTAACATAGGCCAGGAACTGTGTATCAGAATTTTTATATGCAAATCTAATGTAATCCTTAGGACAACCCTGAAGGTTGAAAGTTCTTCCCAGTTGTATGGATTCTCATCTGGGAGTTTAGGAAGGTTAAGTGACTTGCTCAGGAGTTGCTAATAAAATCTGCTATTTCCAAACACCTGTCGTTTCTCCTATAAGAAGCCACTTGCCAAGCCCTCTTCCTCGTCTGTTGAAGACCTCCAGATAATGAGAGAAAAGCAGCAGGCATCAATATTGAGTAGGGCCACCACATCACACATCTCCAGGAGGCTTCTTCATGGATTAACAATGTGCAGTTCTTCCACCTGTTGTGAATTTTCTTTGCCCTAGAGCAGGGGTTAGCAAACTTGTTCTGTAAAGGGCTGAGTGTTAAATATGTTAGGCTTTAGGGGCCTTATAGTCTCTTTGGCAGCTGATTGACTCTCCTGTTGTAGTGGAAAAGTAGCCATAGACAATAGGGAAGTGAATGTGTGGCTGTGTTCCAATAAAACTTTATTTATAAAATCAGGCTGTAGGCTGGATTTGGTCCAGGGGCCTGATCTGGCCCAAAGGCTGTACTTTGCTGTCCCAGCTTCAGAGCAAAGGCCGGCTTGAGGTAGATGCCTACCAGGAAGGCACTGAGAAGCAATTTTTCCTGAAAGCGAGGTCCTTCAGGATAATGTTACTGTGAGAATGGAGACACAGAGTGCAAACTGGTTGCTGAAGAGCCAAGTATGGTTTGCAGACATAATTTGTTTGGTTTATACTATGTTTAAGATTTTTCAAATTAGCTGCTTACATTTAAAGATTGGGAGAAGGCACATGAAATGCACTTGAAATTTCTGCATCTCATGAAAAATTGGAAGATCTTGTGGGGGGATTCCCTCACATTTCCTCATGGCAGTCATTGGCTGGAGCTGAGTGGAGGCTGTCCCCATTAGGCAAGCAGTGCCTGAGCACTGCCGTTTACTACAAGTTCCATATGACCTGCATTCAAGTTACCTGCTATTTCAGTTTGTGACCCATGTTTTAAGGATACTTAGGTTTCAAAAATAAATATTGTTATGTATGTGTAAGGTAGATGACATGATGCCGTGAGATACCTAGAGATAGGAAAATGGTTACTATAGTAAAGCAAATTAACATATCCATCAAGAATCTAAAAAATCAAGTGAAATATGCAGAGGTAGAGAATAAAACAGTGGTTACCAAGGGTGGAGGTGGGAGAGAAGGAAATGGGACGATGTGGTCAAAGGATAGAAAGTAGCAGATGAGGACACTTATTTTGCAGATAAGCATTAAATCCCAACTTTAGGTGGGCCCTGAGCTATCTTTATATTTTTGTCTAATTGCTTTTCTAATGCTAAAACTCCCATTCCTGGGCCAGGGAGGGGCTGATGATGCTGAAATAAGGTCCTCAAGGGGATGGCTTTCTGGAACAGAAGGGAGAGGGAAAGGCCAGGGGTATAAGTAACATCTTAGAGAGCTCCAAGGATGAAGAGCACAGAAGCTAATTTCAAGCTCAAGGGAGGACCTTGAGCTAGAGATGAGAGACAATGAAAAGGGCAACACCTGACCAGACACAGTGAGTGAGTAGTGAGCAGGGTAGGGCCTGGCAGAGTGGGTCTAGGGGGCTTGCAGCAGTGGGGCTGGGCTGGGGTGAGTCTGTGAAGGGTTTCCATTAGCTAAAGCTAGGCAGCATGTGGGTAGACCAGTCTAATTCACAGACCAGGTTCCCAGACCTTCATTCCCGCAAGACTTGGCTGCCCGTCCCTGTGCTGGGTTATGTACGTGTTTTGTGATACATTAATGAAAATGAAGCATCTTGACAGAATGCCTGGCATGATTTGATAAATGTGTTTGTTTTTTATTCATATCAGCATTTCCCCATCTGTTCATCTTTCCTCTTTACCCAGTGGATTAGTCTGTTTTTGCATTTCTATAAACACACACCTGAAGCCGGGTAATTGATAAAGAAAAGAGGTTTAATTGGCCCATGGTTCTTCAGGTGTTAGAGGAAGCATAGCAGCTCCTGGGGAGGCCTCAGGAAACTTCCAATAATGACAAAAGGTGAAGGGAAAGCAGGCACCTCTCTCCTGGCCGGAGCAGAAGGAAGGGAGAGAAGGCGGAACTGCCACACACTTCTAAACAACCAGTTCTCAGGAGAACTCACTCACTATTGTGACCAAGGGGGATGGTGCTAAACCATTAGGAACTGCCCCCATGATCCAGTTACCTCCCACCAGGCCTCACCTCCAACACTGGGGATTACAATTGAACACGAGACTTGTGTGGGGACACAGATCCAAACCATATCACCTGGCTTACCTTTCAGGAAGAAGTGTCTCTCCTTCTTGCCTAAACTTAACTTTCCTCTTAAGCTCTTGGTTTTTTTTCTCCTACCCACGTCTCCCTCTATTTCTTGCCTCCATTTTGCTTCCAACCCTGCTCATGTCTCCCCACTCAAATCTAAAAAGAAATAGAGCCAATCTCCCTCAACCAGAGAAAGTTCTTATGCTTATGTGTGGCTGCTCCCATTTTCTTTACCCTCAAACATCTCAGAAGAGGAGTGAGTTCAGGCTCCCATGCCAGCATTACCCATGTGTTCATCAGCCCCCTCCTAACTGCTGTCTCACTGCTGCTCTAGACCAGCTTTCCTGGGTACCTCTTCATGCCGCAGTCATGATATTCACATCCAATGGCTATTCCACAGGTGACATTTTTGGTTATTAATACCTTAATAATTCAAATAATAATTTGAATTTGTTGAACCCTTTGGTCTTCACACAGTGCTTTTACATATATGGTCTCATGAACTCCTCTTAACGCAAATGGTATAAATCTCATATGTTGATGAAGAAATGGGTGCTGTGAAAGACTAAGTGATGTGGTGTTCAGGTACCACCACCGGCTCACCTCCTTTGATCTCAGGTCTCTCTCTTTCCCATTTCTTGTCGCTCTACAGTGATTGTTCTGTTCTGTTCTTCTATTTCTCCATTGGTGACTTCTCTGTCTCCATTGTCCAGGTCTCTTCTTCTTCCCAGGTTTTGTACTTAGACCATTCTCTGGATCGCCTCATCAGTTCCCATGGGTTCAGTCACTGCCACTGTGATGGACGTTTAAATCTCTGCTCTGTCACTGTGTGTATTGACCCTCTTTTAGTATCAGATTCTTTATTTGACATATAAGCACATTGAGCAATTGATATGCTTTTTACAGCTCCAACTTTAAATGAGATGAAGAATGTTAATTTTTAAACCAAGATCACTATGAAAGTATGAGATCTCATGAATAAGTTCAGCAAGGTTGTGGAATCAAGATCAATAGAAAAAAATCAATTGTATTTCTATATACTAGCAAGAAGCAATCCAAAAATTAAGCAATTCAATGTACAATAGCACCAAAAGAGATAAAATACTTAAAAATAAATTTGACAAAAAGTGCAAGACTTCTACACTGAAGACTACAAAGCATTGTGAAAATAACGATGTAAATAAATGAGACATTCTGTACTCATGGATGAGAAGTTTAGTATTGTTATGATGGCACTATTGCCCAAATTGATCTAAAATTCAACACAATCAGTATCAAAATACCAACTAGGCTTTCTTTTGTAGAAATTGACAAGCTGATTCTGAAATTCATATGAAATTGCTTGAGACCCAGAGTAGCCAAAATCTTGAAAAAGAACAAAGTTAGAAAACTCATACTTCCTGATTTCAAAACTTATTCAATAATCAAAACAGTGTGATACTGGCATAAAGATAGCTATAGACCAATGGAATAGAATTTATAGTCCAGAAATATACCATAAATCTATGGCCATTGATTTTTTACAAGGCTGCCAAAAAGAATTTAATGGAGAAAGTAGTCTTATCAACAGATGGTATTGAGACAACTAGATATCCACATGCAAAAAGAATGAACTTGGACTCATTACCTTAAGTAATACATAAAAATTAACTCCAAATGGATAAGCAAAGTAAGAGCTAAAACTATATCTCTTAGAAGAAAACAGTAAATCTTTTGTTTTATTATTATACCCATTAACTCATCATTTACATTAGGTATTTCTCCTAATGCTATCCCTCCCCCTGCCCCCCACCCCACGACAGGCCCTGGGGTGTGATATTCTCTGCCCTGTGTCCAAGTGTTCTCATTGTTCAATTCCCACCTATGAGTGAGAACATGCAGTGCTTGGTTTTCTGTCCTTGTGATAGTTTGTTCAGAATGATGGTTTCCAGCTGCATCCATGTCCCTGCAAAGGACATGAACTCATCCTTTTTTATGGCTGCATAGTATTCCATGGTGTATATATGCCACATTTTCTTAATCCAGTCTGTCATTGATGGACATTTGGGTTGGTTCCAAGTCTTTGCTATTGTGAATAGCAAAAAACATACATTGCATGTGTCTTTATAGTAGCATGCTTTATAATCCTTTGGGTATATACCCAGTAATGGGATCGCTGGGTCAAATGGTATTTCTAGTGCTAGATCCTTGAGGAATCGCCACACTGTCTTCCACAATGGTTGAACTAGTTTATACTCCCACCAACAGTGTAAAAGTGTTCCTATTTCCCCACATCCTCTCCAGCATCTGTTTCCTGACTTTTTAATGATTGCCATTCTAACTGGTGTGAGATGGTATCTCATTGTGATTTTGATTTGCATTTCTCTAATGACCAGTGATGATGAGCATTTTTTCATGTGTCTGTTGGCTGCATAGATGTCTTCTTTTGAGAAGTGTCTGTTCATATCCTTTGCCTACTTTTTGATGGGGTTGTTTGTTTTTTTTCTTGTAAATTTAAGTTCTTTATAGATTCTGGATATTAGCCCTTTTTCAGATGGGTAAATTGTAAAAATTCTCTCCCATTCTGTAGGTTGCCTGTTCACTCACATGATAGTTTCTTTTGCTGTGCAGAAGCTCTTTCATTTAATTAGATCCCATTTGTCTATTTTGGCTTTGTCGTCATTGCTTTTGGTGTTTTAGACATGAAGTCCTTGCCCATGTCTGTGTCCTAAATGGTATTGTCTAGGTTTTCTTCTAGGGTTTTCATGGTTTTAGGTCTAACATTTAAGTCTTTAATCCATCTTGAATTAATTTTTGTATAAGGTATAAGGAAGGGATCCAGTTTCAGCTTTCTACATATGGCTAGCCAGTTTTTCCAGCACCATTTATTAAATAGGGAATCCTTTCCCCATTTCTTGTTTTTGTCAGGTTTGTCAAAGATCAGATGGTTGTAGATGTGTGATATTATTTCTGAGGCCTCTGTTCTGTTCCATTGGTCTATGTGTCTGTTTTTGTACGAGTACCATGCTGTTTTGGTTACTGTAGCCTTGTAGTATAGTTTGAAGTCAGGTAGCATGATGCCTCCAGCTTTGTTCTTTTGGCTTAGGATTGTCTTGGCAATGTGGGCTCTTTTTTAGTTCCATATGAACTTTAAAGTAGTTTTTTTCAATGCTATGAAGAAAGTCATTGGTAGCTTGATGGGGATGGCATTGAATCTATAAATTACCTTGGGCAGTATGGCCATTTTGACAATATTGATTTTTCCTACCCATGAGCATGGAATGTTCTTCCATTTGTTTATGTCCTCTTTTATCTCATTGAGCAATGGTTTCTAATTCTTCTTGAAGAGGTCCTTCATATCCCTTGTACGTTGGATTCCTAGGTATTTTATTCTCTTTGTAGCTATTGTGAATGGGAGTTCACTCATGACTTGGCTGTTTGTCTGTTAATGGTGTATAGGAATGCTTGTGATTTTTGTACATTGATTCTGTATCCTGAGACTTTGCTGAAGTTGCTTATCAGCTTAAGGAGGTTTTGGGCTGAGATGATAGGGTTTTCTAAGTATACAATCATGTCATTTGCAAACAGGAACAGTTTGACTTCCTCTTTTCCTAATCGAATACCCTTTATTTCCTTCTCCTGCCTGATTGCCCTGGCCAGAACTTCCAACACTATGTTGAATAGGAGTGGTGAGAGAGGGCATCCCTGTTTTGTGCCAGTTTTCAAAGGGAATGCTTCCAGTTTTTGTCTATTCCGTATGATATTGGCTGTGGGTTTGTCATAAGTAGCTCTTATTATTGAGCTACGTTCCATCAATACCTAGTTTATTGAGAGGAAAACAGTAAATCTTAATGACTTTGGGTTAGCAAGTGGTTTCTTAGTTATGACAGCAAAAGTACAAGCAACGAAAGAAAAAGTGGATAAATTGGACTTCATTAAATTTTAAAACTTTGGACTATTGAAAGTCCAAAGAATTGGATAAAATACTTGCAAACCACCTATCTGAAAACAGACATATCCAGAAAATACATATAATGATACAACTCAATAATAAAAAGATAATCCATTAAAAATTGGAAAATGGTTTAAACAGATATTTCTCAAAAGAAGACACACAATTGGCCAGTAAGAACATTAAAAGATGCTTAGTATCTTAAGTCACTAGTAAAATGCAAATCAAAACCACAATCAGATCCTACTTTACATTCATTAGGATGGCTATAATAAAGTAGACCACAACAAGTGTTGGTGAAGATATGGAGAAATTGAAACTCTCATACATTGCTGATGGGAATGTGGTGCAGTCTGTTTGGAAAACAGTTTGGTAGTTTTTTGAAAAGTGAAACATAGATCTACAATATGACCCAGTAATTCAACTCGAGTAATTCAAGATAGAGAAATGAAAACACAGTTCTATACGTACACATAAGTATGTATGAATGTTCCTAGCAGCATTATTCATTATGCCCTAATACCCAAATGTCCATTTACTAAAAAATGAATAAACAACATGTGGTATAGCCGTACAATGAACTATTATTTGGCAATAAAAAGTAATTCAGTTCTGATACATGCTACACTGTGAATAAACTTGGAAAACATCATGCTAAGTCAAAGAAGCCAGTCACAAAAGACCACATATTGTATAATTCCATTTATAGGAAATGGTCAGAATAGGAAAATCTAGTACAGATAGATTAGTGGTTGCCTTGGGGCTGGAGTGGTTGTTTTGGAAATAAGAATGACTGCTAATGGAATTTCTTTTGGGTGCTGAACATACTCTAAGCTCAAATTGTTGTCATGGTTGCACAACTCTGATTATATTAAAAACCATTGACTTGTACACTTTAAGTAGAGCTATAATATGTGAGTTATATCTCATTGAAACTGTTTAAAAATCAATATGTAAGGATTATGATGATGATTAATATCATTATTCAAAAATTATTCTGGTATTTATGTGGTTTTCAGAGTTAGAGCTAGCTTTTCCTAAGACAGTGGTTTACTTGGGAATCATTTCTGCTCTTAACCAAGAATTCAAGATGACTGTAGTGTTCTAGAATGAAAGATACCTCTGTGTGAATCATCACTCTGCTACTATCCAAGTGTGTGACATTGGACAATTTTTTTAACCTTTCTAAATCTCAACCTCTCTACTTCCCACAGACAAGGATAACAATACTATCTGAGCAATGCTAAACAGCAAATGTACTTAGAAGCATTTAACATAGAGCCTGGAACATATACCTGCTCAATAATTGTTATTTTCATCTCTTGTTTCAGAAAAGCATCTCCAGCCTGTCTGAAGCAGGTAGACAGCATTGTGAGGGGTTGTGTGGGCAAAGTTATCTGTGGAGTGGAGGAGCCTCTGGCATAGGCCAAACTTCTTTCCATGGGATATGTTTGGAGATTTACAGATAGACATAACACAAATATATGCAATTTCTGTATATAATATATAAGTGTGAAAATGCAATTTCCACACTTATAATATCAAGGTTGATGAAAGAATCACATTAGTAAGCTATGAGCTTTATCAATGGGTTACTTATTCTATGAAGGAGTAATTAAATGGACATCATAGGGTGGTGTTCAGAGCCTGAAACTTTTCTTTTCAGAAGGCTTTGAAGGTTAGGACAACCGGATTTCCCCAGGAGGAGTGGTGAAGTGGATGGAATAATTGCCTGGGGTTTTCTTTCTGACTTTGCTCAATCAATAACATAATGTAGTCTGAAAGGAGCTATGTTAACCCTGTAGCTCAGTTTTCCTTTCTGCTAACTGGGAGTTGAACTTCTTCCCTTTGGGAGAAGACTGTTGTGAAACACTCTGACCTGTGTGGAAAGACGATCTCAGATTGGAAACAAGGTTTCATTAGCAGCATTATTGTTTTCCATCCCTAATTTCTGTAATTTGGTGGGACTGTGTAATTATAGCATAAAGACATAATTACTTAGGCCTTGCCTGGCAAGTCACATGGGCATTCCATTTAGATATAAGTAGGATATTTTTGCATAATAACCCACAGAAATCTGCATTAAATTGCTGTGGCCGACTTGCATCTTGTCATGCCCCTCTGTTCAGCCTGGGCTGTTTGGCGAGGACTATTTCTCAGCCCCTATGCTCCTACTACTTGGGTGCCTGGGTTTCATGACCACATGGCTATAGTGGGAAGTGGGACCTACTGTAGTCACAGCTGTCAGAGCGAGCATTGTAGCCATGGGCTTCCTGTAGTTGGACCCTGGGGCCAGGAGCTCTCTGCGCCTTCACGCTTTCAACAAATACATACCAGGCATCTACTATGAGCTAGACACTGAGGTGCTGGGAATACCTCACTAAATAAAAAAAAGTCAAAAACCACTCTTCATGTGTTTGTGTTGGGGGGTGATGATATAGATAAGACACAAAATATTAAAAAAAATGATGCGTTAGATGGTAATAAATGCTATGGAGAAAAATAGGAAAGAAATTTCGGGCGCGGTAGCTCATGCCTGTAATCCCAGCACTTTGGGAGGCCAAAGTGGGTGGATCTCCTGAGGTTATACTTCGAGACCAGTCTGACCAACATGGTAAAACCCCGTCTCTACTAAAATTACAAAAATTAGCTGGGCATGGTGGTAGGTAGCTACTCAGGAGGCTGAGGCAGGAGAATCTCCAGAATCCAAGAGGTAGAGGTTACAGTGAGCTGATATTGCACCATTGCACTACAGCCTGGGTGACAACAGCAAAACTCTGTCTCCAAAGCAAACAAAACAAAAAAAATAGTAAAGAAATATGAGGAAATATTACCAAAAATGTCACATTTGACTAAAGAGCTGAAGAGATGAGGTGGTCACTCAGGCAAATCTGATGAAAGAACATTCCAGGCAGAGGGTCTGGAAATGCTGGAGACCAGTGTGGCTCTGTGGAAGAGAGCAAGGGGAATTGTGGTGGGAGTTGAGGTCAGAGAATGATGGGGGCAGGATTGAGGATTGTGGGGCTTGGTAAACTGAACCACAGGCCAACTCTAACTTGTCGCTTGTTTTTAAGAATAAAGTCTTATTGGCACACATCCATGCTCATTTGTTTATAGATCATGTATGGCTACTGTAGCTACAGTGGTGAGGTAGGTAGTTGCAACAGAGACGGTATGCTTTTTGCACAGCTTAAAATATTTGCTATCTGGCCCTTTACAGAAAGGGCTTCCTGGTCCCTGGGATAGGGTATTGGTGGCATCATTTCCTATCTTTTCCATGTCCAACCGTATATTTAGGACACAGAGGTGAAAGAGTATATGCCCTCAAGGTGCCAACAGTGGAGTGGGGTGACAGGCAATTAAAACACAGTTCCATGCTCTCATGTGTTGTTCTGGGATTGCAGAACAGGACAGCCAATTTGGAAAATTGTTTCTCAGTACTTAGTAAAGCAAAACATATTGGTGTATTATGATCCAACATTTCTACTCCTGAGTTTACACCCAAAAGAAATGAGTGCTTATGTCTTCTAAAAGGCATATATAGGAAGTTTCCGAGAAACTTAATTCATAATAACCTCAAAATGGAAATAAAGTCAATCATCTATTAACATTTGAAAGAATAAATTGTGGTATGTTAGTACAATGAAATACTATATAGCAGTGAAAAATAAATGACTGCTACATGCATACATTCATGAATTTCAGTGTTAAATGAAGAATTTAGACATTAAAGAACACATATTGCATGAATTCATGGATACGAAGTTCAAAAACAGCAAAACTGATCCATTCGGATAGAAGTCAGAAGAGTGATTCTCTTTGATTAACTGGGAGAGGCACAAGGCAGACTTCCGGGAGTTTCAAAAGCTATATCTTGATCTGGGGGGAGATATATCATTGTATACACAGTCAGATACACATGGATCATTACACTTAGGATTTGTGCACTCTACTATATGTAAATTAGGCCTTAAGAAATGAAAATGCATATTCACTACCATGAAAGCTTGTATAAAGTTCTATGACAATATGGGAAAATGGGACAAAATACATGGGAGAGGCTGGAACGATTCATATTGGAGCCAAATTTTGAGGTTAAAAAATTGTTTTCCAAGACAGACCAGAGTGAAAAAAAAAATCCTTCAGGGAAGAAATATGAAAAATCCAAAAAACAAGGCTTATTCGGGGAATTCTAGGAGAGTAATGCTGTTAATCAAATACAGCACGTTCTCCTTTCCGCCTGCTTCCTATTCAGCTTTCATTTTGTTTGTATTTTGTTTTCATTTCATTCAGTTATACCTTGTAACATAAAAAGTTATATTTGGTTCCTTTTTTAATTTTATGAAAATATTCATATGCCATAAATCTCTTCCTTTCATAGTGTACAATCCAGTGATTTTCAGTAAATTCATAAGATTGTACAATCACCTCCACTCTAATTCCAGAATAATTTCATCACCTCAAAAACAAACTCTCTGTCATGAGGACTCACCAGCAACCAATTCTCCGCTCCCTTAGTCCTTGGTAACCACTAATCTTTCTACTTCTATAGATTTACCTATACTAGAAATTTAATATAAATTGAATTATACATTATCTGACCTTTTGCAATGGGCTTTTTTCACTTAACACAATATTTTCAAGCTTCATACATGTTACAGCATAATTGAATAACATTTTATTATATAGATGTACCACATTTCATTTAGCCATTTGTCAGCTGATGGATATTGGGCTGTTTCCACTTTTATAATAATAATGCTACTATGAATATTTTTGTACAAGTTTCTTTGTGGGACTATATTTTAAATTTTCTTTGGTATGTACCTAGGAGTAGAATTGTTGAGCAATATGGTAACTGTATGTTTCACTTTTTGAGAAACTGCCACACTGCTTCCAGAGTGGATACATCCTTTGTATTTCCACCAGCAACGTATGAGGGTTCCAACTTCCCAACATCTTCACCAAGACTTGTTGTTGTCTTTTTTATTATAGCCATCCTTGTGAATGTGAAGTAGGTTCTCATTGTGATTTTGATTTGCATTTCCTTAATAACTAATGATGGTGATAATTATAATGATGCTTATCTTTGTATATCTTCTTCTAGAGAAATATTTTTTCATGTCCTTTGCCCATTTTTAAAAAACTGGGCTATTGTCTCTTTATTGTTGAATTTTAAAGTTCTTTACATGTTCTAAATGCTAAAATCAGATATGTGATTTTAAAATATTTCTCATACTCTTTGAGTGTCTTTTTCACTTAATTTTTTATTTAATGCTCAAAAGTTTAATTTTGATGAAGTTCAGTTTCTCTGTTTTTTCTTTTGGTGCATGTTGCTTTTGATGTCAGATGCAAGAAGCCATTTTCTAACCCAACATCACAAAGATTTATGGTTTTGTTTTCTTCTAAGAGTTTTATAGTTGTAGTTCTTACTTTTAAGCCTTTTATTCATTTTTAGTTAATTTTTGTATATACAGTAAGGTTGCAGGTGGTCCAAGTTCATATTTTGCATGTGGATATCCTATTGTCTCAACACCATTTATTGAAAAGGCTATTCTGGTTAAGCATGGTGGCCCATGTACATAATCCGTCACCTTAGTAGGCCAAGGTGGGAGGATTGCTTGAAGCCAGGAGTTCAAGACCAGTCTAGGCAACATAGCAAGACCCCATCTCTACATTTTTTTTTTTTTTTAATTAGCAGGATTTGATGGTGCATGTTTGTAGTCCCAGCTACTTGGTAGGCTGAGACAAGAGGATCATTTGAACCCAGGAATTCCAGGTGGCAGTGAGCCATGATTGCACCACTGGACTTCAGCCTGGGTGATACAGCAAAACCCAGTCCCCACCCCCCCAAAAAAATATAAATATATAGATACATATATATAATATAAATATATAAATATAATATAAATATATAAATATAAAAATACATATATATAAAAATATATATATGTGGAATGTGTCATCCAACTTTGCTCTTTCCAAGATTGTTTTGGTTATTCTGAAACCCTTGAATGCCCATATTTTTAGAATCAGCTTACCAATTTCTATTAAAGCCAGTGGGAGATTTTGATAGAGATTGCATTCATCTCTAAATCTATTTGGGCTTAATTGTCATCTTAACAATATTAAGACTTCCAATCCATGAACATGAGTTGTATTCTCATTTATGCAGATCTTCATTAATTTTTTTCAACAGTGTTTTTCTAGATATCAGTGTACATGTATTGCACTTTTATTGAATTATTCCTGTTACTTGATAATATTGCAAATTTGAATTATTTGAATTATTTTCTTTAGTTTCAGATTGTTCATTGCTAGTATATAAAAATACAGTGGACTTTTGTGTTCATCTTGTGCCCAATATGAATATTTGCAACCCTTTAGTACTTCTTGTAAAGTCAGGTCTGCTAGCAAGAAATGATCAGTTTTTGTTTATCCAGAAATGTCTTATTTTATCTTTCATTTTGGTGCAGTTTTTTATTTGACAATTTTCTGAGAATAAGGCTTTGAAAGAGCCACATCCTCTTTTGCTCCCTTCACTGGATGCCAGAATAGTGGTTTTCACTGTGAATCGATCTGATCAGTTATTTTTCAAGATGAATATAGAGCTGGAGGATGGGCAGAGGAACTAGGACAAGTTAAAATGCCACAGAGCTTACTGTTCTTACTGAGATTCTACCAGTTTTCTTGCATAAGTGATCCCCGGATTTCTGCAAACTTTTAGCTAACTTCCAGCCTTATGAAAAAGTTAATTGTTTTTCAAGTTTTTGCCAGTTTTCTCATTGCTTTTATGAAGGAGGGAATTTTCAGAGGGCCTTAATGTGCAATTTTTGATCTTCCTCAACTTTCTTGAATGTGTTTGTGGCAGGAATACTGAAATGTACCAAAAAGACCTGATGGTCTAGTTAGAGAAAATATGTGTGCAACTCTTATAGAGCAATGAAGAATGCTTTAGTATCCTCCTAGCCAATTTGTTGTCCAAGGACCAGTAGCATTGATAATAGTGGGAGCTTATAAGAAATGCAGAGTCTCAGATCCCTCCCAGACCTGCTGAAAGTTAATATTTTAACAAGATCCTTAGATGATTCACATGCACGTTAAAGTCTGAGAAACACTAATGTCATGTACTACTTATGCAACGCCAGCTGCTGCTACCTACAACCCCTCTAGTCTAGTAGTGTAGCACAACACATTTATTTCTCACTCACATTGTATCCAATGTGGGTGGGTGGAGACTCTCTTCCATCTGGTGACACAGGAATCCAGGTTCTCTTAACTTTGTGACAGTACCATATAAACACATAGCTTCCAAGTTTTCCCCCCAGAAGATAGAGATGGAGCTAGCAGGCTGTCTCTTAAATGTCTCAGCCAAGCAGTGATACAGAAAACTTCTGCTCAGCGTCCGTTTGCATGAACTAGTCACATGGCTTCAGTCTATCTGCAAGTGTTTGCAGAATGTGGAGATGGAAACCTGGACTATTGGCTACTCTCCTTCACAGAGATCCACATGATCAAACAGGGATGTTGAGAGGAAGGAAGTCCATTTTTAGGGAAATCATAGAGATGGTTAAAAAGAAAGTATAATTGGCTGGGCGCGGTGGCTTACACCTGTAATCCCAGCACTTTGGGAGGCTGAGGTGGGCGGATCACGAGGTCAGGAGATCGAGACCATCCTGGATAACAGGGTGAAACCCCGTCTCTACTAAAAATATAAGAAATTAGCCAGGCATGGTGGCCGGCGCCTGTAGTCCCAGCTATTTGGGAGGCTGAGGCAGGAGAATGGCGTGAACCCGGGAGGCGGAGGTTGCAGTGAGCAGAGATTGTGCCACTGCACTCCAGCCTGGGTGACAGAGCGAGACTCCGTCTCAAAAAAAAAAAAAAAAAAAAAAGTATAATTTTGGTTTGGGGCTTAGAAGATGTACTAAGTTTAAAAGTTAAACAAGCAGAAGAAGGTGGTTGTTAGTAGAAAGGAGTTAGTTTAATACACAGTATTCTAGGAAAAAGAACTGGCTATCAAACTTCATTCAGAGAGAAATACGTGGTGGAGATAGTTCAGAAAATCTCTTGTTCTCATTTATAAACTTGAGTGAAAATTTTGCAGTACAGCCTTTTTGAGAGTTTGATTTGCATAGATTTGATGACTTGGAAGTGCGAATTCTGAAACTGTTTGCCATGATCAACTTACAGACATTATAAAAGTGAACATACATCCTTACCCATCTGCACAGGGAGGGGCAATGGGACACAAAATAATGAATGTAACACTGGGCATTTGGAGGTTACAGTTCTAATCCCAATTCTGTTAGACATCCACTGTGCAATTTTGAGCCCGACCTATAATTCTGCTGAGCCTTATGAGAAGTTGACACAAACTAGTTGTTCTCAACCCTGGCTGCACATGAGAATCATCCATGACACATTCAAAAATTAGCAGACTAAGGGAAGCACTCCAGGATGGGATCAAGTCACCTGTATAAAAGCTAGATTAAGAACCCCTAGTCTATCCCAGTGGTCCTCAAACTTTAATGTGCATGTAGATCACAGAAGCCTTTTGTTAAAATGGAAATTCTGAGTCTGCGGGCCTGGGATGTGACCTGAGAGTCTGTACTTCTAATAAGCTCCTGGGTGATGCTGATGCTGCTAGACCCAGATCCCCTCAGGCCTAGATAATCTGAAATCATTCATCAATTTCAGTCAAAAGGCTGTTTCTTTGTTTTCCAACTTAATCAAATTGGCCAGTGATTTTAGCACAGTCTAAAAGCAGGCTGGGCAGGTTCAGGCAGAGAAGCCTCTGGAGGGAGAAGTAAAATGTCTGTACTCAAAAGCTAATCCATTGCCCACTCTGAGGCATCAACAGGAGGTATGAGTGGGCACTGCTCATCTTTCATGTCAACACTGCCCATACAGCGAGGGCAGGTGACGCCGCCTCTGGAGACACTAGACAGACTGATTCAAGGATCAGAAGGAGCGAGAGTTAGGTCATGAATCATACAAGCTGTGCTGTGCTACTGGCAAACAAGGCAGGGAGGAAGGGTGAGACTGGGGGACTCGCATCCAGTTGGCACCCAGGAATCCAGCCAGTGATTTTCTCATGCACTATGCCATTTATTCTTTATAAAAATCCCCAAGGCTGGTATTATTAACCTCATTTTGTAGATTAGAAAATTGTGGCTCAGAGAAGGTAAATTGCTTGTCAGCCAAGAAAGCATCTGTGTGACACCCAAGCCCACCCTCTTTCCATTACAGCAAACTAAAGAGTGTCTCCTATTTTAAGTCATGTTGATGGTTGGTAGGGGAACTGGGGTGCTATGTCTCTCATTTATGGTCAGTTCATCATGGCCTGGATGGTAGTGTTGTTGATGTAGTGTTTCTTTCTAATATTTTCCAACATTTATAGTTTATCTACAGATAAAAAGACAAGAAATGATCTATAAATGGAAGCTATGGAAAAGGAAGCAGTTCAAAAATGGTTGTGAATTATTTTCTTGGCTGTTACCATCCTCTGAAATTTACCATTATCAAGGCCAGAAAAAGCAAAGACATACAATGTGATACGATTTTGATGTATTACACAATATATGTTTTCTTTACTCCTTGGCCCTACTCCATTCCAACTAGGCTTTGCTGAGTGGGATTTCCAAGTAGAACAAGCTAATTCTGTTCTTTAGGGCATTCACATCCTTTATTCTCTCAGGTACTCCTGTGGTTCCTTCTCTTACCTTTCCATCTGAGCTCTGATGCCACCACTTCAGAAAACACTTTTCTGACCAGCCTGTCTGAAATAGCCTTCCCCATACCAGCCACTCCATAATTCTCAATCCTCCAACCTCATTTTCTTCTTTATAGAGTTCGTGACTACTTGATCTTATACATTATGTATTTTAAAAACCTGTTTACTCACTGTCTCGCCCATTTACCAGAACAATAGTTTGCAAACTTACTCTGAAAGGACAAGATAAATATTTTAGTCTTTGCTGGCCATATGGTCTCTGTTGCAACAACTCAGCCCTGCTGTTGTAGCAGTCATAACAATATGGAAATGAATGGGCGTGACTGTGTTCCACTAAAGCTGCATTTACAAAAACAGGCAGTAGGCTAGGCTTGGTCTGCAGGTCATCATTTGCTGACCCTCTCTAGAAAATAAGTCTCATGAGAACATTGTCTGTCTTGTCTCCCATAATATTTCCAATACTAAAAGTCAGCGCTTAGCAACTAGAGTGTTTAATTGGTTTATTTTTGATTGAACAAATCAACAAATGAGTGAATCCATTACTCCAGGGAATGGGGACCACAGGAGAACTTAGGTAACAATATAAAGTAAATTATGAGCTTTTAAAACTGAGATCCCATGTGCTAAAGACAGTGTGATATCTCTGCTACCATGTCCTGTCTTGACTCTTACAAGGGGAATTTTAAAAGACACATAAATAGTGGGGAAATAGAGCCAGACAGTAATACTGATGTGGATCTCTATAAAGGGACCCTGTCCCCTGCTCTTTCTGGGCTGAGCATGGCCAATAGCTGAAGGTTTGAGTTGACAAACCCTGCAGAGAGCTTTGGGGATTTAAGAATAAAGGAGATGTCCCTCTCCACCTTATTTAGGCTTGGGGAGCAGGGGAATGCTGAACAGAGCAAAAGAGAAATAGAGATGACTAATTGGATGATGTGACAAAAAAACTAGTTGTCCTTACAGTACTTGTGCCAGTGTGGCAAGGGCCAAGGCTCAGTGGGTCATCATGCATCTAAAAGCAGCTCAGCCTTGATATATGCCTGGAGTGGTCTTGAGGTTGGAATGAGGATGCTCTCTGAGACCAGCTTGGACCACTGATCTGAATTCTGGAGGGACTGTGGCCTTCTTAGCTGATGCCAGCATAAAGTAGATACCAATGTCATGATAGTATGAAAGGCATGCTTCCTGAGCTCATGATCTGTATAGTCACATAGCATTCATTCTTAGAGGTCCTAGTGGTTGGTTTAATGCTCTGCTATTGCTGTCCTGCAATTCTTAATAATTTTTGAACAAGGGGCCTGACAAATTATGCAGCTGTCCCTGGCTCTACGTAGATACCATCAACTTAGACCCAAACCCAAGGAGAGAAGGAGGTTATTCCATGACTGTATCGAGAAAACTTTGAATGGACTCAGTTTACTCTAAATTGTCAAAGTCTTTTCCAAGGAGCAGAATGGGATCTGGAAACAGATTCATTAGCTATAGAAAAATAAAACAATTTGACATTCTGCCAGTGTGCATTAATGGGCCAAGATCTATGGTCTCTACTGATGGGGAGAAAGAGGTCTACAGAGAGATGCTTAGATAATTTCTAGCAGATTATTTGAAATCCCTGTTGAGTTTTAATTCTTTGTGAAAATATTAGGAAACTGTATTCTCAGTCTCTGAGAGACTTTTCCAGAATTATCCTGTGTTGGTGTGAGGCATCTGGGTCATTTTGGAACTCTGGGGAACTGTCTAGTTGTCATTCCTTGCATAGTCTTTATGAGTGAAGCAAAATCTATATATACTGAAGAACTCTAAGCTTTAGGCCTAGGATCAAAAATTGGTTTGTATTGAATAAGCAGACTCTATGTAGCACAAGCTGCCTCCCAAAAGAGAGGATGAGGCCAGTCTGGAGCCTGTAGGAGAATGCTGGGATGGGGAGACATGACCAGTGGCAGCTAGCAGATCATTTGACATTGAGAGTAACTCTCATCCATGTCCATTCTGAATGAGATAGACTCACCACTCTAGATGACTGGAAAATGGGCATAGCATAATGTCAAGTCTTATAATTACGCTATTTTAAAGAGGTTATGTATTCCTAGGTCATGGGGGCTCAAATTTGCATAATAATTCAGCCATCAACTAATCTGGAGTTTCAAAACGTCCTGACAAGGCTTTGTTTTCATGAAGATTTCTCTCCAGCACTATTGAAAAACTTATTTGGAGGACTTTCCTGAAATCTTACATAGATTCTACACATTAGGGTTCTGGTTTGTGAAAACACTCTCTACATCTTAAAAGAGAGCATTTTGGAAAATTTTGATGTTTCTCCAGGCACAAGGGCAGTCTGTGGACCTGTACTACCCTACTGTATCTAAGAACCTTGGATAGGCAAGGAAGGGCAGGCAGCATATTTGTTGGGCTACTGTCCACATTGAGTTCATGCAAATTAACTCTTGGAGGACTTGCAGTGAGTCCCTTGAAACAATCTATCTAAAATACACATATGATCACGTCATGGCCCTGATGCTGAGTTTTGATGTCCCCCAGTTGTCTAAAAGGTCACATGTAAAGTCCTCAGCTTGGCCACTAAGCTCCACCATGGTCTAACCCCTGCCTGCCCTCCACTCTCCTTGCTGACTTTGCTGTTTCCTTCTTCTAAGCCTTTTCTTGTGGTTTCCTCTGCCTGAACTATCTTTTCCTTCTCTTTTGCTGGGTGATAACTTCTCCATTTTTTTCTCCTCTAAAGTCCCACTAACCCATCCAAGCACAACTGCTACCTCCCTCATTTGGGCCAACGTTGTATCTCATAAATACCTTTATTAATGGCCCATTCTCACTCTGCTGCCAGGATCGCAATCTGGGAGCTTTATCAGGGCAAGGACCAAGGAAGTTTTTCCCACCACCTGGCTTGATGCATGATAGGCTCTTAATAAATATTTGTTGAATGAATGAATGAACTCTTGTCAGACTTTGAGCTCTCAGAGGACAGAGGACTATGCTTTTTTACTTGGGTATTACCAGCATCTTACACAGTGTCTGGATGTAGTTACTGCTTGTTTATAAAATACATATGCAATTGAAGGAGCACATCTTCTTTTTTGGTAGTAGCAAAGGCTAGACATTCAGTAGAGTGTAGCCACCTTAGGCAGAAACATGGAGGCAGCACAAGTGCCACCACCAGGCAGTCCCCTCAACCAACTTAAACCTAAGACATTTTTGACATCCTTTAATTGATCATCAGCCTTTGATTGCATAGACAGATGTTTGTTATGAGGAGGGTAATCATACACAAAGTCCAAAATATACCACCTGATGAAGTTTGTAATGAGGTAAGAGAGATGAGAAAAATGCTCACAAATTAAAATGCATTGAAGCATCACTAGGTGAGTAAATGAGGTTGCATATGACGGTGTCCATGTGTTTGTGAGCTCTAGAAAAAGCTTCAGGGAGAATGACACGGGAGAAGAGTCCTGAAGAATGAAGAACAGACTCTGCTTCCAACAACTGAAATTTTTTTTTTTACTTTTCCCAAAAGAACCTGGAGCAATCCTGTGTTGGTTCATGCTGGCGTTTTCTCCTGCCCTGTTTTACTGCTTTTGCTTGCAGTGTCTATACCTTCCAGAGTGTTCTTCCTGCTTTTATGCATTTATCTCAATGTGATTCATCTTTCGTGACCCAGGTTGAACCCCAGAGTTCGGGGTCCCTCCCATTCATGGTGATTCCTGCATATTTCAACTCCTGTGGACCTTAAAACCTATTTTAACTAGCTCGTCACTTACCATATGGTACCTTCTAGTTTTCTTTCCATTTGTAACATCTTTCCTTAACTTCAGGAAAAAGTAAATCTTCTGGTGAGAACCAGAAAGGTTTGACTGGAGGAACAGAGACTAGAAGCCAGTAACCCTGGAATGGCTGTGGCAGAGGGAGGAATAAGGGACTGAGTTCTAGAACCGGGTGTCAGCTAAAGATGAGAAGTTGCCTGTGAGAAAACACCTTCCCCCAGACCAGAGCAGAGTGAATAGTCCCTTTCTGGCAACCTGGGGCATAGGGTCACAGATACATAGGGAGAAGCAAAAGAGCAGTGAGAAGCTCAAGAATAGACTTCTGTGGGCATTGGAGGTGAGCAGCAGCTGAGCAAATGGCCCCAAGTGGTGTTGGGACCACTTCCTGATGGTGACATGAGAAGGTACTGGCTTCTTCCAGGTCCTCCCTATGCACATTCTGCCAAGGTAGGGAGGTCTGAGAATGGTAGACTATCCACAGTGCACAGGTGGAGTCTGTGGAAGGAGCAGAGGGGGCATTTTTTAAGCTGTTGGAAGATTTTGGGAACAGGGCATGGGTGTTTCCATGAGGACAAAGGGTTCTTCAGGAACCAAGAGATAATCAACAACAGACGACATCATAGTGATCTGGGAATGAGACACCACACAGGACAGAAAGAAACATTGCAAGAATATTCTCCTTGTTTTAATCCAGAGAAAGAACTTTTTGAGAAGCTGAGGTACCAAACAATTGTCCTGAAAGAAATGAGTACCCTGATGCTAGTTCTAAGTTGGCAATAGGAACACACCTATTACATGCCTTTCTTTATTCTTTTCCTTTCTTCCTTCTTCCCTCCATCCCTCCCTCCGTCCCTGCCATTTTTCACTTCATCAGTCACCCCCAAATTGAATGTAAGTCCTTAGAAGGGATTGGTAATATGCCATAATGAATTAGATCACCACAGTATTTAGCCTGATGTCTTAACCCTAGTAAGTAGGTGCTCAATACATATTTTCTTATTTAATGATTGGCTGGAAATGTTCATGGAGAATATGAATAATGAACACTTCTTTATCAGTGTCACTCTTGAAACTTAAACATCAAATATTAGCAATGCTTTTGGCTCCTTGGTTATTTATTTTAGAAACACTATATGAAGGTCCATTTTGTGGGCACCAGCTTTTGATGGCCGTAGGATTCCATGCTCAGATATTTTGTTCTTAACATTTTTAATGTTTTCCTTTTTTTTTTTTTCCTGAAGCTTGGGTAATGGTGGATACTATAAGGAAAAAGCAAGGAAGCAAACAGACAGACATGAGGTAGAAGTCAGGTTCTGGAACCCAAATATCATCTTAACAGGTTAGAACACCAAGAGCAATGAAGGAGGGTGAGCACAGCACAGCTTGATTAAGCAGAGCACAGAATCCATCAGGTGACACATGGACTCTCTGGGAAGCACCAACATGGTCAGCCAAGGAAGCTAGAAGAAAAATAATGACCTCAGAGAACAGTTATTTGTGAAAAGGCATTTTCTGAATCAGTAAGGTTCTCTTATTTTCCCTTAGCTTTACTCTGTGCATAAACTGGGGGACAGTGCAGTTCCTTCTGTTTGGGTGTAGTTCATTCTTGACTACTTCCTCTTCCTGCTGCTAAGGCTTTCTCTCACTGCCACCTGTTTCCTGCTCCTCTTAGCCTTTTTGAGGTCAGACCCTTGCTTAGACTTCAGAGAGCATGAATATACCAATGGCCTACCCTTCATTTCTTTACTGACTTTGCAATGTATGGAATTCCACATGTAGAGCAATGGTTGCCAAAACACGGGTGAGTTTTTCCACCTAAGAAAGAGCTTTTGGCCGGGTGCAGTGGCTGGCTCATGCCTGTAATCCCAGCACTTTGGGAGGCCGAGACGGGTGGATCATGAGGTCAGGAGATGGAGAGCATCCTGGCTAATAAGGTGAAACCCCATCTCTACTAAAAATACAAAAAATTAGCCAGGTGTGGTGGCAGGTGCCTGTAGTCCCAGCCACTAGGGTGGCTGAGGCAAGAGAATGGCGTGAACCCGGAGGTGGAGCTTGCAGTGAGCCAAGATAGTGCCACTGTACTCCAGCCTGGGTGACAGAGTGAGACTGTCTCAAAGAAAACAAAAAAGAGCTTTTCAAGGGATGGGCCTTGGCTCAGAATTCCTGGTGGACCAAAATGTTGATTCTCTCAGTTCTAGGGAAGACTGGAGCCCCTGGGCTGATCTCCAGGGGCATGTTGGGAAGCATTCATCTAAAGGTTTACCTTAGAAGCAGCAGCTTCAGGAAACCATATCCACAAAACTTGAGTTTTCTTCAAGAATGAAGAAGAAAAACACTAAGCAACCCTCTATTTCAGAACCTCAGGAATCATCTGAGAAGCATTGCTTGCTCAGGAGTCAGACTGAGATTACATAAATCAACAATTATCCTTCTGTCTATTTGTGAAGTATTTATAACCCACCTAAGTGGCCATGGTTTGCCTGCCTCTGTGCTTTTGGACTGGCTACTCTGCTTCCTAGAATGCCTTTGCTTCCGGGAATGACCTAGCAAAGGCCTAACTCATCTTTCCACACCCAGCTCAAAATCACTTTCTTTGTGAAGCCTTTCATGATTTCCCCCAGCAAAGGCAGAATCTGCCTGTGGGGTTCCGTCAGATTACTTTCTCAATTACTCTTTTAGTGCTTAATTAAATAATTTTTAAAATAATTACCACATGTCAGGAACTCTGTGAAGAACTGGGGAAAACAATAATGAAATGAGACAGACCTTGTGGCCAAGATTCTTTGAATCTGTCTCTGATCACATTGTTGAGACTGTACTTATGTATTTGTTCCGTGCATACCAGAAGCATGGTCTCTAGAGTCAGGCAGCTTAAGGTCATACCTGGCTCTGCAATTAACTATCTGTGGGACTGGGAACACTCTTGAAACTCTATGTACCTCACTTTCCTTATCTGTAAAATAGGCATGTTAATAACACCTTATAGGTTGTTATGAAGAATAAATGAATTAATGTTTGCAAAGTGCTTAGAACACTGCTTAAAATTTAGCAGGCACTCTTAAATATTACTCATTTCACCAGGCTCTTCCCTCTGGGGTAGGTTCTTGATGTTATTTTTTGTGTATTTCAAGCATTTGATGTATTATGTAGCATACAGTAAATGCTTAATAAATATTTGTTGAATAAGTGAACCATTATATAACACATTAGTTTTAAAAATAAAAGATTCTAATTCTTACATCTCTTCTAAGGCAGGGAATTCACTATTTGCTCCCTTAAGACATTCAGCTTGGATAGCCATGCATGAAACCATATTGAGCCTGGAGAATTTCCACCCACTCTGGGGGCTGCTATTGATTTTACCTACTGAAATATTTTGACTCCTTCATAAAATGAAAGATTATTCACAAAACAGGGAAACAGTCTTTAAATGCTTATATCTGCAATTCGCATGTGATTTAACATTTTCCCTTTTGCATAGGAGTGAAAAATATCTCTGTGTTTTAGATGGGAGGAAAAAATGGCTCCAAATCGATTGGTTATTTGGTCTATAGTCATTTCAGAAGATTTATAGGAAACAGAAAATAATTTTGTAAACTGATTTTGCTTGGAAACAGCAGAGGATCAGATTTCTTCCCTGGCTCAGCCAGAAACCAAGATTTTTTGTAGCGGGGTTTACTGTGATGGAATTTGTCAGTTAACTGGGTCAAACATTTAGAGTAAATCGTCTTTCACTCTGCCTAATGATTACAGTAGTCCTCCCTCATCCATGATTTGTTTTGCTTTCCACAGTTTCAGTTACCTGTGGTCAATGGTGATTTGAAAATAGTTGAGTACAGTACAGTAAGATATCTTGAGAGAGAAAGAGAAAGGAAAGAGAACACATCTACATAACATATTGCAGTATATTGTTAGAATTCTATTTTATTTTAGTAGTTAATCTCTTACTGTGCCTTATTTATAAATTAAACTTTATTATAGGTACATATGTATAGGAAAAAACATCATATATGTAGAGTTTGTTACTATGGATAGCTTCAGGCATCCACTGGGGTTCTTGCAATGCATCTCCCGTGAATAAGGTGAGGGCCACTGTGCTTGAGTAAACTAAGTCAATTGTACTATTTTGGAATGGGAGGAGAATTTTGGTATGATGAGGGCAGTGCTACACTTTGCAAGGACCTAGGAGCTGTCTCTTCTGTTTACTCGGTAATTTATCCCTACTGGAATGAAAGTCTTTTGATAATAGAGTATAAGCCTGACACTCTTCCAAGCCCTGAGAAGGGCCTGGCTCTTCCCCAAGACTCACATAGAATGCAACATGAGAACTAATGTAGACTTATTGCTTCCTCTTCCCATGCTACCAGTTATTTAGCACCTATCATGTGTCAGGTCCCTTATGTGCATGGTCTCACTTAGTCCCCATAACAGTGGCACATAATATTAAGAGTACTAATTATAGTCTCTGTGGCTTTTCACATTGATGCTTTATGTTCTCACATGTGTAACAGTTCAGTCACATGTTTTGTGGGTGGCCTTCCACATAGTGATTCAGAGATCCAGTCTCCTTCCATCAAGCGGCTCTGGCCTCCTTTAGGACCTCAGAATGCTCCACTGGATCCTCCTCATCCACTGGAAAACCAGAGAAGAGTGTAATGGAATGAACTGTGATATGGTTTGGTTCTGTGTCCCCACCTGAATCTCATTTAAATTGTAATCCCCAGTGTTGGAGATGAGGCTGGTGGGAGAGGTGATTGGATCATAGGGGTGGTTTCTAATGTTTAGCACCATCCTCCCAGTGCTTTCTTGTGATAGAGTTCTCATGAGATCTGGTTGTTTAAAAGTGTGTGGCACCATCCCCTTTGCTCTCTCTTTTTCCTGCTGGCCATGTGAATATGTGCCTGCTTCCCCTTTGCCTTCCACCACGATTGTAAGTTTCCTGCGGCCGCCCGAGAAGCAGAAGCCTGTGCAGCCCACAGAGCCATGAGAAGATTAAACATCTTTTTTGTTTTTGTTTTTTTTTTTTCGATGAAGTATCACTCTGTTGCCCAGGCTGGAGTGCAATGACACAATCTTGGCTCATTGCAACCTCTGCTCCTGGGTTCAAGCAATTCTTCTGCCTCAGCATCCTGAGTAGCTGGGGCTACAGGCACGTGTCACCACACCCAGCTAATTTTTGTATTTTTTAGTAGAGATGAAGTTTTCTATGTTGGCCAGGCTGATCTTGAGCTCCTGACCTCAAGTGATGTGCCCACCTTGGCCTCCCAAAGTGCTGAGATTACATGCATGAGCCACTGCACCCGACCTAAACCTCTTTTCTTTATAAATTACCTAGTCTCAGACATGTCTTTATAGCAGTGCAGGAATGAACTAATACAAATTGTGTCCCCCCAAAAGACATATTTAGTCCTAATCCTGTGTACCTGTGAATGTTACCTCACATGAAAATAGGGTTCTTGCAAATATAACAAAGATATAGATTAAGATGAGGTCATATAAATTAGGATTGTCCCTATATTCAATGACTGACACCTTTACATGGAGAGAGATTTGGAGAGACAGAGAAGGTGTAGGAAAGAAGGCCATGTGATGGATGGAAGCAGAGATTGGAGTGATGCAGCTACAATGAAAGAACACAGGATTGCTGGAAGCCACTGAAAGCTAAGAGAGAGATTCTCCCTCATAGCCTCCAGGAAGAGCCAACTCTGTTGACACCTTGATTTCAAACGTCAAGCCTCCATAGCTGTGAGAGAGTAAGTGCCTATTTTACCACCTGGTTTGTAGTAATTGTCAGTGACAGCCCTGGGAAGCTAATACAAAAAAGGAGAGTGGGAAGAAGGCTTCATCACTAAATTCTTTCAGACCTGAAAGATGTTGCACGACTGCCTTCTGTTTGATTCCAAAGAAATCTGCTGTCATTCTTAGTTTTGTAATTTTGTACATAATGTGTATGTTCTCTGGTTGCTTTAAGATGTTCTTTTTATCACTGGTGTTAGGCTATTTGATTATAACATGCTTTAATGTGTTTTTAAATGTTTCTTGTGCTTGGAATTTATTGAGGTTCTTAGATATGTGTGTTTATCATTTTTACCAAATTTGGCCGTTTAAAGTTGTCCCACAGTTTACTGATGCTCTTATTTTTTTCACTTTTTAGTCTTTTTTTCCTCTGTTTTATTTTGAATAGTTCTGGTTGCTGTTTCTTCAATTTCACTAAATATTTTTTTCCAAGAACCCAGCTAATCTTCCATTAGTCCCATCCAGAGTATTTTTTATCTCAGACATTGTAATTTTCATCTCTAGAAGTTCAATTTTCATATTTTGTACTTTTAATGTCCTTCCTGTAGATACTTTTTTTTTTTTTTTTTTCCTCGAGATGGAGTTTCACTCTTGTTGCCCAGGCTGGAGTGCAATGGTGCAATCTCGGCTCACTGCAACCTCCACCTCTTAGGTTTAAGTGATTCTCCTGCCTCAGCTGGGATTACAGGTGTGTCCTGTAGATTCTTAACACATGAAATATAGTCATTATGTCTGTTTTAATGTCCTTGTCTAATTCTATGATCAGTGTCATTTCCAGATCGTTTCTCTTGACTGACCTTTGAATTTTCTCTTCATTATGGATTGCATTTTCTTGCTGCTTTGCATGGCTGGTAATTTCTGATGGATGCTGCACACTGTTGGGTGTCATTAGCTTGTTGAGTGCTGGATATTTTTGTATTTCTATATGTATTTTTTATTTTTTCCCCACGGACATGGTGAAGTTACTTAAAAACACTTCTATCCTTTCAGATCTTTATTTTAAGCTGTATTGGGTGGAACCAGAGCAACATTTAGAAATGCTAGAAAAGCATAATTTTTCCCAATAAATAAGGGAGGTATTTCTTAGTATTCTGATGCCCTTTGAATTATGAAGTTTTTCACTTTAACCGTTGGAAACAGGTACTGTTCCTTACCCTCAATGAGATACAGTTGCATTCCTCCTGATCCTTTCGGGTGGTTCTTTCCCTGGTCTCATGCAATTTTTTTTCACATATAAGCCCTGATCAGTTTTTAGCTGAATAGTTGATGGTTGATGGAGGCTTTCTGCAAGTATCTGGAGTTTTATCTTTCTTTAGCTCTCTTTTCCTGTGTTCTTCCGTGCAATCTCTGGCACTTTAGCTTTTGCAGATACCTGACTGTCTTGTTCTTTCTCCTCAACTAAGAGAGAAGTCTGAAAAACCTGTGTTTTCCCTCCCTGTGCTGTGGCCTGGAAACTTCTTCCAGGCAGTAAATTGGGGCAATTGTAGCACTCACCCCCTTGCTTCCTATCTCAGGGAACACTGGCCTTTGTTGACTAATGTTCACTGTCTTGAATGATGTTGGCTCATATTTTGTCTGGTTTTTAGTTTTTTTAAATGAGAGATTGATCTGGTCCTGTTTCTCCATTTTGACTGAAACATTGTGGTGGATTAATTAGGGCCAGAAATTCTTGACACTCTTCCCATTGAGAAGTATGGTCTATGTCTCCTGCCTTTATGTTCAGACAGGTTCTGAGACTGCTTTGACCAACAGAATACAACAGAATTAGCACTATGTTAGTTTCCCAGACTTTAAGAGATTGTCAGTCTCCTTTCCCTGCCTTGTAGGGTACTTTCTCTTGGAACCCTGCCATCAGGGCACAAGAAAGCCCATCACTCTATAGAGAATCTGATGTGGAGAAAAACAGAGGCCTGGCTGACAGCTCCAGCTGAATCCTAGTTGACAACCAGCACCAACGTACCAGCCATGTGAGCGAGCGATCTTCGAAGTGGATCGTCTAGCCCTAGTCAAGCTGTCCCAGCAGATGCCACATGGAAAAGAGACAAGCTGTCCCTTTAAGCCCTGCCTGAATTGCAGATTCATGAGCAGAATAAATGACTATTACTGTTTTAAGTAGCTAAGTTTTGAGGTGGTTTGTTATACAGCAATAGGTACCTGGAACACCCACTTTAAACAGGCAAGAGCTCATCATTTGGCCCATGCATTGGAAGTGGGTTGGGGAATGTCGTATAACAGCATGCTTTCAAAGACAAAAATGTGGATTTTCTGGGCATATACTATTATCTCCTCCATTTATGGTGTAGGTTTATATCCATATTGGACATTCTGAGAAGCTAAGACTCAGAGATTAAATAATATGTCCAAGGCCATGGCAAGTAGTAGCAAGTGTCAAGATTTTGACGATTTTTACCTTGGCTTTCTTTTATCTTTAAACCTGAACTCTTGGCTGGGCATGGTGGCTCACACCTGTAGTCCTTGCACTTTGGGAGACAGAGGCAGGGGAATCACTTGAGCCCAGGAGTTTGAGACCATCCTGGGCAACATAGTGAGATCCCCTTTCTACAAAAAATACAAAAATTAGCTGGGTGTGGTGGTGGGCACCTGTGGTCCTAGCTATTTAAGAGGCTAAGGTGGGAGGATCTCTTGAGCCTGGGAGGCCGAGGGTGCAGTGAGCCATCATCACGCCATTGCACCCCATCCTAGGGGATAGAGTGAGAGTATATCCTCAAAAAATAAAAAGTAAAAAATTAAAAAGGAAATAAACCTGAATAGTTTCTTCCATATCCTTCCCTGTAGACTTCATCCATCTGAGTGGCTAGAGCCCTGCCCTAATTCCTAGCCTGCATTGTACATTCATAAATTGCTTTTCTTTTTCTGTATCTGCCTGTTCTGCTAGAGCAGCTATGACAAATCAGTAGAGCTAGTCTACATGGTTGGGGCTAATAGAGACTGAAATAAAGTGGAGGACCCTCCAATAAGGGCACATGTGAAACTGAGAGTCATGTGGGAAAACAAGTCCCCAGATCTAGGGAGAAGAGCCTGAATATGTCACCAGAATATAAAAATCTAAAGTTGTGACCACATTTAGTGAATCTGAGTCTCCAAGTGCAGAGAGTAAGGAACACATCTGGGGTGGTCTTGGAGTGATCTCCAAGATCTAACAGCACTGTGACTGGCTGTTATAGGCAGGATGAAGTAGGACTCAGGGCTGGCCCATATGTATTTGAAATCTCAGGGCTGGGACTGGCATTTGCTGTGCTACAAGGGATTTTTCTTGGGCTGGTGGAGATTTAAAAGGAGATCTCGTGCTACAGCTTATTGCCTTTGACTCTGTGATGATTAGTTTTGTGTGTCAATTTGGCTAGGCCATAGGAACAGTTATTTCATCATCACCTAATCTAGGTGTTGCTGTGAAGATATTTTGTTGATGTGGTAAACATCTACACTCAGTTGACTTTATGTAAAGAAGATTATCCTCAATATTGTGCACAGCCTCATCCAATCAGTTGAAAGACCTTAGGAGCAAAGTAGTTTTCCCTGATGAATGAATGAGAAATTTTGCCTCGTGACGTTGCATCAGATCCTGCCTGAAATTTTCTAGCTTGCCAGCCTGTCATACAGATTTGGGGCTTACTAGTCCCCACAATTATGTAAGTGAGTTCCTTGAAATTATCTATCCATTCATTGACCTTTTACTGGCCTCTGATTTGCTGGGGAGCCCTGACTGGTACAGACTCTGAGGGACACAGGGAGCACAGGCAAATTACCATTCCAGTGATACGCTTGAGTTCTTTGGCTGTATTCTCTGGTGTTTTAGCAATGGCATTAGGACTCAGTTACAAATATTCAGAGAAGACCAAATGCCACCACCAACTTGACCTGTCTTGGTGGCATCAATTACACTCTTGAAAGAGAAAAGTGAGTTTTCCCATGCCCTAATCTTGATTGCTCAGCAAATCAATGCATGCTCATCTTGGAAAGCTGACTTATTGCCCTGAACACCCAGAATCATCTTAGGTGGCACAGTGGCCTCTCATATTAAACATTTACCCTTAAACTGAGGTTCAAGTGGTGTGGGGACCAGAGCTGCTTTAAGGAATTTCTCCAATAGGCAGTTATCTACACTGCACACCAGGGCTAGGCAATGCTCATTGGAAGGCAGCGATTTAAACTCTATGCACACACGAGTGGCCTCCGAATTAACTGCAATGTCTGTGTTAAAAAGAGAGAGAGAGGCAAAAAGAGATCTACAGCTAGTGTCATTATGGGCAGCTCAATGAAGACATCTCCTGCATGCCTAGTGGCGGTCAGAGCTACAGATAAGACCCATGACTGTGTGAAGGGGATGGAGAATGAGATGCGGAAATATTATCATGCCATCCTATAAATCAGTGGTACATCCTCACTTTGAATACAGCAGTCAGGGCCAGCTGTCTTATCTCAACGAGGATATAAATGAAAGGGTGAAAGGCCAGTGAAGGGCAGTGGAGCTGATTAGAGACATTGGAGGTGAGGTGGGGGCAGGAGGTGACAGGGTGGATTTTGCTGGCAGAGAAAACGCCAATGATTAGAGCTATATATTACAGTCATATGGAGCGGTGAGAGACCAGATGGAGGTAAATGAAGTAATAAAGGGCTCCCCAAAGGCCAAGTGGGTGTTCCTATTTATCCTGCCTCATGAAATTAAATGGCAACAGATTTGAAATGGATGAAAGGACATCTCTCTTAATGTATAAGGTGCCTGGTTTTCAACTGCATGTCTGCGAGGCTGCCTGGCCTATTGAGCATGCTAGGGAGTTGAGGCTGGGAGGGAGGAAGCACTGTTTCTGGTGAGGTGGGTGTGTTTGGCCTGCTTGCTTCTCCTGTCCAAGCCTCTGGTGCGTCTATAACATGGAGGGGTGGGGCCCCATTTTTTCAGGTCCTTCCAACTCTGAAGATTTCTGATTCTCTCTTTTTCCCTGGAATCGCTTCCTTCCCTCCTCTGCTCGCCCTGCTGGGAAAGTAAAGGAAGGCAGGCTGGGAAATGGGATAGCAGAAGCACAGTGGTTTCCTGGGCTTTCATAGCACTGGGTTGC
This sequence comes from Pongo pygmaeus, assembly GCF_028885625.2. Taxonomy (NCBI): domain Eukaryota; kingdom Metazoa; phylum Chordata; class Mammalia; order Primates; family Hominidae; genus Pongo; species Pongo pygmaeus. The sequence continues at coordinate 93,308,085 of NC_072389.2, read as the reverse complement.
AGAAGCCTGGGATGCTGATGAAAAGGACTGTTTCAAGATGTAAATGAAAGGCTCTCTTAGATAAATGAAAGCATCTTTTTAAGTCCCAGAGTAATCCCAGCTCACACTTTCCAGTTTCTTTGACTTAAGAAAATTACCAAATTTCTTATCTTCCTTGAACCTCAGTTTCTTTCTCTTTAAAGAGAGGGTAATATGATTACCTCCTTCATAGATTATGCATTGAAGGCACTTAGTCACACAAGCAATGTTTAGTAAATGAAATCTATTATTGAATCTATTAAAAAGTTGGCATAAACCCGTAAGTGATTTGACAAATCAAACTAGTAATTTGTGGCAGATTCAAGATTCAAATGCATGCCCATCATCATGTGAAGGATGTGTTTTCCCTACTGGTTTACATTGCTTTTAGTTGAGGGAAAAAGCCGCTTGGAGTCTAAGGCAGGGTTTGATTAATGCCATATGTGTAAGGCAGATAAGCACTATGAGAGGTCAGGGAGGGGAAATGCTCATAGAGTGGGCTGGGGTGGTCCTTGAGAACTTCCTGGAGAAGGGGTCATTTGAATAGGGACTTAGTAAAATGGAAGACTAAAGTGGAGGCTAAGGGGCATTCACAGCAGAAGAATCTCTTCATGCCATTCAGAGAGGCCAACTCGAGTCCAGGAAACACACCTACCTTATGGAAGTCAAGAGTTCTAATAAGGTGATGGTGATGAGGATGGAAGATGGTAATTCCAAAGGGCTCTGAAAGGCAGGCTCAGTTTGAAATGTTTCCTAAGGAAAGTGAGGAGCCATCAAAGGGTTGTAAACTAGAGTGCAGCACAATCTTCTCAACACAACAAAGATGTGTTTGAGAGGATAAATGCAGCAGCTGTGTTCAGGATAGAGGAAAGAGAATCTGGAACTGTCAGATAGCTGGGCATGGCCACCGTCTGGGCCATAAATTTGTGTGGCAGGATAAGGGTAGTGGCAGGGGGAATCAAGGCAGGCACGGGGGAATGTGACCTAGAAGAGAGATCAGGTGGCAGCAATTACCAAGTACTTGTTGTGTGCCAGGCCCTCTTCCAGTCACTCAGTGGATTTGCACCACCACCCTGTGAGGTGGGCATGCTGATGCTCTGTCTGGCTTTGGAGCAGACAGACCTGGAATTGCATCCCTGCTTCAATTACAAGGACTTCCTACACGAGTGGCTGGGCCAGTTAGCACCCCAAATGTCAGTTTTGTCCTCTTTTAAATGGGGTAATATGATCTATCCTGCAAAGTCGTTTTGAGGGTTAAAGATAATGTGTGAAAAGCACCTAATAGTGAGAGCTTGTCTTGGAGAAAGCATGTGCAAAATGGACACTTCTGTCGGCATCTTTACTTCTAAAAGACTGCTTGAAAGAATTTTTGGCCTGAATGTGCGTGGGTGGCATGAAACTTAAAGGGTCAAAGATGACTGTAGAATTCCAAGTGTCAGAGCCTGAGAAAATGCTGTTCCCAGTGACAGAAAGAGGGAAATTGGTTTTGAAGGAAATATGATAGACTTGGTTTGATTTTGAGGTGATGGCTGGGTATTCAAGCAGAAAAGCCTGACAGCCCATTGGAAGCATAAAGCCAGACCTCTGCAAGACACCAAAATTCTAGAGGAAAATTGAGCAATTTATCAAGTGTCTAAATATCTTGCCCACACAATGACAAATATCCAGATTTTTGGAATGCTTTTGACCTGGATTTAAATGTCAACTTTTTATCTCAATACTTGGTTGTGTTTTGGTGCCGACAAAGATCTCTTGTTTTTTTCCAGATTGTGAACCCATTAATTTTGCCAAGATCCACATGGCCCAAATCGCCATCTATTTCTTTGCTCTTTGGCAGGAGACTAGAAGAGGGTTAAACAAGTTTATTTCTCTTTTAGCTCTTGGCTCTGATTCTTTATTATTCACACCTCAACAAATCTTGTTTCATTACATTTTTGGAATTGCAATGTAATTTTGGTGATTAACTTTAAATTAGGGATAATACCCTGACAGGCGTTAACGTAATGTCAAAATATTTTCTTACAATTATTTCTTAACCTTCGTCAAATCACTCTTCCCCTGTGGACCTTTATTAATATAATATGGACAACACACCAGAACTCAAAGATGTAGAAAGGAAAAGTGATGACGAGGAACACTTATCAGAAATGATCAAGGCTAGTAAAAGACGGTGAAGCAGAGCCCTGTATTCTCACATTTCCCTGTCTCGGAGCAGAAGTGAAGAGATGAGTGCTGGAAGTGGCTCCTGGGATGTTTGGGTTAGAATGTGGCTGGTAGGAGTTTTGTTCCCATTGTCACATCTGTTACCATTACCCAAATGGAGCATGCATTCTGGTGAAAAATGAAAACAGCTTGGAAGGCCAAAAATAGTAGCTCAGCTCCACATGGAGAGACTTAGGAACCAGACAGCGCCTGCTAGAAGCAGAAGTGGAAATAATACCGTATAAAGTGAGAGAGTCTGAAGAGTTTTCAAAACATTTTCACTCATATTATCTACTTTGAGAATCCCAGCCACTTTGTGAAAGTAGACAAGGTCAACGTGGATCAGCCTCATTTTATGAAAACGTAGACATTTTCAGCGACTTGCTTCAACTAACACAGTGACTGTGAAGCAGCAGCGTGTAGTAGCTTTGCTTTGGAGTCCGGGAGAAAGGAGTTCAAATACAGCCTGGTTCCACCATTTACTAGCTCTGTGGACTGGGAAAGTAGCTTAATTTCCCAGAGCTTCGGTTTCCTCATTCATAACTTGAAGATAATAGTAAGGCCTTTCTCATACAGTGAAATTTACGTAGAAAATTCTCAATAATTGGTAGTTATAATAACTGCCCAAGGGGTTTATCTTGCCCAATGCCTAGACAGAGGCGATTCATCAAGACAGGGGAATTGCAGTAGAGAAAGAGTAATTCACGCAGAGCCGGCTGTGCAGGAGACTGGAGTTTTGTTATCATTCAAATCAGTCTTCCCGAGCATTCGGGGAACAGAGTTTTTATGGATAACTTGGTGGGTGAGGGGGACGCCAGTGAGCCAGGAGTGCTGACTGGTCAGAGATGAAATCATAGGGAGTCACAGCTGTCTTGTGCTGAGTCAGTTCCTGGGTGGGGGCCACAAGATCAGGTGAGTCAGGTTACCCATCTGGGTGGTGCCAGCTGATCCATCAAGTGCAGGGCCTGCAAAATATCTCAAGCATTGATCTTAGGAGAGTTTAGGGAGGGTCAAAATCTTGTAGCCTCCAGCTGCATGACTCCTAAACCATAATTTCTAATCTTGTGGCTAATGTTAGTTCTACAAAGGCAATCTAGTCCCCAGGCAAGAAGGATGTCTGCTTAGGGAAAGGGCTGTTACTGTCTTTGTTTAAACTATAAACTAAGTTTCTCTGAAAAGTTAGTTCACCCCATGCTCAGGAATGAACAAGGACAGCTTGGAGATTAAAAGCAAGATGGAGTCAGTTAAGTTAGATCTTTTTCACTGTCTCAGTCATAATTTAGCGAAGAAAGTTTCAATTCCTCCCTTTGAGTTTTTATAACATCTTAAGGTGTAGGCTATGAAGATGGGAAAAGGCCGTTGATTACTCTGGCTTCTTCTGCTGACAGGGGACATAGTGGGAATGGGAGTGAACCCCAAGGTGAGAAGAATGGGACCGCTTTGCAACTGTCTGAGTGTACTCATGCCGGCATGGCTGGGCTTTCAAGGCTTGCATGGTAAACACGTTAGTACTTTCAGCTATAGTTTTAGTACAGTATTTACATGAACAGCATACTGTAAGGTAAATGAGTCCTAGAATGAGGAGTACAATTCTTAATTTTAAAAGCAAAGATTTGAAAGCATTAGTTTGAGGACTTCAAACCCACAAAGAATTTAGTCTAAACCACAGGAAAAAAAAAACCTTATGAACAGCTAACAAGAGTGTACTATGGTTTTTTTTTTGTTGTTGTTTTTTTTTTTTGGTTAGCATATTTTTTTTTCTCTCCAGTTCCTATTTAAAAAAAAAATGATAGAACTGATTTGATTACAAAATAAACTTTAGTCTTATTGTACTTGCCTGATTATTTGTGTAAAGTAAGCAGGAATAATTATTTTTCATATTTAATTGGCTTTGGTGGAACTCTGTTCCACAAGGAATCTCAGACAAGACTTTTTAAAAGCTGAGGCCAGCCATGGGTCTGTACCCTTAAATACCTATGAGTTGGGTAAATTTCTCTTGTCTTGAGGTCCCAAGCTAACTTGGGGCTCCTGGACCTGTTAGAAAGTGGCATGATTACTTACCACAGGTCAGGAACTTTGTACAGGGACTCTGTGTGGACAAGGTATGAGGCCAGATTTCCTAAGAGGCGTTAATTGGCTCTATAAGTCAACTTTGATTCTTTAAATAAAGCATGCCATTCTAGTCAAAGACTTGGTAAAATAACCAATTTTTCTAATTGTGTTGTGTTACAAAAGAAAACAGATTCTTATTGCACTTATGCAATTAACTATACCACTATAAACTGAGAATACTAACAAATAGTTTCCAAATTCTGGAGAAATTAGGTAGAGAGAAACAAATATGCTCCAAAAATTTTTTTCACAGCAACATAGTTTACTCATTAAAAGTTGCAAATAGCTCTAAAGAGATAAGTTATCTTGACTCTGAAAACAAAAGGATTAGCAATGTTAACACATAGGCTCTCCATGAGAGTCCTGGAAGTTTTGTTTCTTCTCTATTCCAATAGCACAACTTTTAAAGTTATCTGAGACTTGTACTTAGAGTCCTATATCTGATTATAAACTGCCTTTTGAAAAGGATCAAAGCAAGACAAAACGTCTGTGGATGACAGATGTCTATAGTCACTATTAAAGCTACAGTTGACAGGAATTTTGGTTACCTCTGTGGCATGCAACAATTTTACATAACAATTATAATTAACAATAATGTATACTAAATCATATTAGAATTATAGAAGTTTCCCATAATTTTTGAACACATTAATAACATATTTATACAAATAGTCCAATGAAAACCAAATGCCATTTACTTTTATATTTGAAAGTTTTTCCTCTATTCTAATGTCACAATCTCCAGAGTTATTAATCAGAATTTTGCACTTGAGAATACCTGTTAAATTTTACAACAGTTTATGAAACTTTTTTTTTTTTTTTTTTGACATGGAGTTTCACTCTATCACCCAGACTGGAGTGCAGTGGCACAATCTCAGCTCACTGAAACCTTTGTCTCCCGGGTGCAAGTGATTCTCCTGCCTCAGCCTCCTGAGTAGCTGGGATTACTGGCACACACCACCCCACCCAGCTAATTTTTGTATTTTTGGTAGAGATGGGGTTTCACCATGTTGGTCAGGCTGGTCTCAAACTCCTGACCTCGTGATCTGCCTGCCTTGGGCTCCCAAAGTGAGACAACAGTTGCCTGTGGATAACAAAAACATTTTAGGGCAGCTGCAGTTAAAGACATGATTGACAAGGAAATTTGTTACCTCTGTGGCACACAGCCATTTAACATAATTATCATTATTACTGATGACATATGCTAAGTCATATTAGAATTACAGGAGTTTTATATAATTTTGGAACATATGCCTATAATACATTTATATAAATACAGTCCAAAGAAAGCCAAATACCATTTCATATTTGACAATGTTTCCTGTATGATTTTTATACAAAATAAGCCAAATGTCATTTTTGGACTTAAAAGGACCTAATACTTAAAAGATTAGGCTAGAAAGAGACATAATTTATAATTTGATTTTGGAGTTTGTCAAATATCAAAGGTTTAAAACACTGGATATCACAAAATAGAATCCCAGGTCACCATCAGTCATTCATTTGGCCAAAATAACTTTAAAAATTTAAAAAAGAAAACCTTTACTTTGATAGAGGAAACGTAGCTTTCCAAACAAGACCCAATAAAGACAGCATGAAGCTAACTCAATTTGTCTTTTCTTTTTCCTCTCTTTATCCCCTGCCACGTACCCAAAGGAGAAAACAAGACCCTATCATTATCTTTTAAAATTACATAAAAATCTTCAAGAGAGAACCAAATTTCATGTTTGTGTTAGTGTATCTTTAATGTTAAAGCTAGTTTTTTAAATAAAATTTTATATCTCTATCCACCTTTAATTAGTTGGACCATAAGTTAAGATTTTCATAAACTTTTTAGAACCTTTTATAATTTTCCATTAAACAGCAGATCAATTTTCTAAGAAAACCCTGTTTTTTGAAAACCTGGGCCCAGATTTTGGCCCCACATCAGTATGACTTTAATGTTTTAACCTATGGAAAAAAGATAAATAATTTCTTTTCCAGTCTTAGCCAACTTGTTTATGCCCACAGCTTTTTTTTTTTTTTTTATAAGATCAACCCTTTATAAACCCTTTTTACTTTGCTTAAAACTTTAGTTTTGTTCCATTACTCTTCTAGGTTAGGACAATCTTTAAAACCTTCTGAACTAGACAAAATTACATTCCCTTTAACAAAAGCCATAGTCCCATGACTTCTTATAATCTTTTACCAAAAACACATTGCCTGTGCACCTTGTATGTAAAACTGTTTCTCCAGTAATCTTAATTTCCTGTTATAATGTTAACTCTTAGCAATTTTTATTTTTAGTGAAAAACCTGGTAAATAAGCAGTTTTAATTATGTACTGGGGTGGAACCTAGAACATTAGACAGAAATGAAGAAAAGGTCTCTTTTCAGCATAGCTAGGGGCATGGCTCTTCACATGTCCTCAGGCCTCTTCTATAATCTAATGCTCTAAAGTAGGTAAATTGAACAATTTTCAAAAGTCAAGGAAACAGTTTGACCTTAAAGTATTTAACAAATCTGATATCTGACCTTACACCAAATTGTTTACATTTTCCCGACATTTTACCAATAATTTTTAAAACTGACTGTATTTTTGAAAGATTATTAAAGTCACATGAACAAAAACGCATTAAACTTTAGATTTTTCTGACAAAATATTTAAGTGCTTATTTTTCTAAGGGAATTAATCAGAGCTCTTTTATATATAAACGTACAACACATATAAATACATAGACAGAAGACTCAGCATTTACAAGATTTTTCATTTGCCAATTTCTTAATTGGATTACTGGCTTCAGTGTGGAGCCCTTGGAGGAACAGGGCCGGAAAAGCGTGTGTTTCTAGGGCCTAATCACACCTGAAGGCAAAGACAGATCCTCAAAATTAAGGGTGCCATTTTATGCTTGATCGTGGATCCCCAAAAGGAGGGAAATACTTCAGGAGAAGACAGCGCCATGCTGTTACCGAATGTGCATTTCATTGCAAGGCAACCCAAAGCTAATCAGCCCATATTGTAATTAGACCATCCCCCACGGGAGTCTTATTTTTCAGTGGGGGGTGGGGATGTTTCCATATCTTCCAGCTGGCCACAAAAGCATGCCTATCTAATCCAAGTGTTGCGGAGTCAAGTATTCCTCCATAACTACTATTAGGCATCCCCTAAAGTATATTTCCTACCTAGTTATTACCAAAGCTCTCTTATAATGAGAAGTAATTTCTGATACCCCTAAAACTCAAAACCATCAGATAACACAACACAAAACAGAACAGAGCCTTAGATTTTGAGAGGGATCAAAACTTGGCCGGTAAGAATTCCTTACCTTTTTGCTGGCATAGCAGGTGTCTGGGTTCCCCTTCTCTTCAGCTTCCAGAAGAACAAAGTGGCTTCTTGATGACGCTGCTCGCTTGTGCTATAGCTGTGGGGTTCCAGCCACTGTAAAAGAGAAAATTACCCTTTACTGTTTTATGGAATAATAGACAAGATTCTCAATTTGCGAGATGCTGCCCACCGGGTTGCATGGGGAACCGAATTAACACTTTCCATTTCAGCAAAATACACATAACAAAACAGACATTAGTTAATTCGTGCAGCACCCAGTATTAATCTGGCAAAGCTCAAACTTTTTCCTGTTGGTCCCTGTTGTCTTTTGATCCACTCCAGGTGGAAGGGACAACCTCCGAGTGGTAATTCGGAGGTCTCAGGGTAAGGGGAAGACCAGACAGTCACCCCAAGAGACAGGCCTGTTGAGCCTTCTTTAGGGCTCATCAAATGTGACCAGACAAATGAGGAGGGTTCTCTGAGTTAGGCCTGCTGGACTTCCATCAGCAAACCCTTCTGAGATCCCTTCTGCATATACAAACACACACAAAGATGAGATGGACAGAAGGCCTTCCAAATCAGATCCCTAACCAAGAACTCCAAGAGTATCTCTTCCATACTATCCTCTTATTTTCCGACTGAGAAACTTCCTTGAAATCTTCCTGATTGAGGAGAAGTTTCACAAACTAAGACTCTTCCTACTAGTTAGAAGGAGCCAACCAAGACCCCCGCAGGAGGTGAACAGACACCCTGCAATGGGGCTACAGATGCAGACACCCCATGGTGGAGCTACAGACACTCTGCAGTGGGGCTACAGACACCACACCATAGGGCTACAGAACCAGTCTGGAGAAGGAAGGAGGCATTGGCAGTATCTAGGATACTCATCAATCCAGACACCCTGCAATGGGGCTACAGACAGTCATCCTGTGATAGGGCTATAGTTAAGGGACGTCTCCCCATGACTATTTCTCCATTGCAAATTTAAATCCACGCACATTGGGTCGGCAGCACCCTGCAAGTTGAGAGGGTACCAGAGCCAGCCCAAGCTGGATGGATCCACCTGGCTTCTGGATCCATCACTGGAGGGGGGCCACTAGCCATGGGCAGGTATTCACAAGGACAATCCCACACGAGCCCCCAGATTTGTAACTGTCCATGGTGTTTACCTTGCCTGCTGCCTAGAAAGAGCCGATTCATCAAGACAGGGGAATTGCAATAGAGAAAAGGTAATTCACACAGAGCCAGCTGTGCAGGAGACTGGAGTTTTATTATTACTCAAATCAGTCTTCCTGAGCATTTGGGGAACAGTTTTTTTTTTTTTTTTTTTTTTTGTAGATGGAGTCTCGCTCTGTTGCCCAGGCTGGAGTGCAGTGGCACCATCTCAGCTCACTGTAACCTCTGCCTCCTGGGTTCAAGCGATTCTCCTGCCTCAGCCTCCTGAGTAGCTGGGATTACAGGCACGTGCCACCACATTGGCTAATTTTTGTATTTTTAGTAGAGATGGGGTTTCACCATGTTGGTCAGGCTGGTCTTGAACTCCTGACCTCATGATCCCCCTACCTCGGCCTCCCAAAGTGCTGGGATTACAGGTGTGAGTCACCATGCTGGCCCAGCCGGGACCTGAGGTGTTTTTTCTTTTTTCTTTCTTTTTTTTTTTTTTTTTTTTTTTTTTTTTAATGAGACGGAGTTTTGCTCTTGTTGCCCAGGCTGGAGTGCAGTGACACAAACGCAATCTTGGCTCACTGCAACCTCTGCCTCCTGGGTTCAAGTGATTCTCCCGCCTCAGCCTCTCAAGTAGCTTGGATTACAGGCATGCGCCACCATGCCCAGCTAATTTTTTTGTGTTTTTAGTAGAGACGGGGTTCTCCATGTTGGGCAGGCTGATCTCGAACTCTCCACCTCAGGTGATCCGCCCACCTCAGCTCCCAAAGTGCTGGGATTACAGGCGTGAGCCATCATGCCCCACCTGGGAACAGAGTTTTTAAGGATAACTTGGTGGGTAGGGGGAAGCTAGTGAGCCGGGAGTGCTGATTGTTCAGAGATGAAATCATAGGGAGTGGCAGCTGTCGTCTTGTGCTAAGTCAGTTCTGGGTGGGGGTGACAAGATCAGATGAGCCAGTTTATTGATCTGGGTGGTGCCAGCTGATCCATCTAGTGCAGAGTCTGCAAAATATCTCAAGCATTGATCTTAGGAGCAGTTTAAGGAGGGTCAGACTCTTGTAGCCTCCAACTGCATGACTCCTAATCCATAATTTCTAATCTTGTGGCTAATGTTAGTCCTACAAAGGCAATCTAGTCCCCAGGCAAGAAGGAGATCGCTTTGGGAAACAGCCTTACCATCTTTCTTTAAACTATAAACTGTGAATTCAGTTTCTCCCAAAGTTAGTTCAGCCTAAGCCCAGGAATAAACAAGGACAGCTTGGAGGTTGAGAGCAAGATGGAGTTGATTAAGTTAGATCTCTTTCACTGTCTCGGTCATAATTTTACAAAGGCTGTTTCACTGTTAGTATTACTAGGAGAATAGTATTAGGTTAGTTCAAAAGTAATTGTGGTTTTTGCCATTAAAAGTAATGACCAAAATATAGTAGAATAGACCTGGAGCCAGAACTTGAACCTACTGAGTTCTGTTTTTCCATTGTGTCTGCACCATGGGTGGTCAGACTGCAAGGAGGAAAAAGCAAGTAGGAAAGATTTCGTCACTCACAGCTGCAGTCTGAATTGAAGTCCCTAGTTCTTCAGACTTAGAACCACCAAGTTGAGCCCTCTGCACAGCAGTCATTCTATGCATGAACTTCATCCTCCTTGCTAAGCCCCCCTGAGTTTAAATAAAACATTTTATCCCCAAGGGTTGCTTTCATCCAAGGGGAAATTGTTTAAGCTAAAATGTTAGTGCTAGAAAACTCTGTTTTCCAGGAAGAGAGTCTCTCAGAATATAGAAGAGGGGATTTTAAAAATGGACAATAAAATGTAGGCTGCATTGTGCAGGTCCCATGGCAATTGACATTTAGGTGGTTTCAGCCAATGGGAGGTCCTGGAAGAAGTTGTGTGTGGGAGGAAAGAAGAGGCAGAGAAAATGAAAATAACTCAGAGTGGTCTGAGCTTTGCGAGGTATGAAGGCCCAGAGAGACCTGAGTATGGGACTTGGGTCATGCCTACCTCCACACCCATGCCTAGGGCAATTGTTTAGAGGAATTTCTGACTAACTGCCTCACCCATTATCTTCATGTCCTGGAATTCATAATCAAAAGAACAATGTATAACCAATCAATCATCAAAAATTCACTTGTAACTACTGCTAATCAAAGCAATAGACAAAACAGAGGGCCTTTGATATCAATAGCTTATGCTATTTTAATGTAAATTCTTGGTAAACAATTTAGGAACTACCTCTTCTTTTCCTTCAAAAATTCACTTGTAACTGCTGCTTATGGAAGTATATATTCAGAGCAATTGAATCTACGCTCCTGGGTTGTAGTCCTCAAGCCTGGACCAAATAAACTCTCTATTTACATTAATATTACCTTAGTTTCTTCCTTTTAGGTCAACACATCTGTCTTCATCAGCAGAACTCAGTGACGCTACCAACCACTTGCTCTTTCTCTTTGAAAAGTACACTTGGTACAAACACAAACTCCCTGTCTTCAGAAGGCTCATTGGGTGTTTTGGGTGAGTTCTGAATTTGGACCTCACACTCTTTGGTTGAAGGCCTAGACTTTATTTGGGCTAGTTTTCTAGTTTTCAGATCTCCTTCCTTTCCTTCCTTCCTTCCTTCCTTCCTTCCTTCCCTCCCTCCCTCCCTCCCTCCCTTCCCTCCCTCCCTCCCTCCCTCCCTCCCTTCCTTCCTTCCTTCCTTCCCTCCCTCCCTTCCCTCCCTCCCTCCCTTTGTATTTGGATGGGAGATTTGGGTGAAGAGCTCTGCAAAGAACTTCCTTTTTTCTACCTCTCTCACCACAGAGGTTCAGGCCATGGTTTTTCTGCCTCTGCCTCAGCACCAGAGGTTAGGGGTAAGGTTTTTCTGCCTCTGTCTCACGGCAGAGGTTTGAGTTAAAGGATTAGCAGTTAGGCACTGGTGGTTTCATTTTACATAGCATGGTTTTAAGATTGTAACTGTTTTCTATTGCTTGAAAATTCAGACTTAGCCTTTCATTTTGACCAATTCATGTTAGTTTCTAACTGGAAATTGTACCCCCTTTGGCTCTTTCAGATGAGTATATGAGGGTCTAGTCCCCTATATCTTGAACAGTCTGCTGCCACCTAGCAGTTAGAGACAGTTTGAGACACATTAAACTTCAACCCTAAACACATTCCCAGCCTTGATCACTTTGGAAAAGTTTCTAAATTATGGGAAATCAAGCTTTAAAATCTGACCACTCTTTTTAGAAACACCAGCTGTATTTATGTATAACACTTATAGCATATCCTCTTGTAAATATTTAGAAAAGTGGACCCACCTAACCTAGGACAGTCATAAGCAGCGTAAGTCAAAATAGTGAGTCTCTGAAATGTCTAAAGTAATTCATCTGCATGCAGAATTGGGGGAAAAAAGCTGGCTTTAGAGCCAGAAAAACTGAATGAGAGACCTAACTTGTGTTTCTCCTGGCTGAAATCTGATAAGAATTTCAATTTTTTTTTTTTTTCTGACTTCTATAGTCAGAAGTCAGCCCAATTAAAAGCTGATGTTTAGGCTATAATTCTTTTAGAAAGCCTTTCTGTTTTTTTCTCCTTTGGATACTGTTTCTGGGATTGTTTTTTTCAGTCAACTGAAACCTCATTTGCTACTTATCTTGTTGGCATGATTTTGCTGAGAAAAATGTTCCATTAGACTTTTAGAAAGGTTAAAATCTTTCCAAATTTGCTCCTCTAAGACTTGTTATTTCCACTTCTCACTGCAACCTCCTTCTCCTGGGTTCAAGCAATTCTCATGCTTCAGGTTCCTGAGTAGCTGGGATTACAGGTGTGCACTACCACGCCCGGCTAATTTTTGTATTTTTAGTAGAGATGCTGTTTCACCATGTTGGCCAGGCTGGTCTTGAACTCCTAGCCTCAAGTGATCCACCTACCTCAGCTCCCAAAGTGCTGGGATTATGGGTGTGAGCCACTGTACCCACCCCCACAGATGTGTCTTCTGATCAGCAAAATACCTATGTATTTATAACTGTAGGGTTTCACAGCCTGTGTAAATGATTAACAAATAACTAGATGGTAAATTTTGTTCAATAAACTGCTAAGCATAATTGTTAAGAATAAATAAATGAATGTAAATGGGATAAAAATATAAACTTTTATCATTTCAAAAATCTTTTTCAGAAACTTAACCTTAAAGTCATGCATATTAAATAATAGATAATCACAAAATATCTGAGCCATTTGTACGGTCTAGAAAGGCTAAATATATTTAGATCTATTAATAAAAGTTGAGAAAATACCTTTCTCAAAATTATAAAATTGTTTCATCTACAAATACTGGTATAAAACAGTTCAAAATCACTTCCTGAGTTTTTTACAGAAAGGGCTACTAAAAGTTAAAATAATAGATAGATAGATATAATTAAATGCTAGGTATAAGGAAAACTATACAGAGCATGTAAAGAAAGATGAAAACAAAAAAGTAATTTTTTTCTTTTATATGATTGATAACTTCGGTCAACATGATCAGAGGAAAAGGAAAGTAAATTTTTTTTCTTTAGTTAGAATGCCAATGTAAAAAAATGAAATACAGGCCCGGCACCGTAGCTCATGCCTGAAATTCCAGCACTTTGGGAGGCCGAGGTGGGCAGATCATGAGGTCAGGAGATCGAGACCATCCTGGCTAACGTGGTGAAACCCCATCTCTACTGAGAATACAAAAAATTAGCCGGGTGTGGTGGCATGCACCTGTAATCCCAGCTACTCAAAAGGCTGAGGCAGGAGAATCATTTGAACCCAGGAGGTGGAGATTGCAGTGAGCTGAGATGGTGCCACTGCACTCCAGCCAGGGCAACAGAGTGAGACTCTGTCTCAACAACAACAACAAAAAAGAAAGTACAGGAAAAAAATGGGAAGTTTAAGCAAGTTGTAAAAGATTTATCTCATAAAAGGAATTTTGTCTGTGATCAAATTGGTTAACATTATAAGGGAATTATTTAGTTTTTCTAAAATTTGAGCATTAATATCAAGAGCAAATTAATACAATGTCCCTGTGTTGGCATAACAGGGTTTTTTTTTGGAGCATTGATCTACTCTATAATGGAAAATTGTAAGAGGTTATAAAAGGTTTCTGGAAACCCTATCTTGTGTGGTCAAAGCTGATTGAAATTGGATGAATTTGTTTTTAAGGTTTCATTAAAATTAGCTTTAGTTTTAATAACATACTGATGAAATGGTAGAATTTGGTTTGAATAAGATTTTCACATCATATTAATAAAAGATAAAAGATTTGTTCATCTTTTGAGTAAACTTAAAAAAAAGGAAAAACAAATTCTGTTGGTCTTATGGTGTCTTTATAAGGCCTTTTGATTGTTTGGAAAGCTGAGCCTCCTATCAAAAAGGAAAGATTTTTACTTGTTGAAATCTTGAAGTATCATTTTGGCTAAATGAATGAGTATTATTTTACAGTGGCCTGTAGTCTTATTTTCATCAAGTGTTTTAAACATTTAATATTTAACATACTTCCCAAAATCAAGTTTCAAATTTTAAAACTAAGTCTTTTCCAAGTGGAACCCCTGTAAGTCTCAGAGAGACATATTAGGCTTATTTTGTATGCTAAAAATCATACAGGAAGCTATGTCAAATAAGAAATGGAGCCTAACTTTTTTTTAGTTACATTTATAGGGATATGTTATTAATATGTGTTCCATAATTATATGAGATTCCTAAAATTCTGATATGTCTTGATATGTCTTGTCAGACATAATTATGGTTATGACATTAACTTGTTTTATGCCACAGAAATAGCCAGATTTCCTTGTCAGGTTTGTCTTTAACTATGGCTACTCTAAGTCCTTTGTAATCCACAGAAAATTATTGTTTTACTTTAATTCTTCTCCACATGAGTTCACAATTGGCCACAGTCCAAATTTTGCTTTTTCTTCAAGAAAATTAACGGGAAAAGACCCTAAAAAGTACTCTTGAATACAGGTTTCTGATTAGAGATTGTATAATTATCATAAGACTAGATAAAAATTTTCAGAACTCTAATAAACTGATGCATTCATAAAGATTGCTAACCCAACCTCATGCAGAACAAAAATTAGATTACATAGGACTAAACTGCTAGAAGAGTGAAATGACTTTTATGACTTTTTTTGAAACATTGTTGATTATTTTTACATTTTCTCAGTCAAGAAAACTATTGAGCTATTTATAGTTTATGGCAATTGGGAAAAATATACCTTTGTGAGCAAAATTAAAACATTTGCCTTTTGCTCTACCTGATTTCCCTTAGATTTGGAGGCTATTCATGAGTATTCTTATTTTATGGCAATCTAGTTATTTGCATAAATTCAATAAGAATCTGTTTTCTTTAATGGGACACAATTGGAGACACTGGTTGTTTAACCAAGGAATTGACTAGAATGGCATATTTTCAGATATGACCAGACTGCTTTGAAAAATTGAGGTTAACTTTATAGAGCCAATAGAAAGCCCCTTAAAAAGACTTGCCTGGTACCTTGTCTACACAGTTTTCTTTCAAGGTTTCTGACCTTGAAGTAAGTAAAGAATATCACTTTTTGACAGGCCTGGGAAGCTCAAGGCATTTTGGAGACTTGAGTAAAATTCACCCTATTCGTACAGGTATTACAGGCATAGCATAGTCTAGTAGTGAATCTTTGCCTTGGCTTCCTAGCCTCAAGATTTTTTAAAGTTTCAGCACAGCCAACTTAAAAGAGCCTATATGGCCAATAACTATTCTTGTGCTTTATGCAAATGATAAGGCTAAGTATGATACTAAAACTTATTTTGCAAGTATATTTATCCTATAAAAGTTTATCTTTGGTAAAAATGGGGACTGGAAGGAGAAAAAAGTTGTTTCAGAAGAAAATTATAGTACATCTGTTATTAGACCCCAGCCCAGATCTTTGTTTTTCAGATTTTATTGTTTTCATACAATTTGGAATGAATCTCTGTTGGAATAGGTTTTTACTATGCATCTCTCATTGTTTTACTTCTTCTGAGAAAACCAAAAACATGAAATTCTGAAGACTGGGGATGATTCAACAAGCAATGACGGTTATATAAATCAGAGACTTGACTGAGGACTATCCTCGCACTGAGGTAGGAAGGCCTAAGCAGAGATTGGATATCAGTGCTTCCATGGGAAGATTTTTGATCAACAGTGGGGGAAATGAGAAAAGAAAAATAGTGCAGTGCAGTCTGAGCTATGTAAAGTATGCAGGCCTAGAGAGGTATGAGCATGGGACTTCAGTCGCACCACACCTGCACACACACACACCCGTGCCTGGGGGTAATTGTTTAAAGTCATATTGTTCCTGACCAGCTGCCTCACCCATCATCTTCATGTTCCTGGAATCTGTGTTACAATGTATAGCCAATCAATAGCTTATGTTATTTTAGTGTAAATTCTTGGTAAACCACTTAGGAACTACTGCTTCTTTTCCTTTAAAAATCCACTATAAATGCTGCTAATTGGCATGTATATTCAGGGCAGCTTGAATCTATGCTTTTGGGTTGCAATCCTTAAGCTTAGACCAAATAAACTCTTTACTTATATTAACTTTGCTTCAGCTTCTTCCTTGTAGATTGACAAAGCCAAGTTATTTCTCCTCCTCTCTGCTTCTAATGACATTTCTGGCAGTTCCTCCAGCTCCCAGTGATCAGGTCCCCCGTGCCTCCAGCTTCTACCTGTTGACCCGGTTCTTGGACTCTGTACAGCCTCCATCATCTCCTCAGCCTTCATGGTAATGGGAATGGTTTCCTGCTGTTCTTAACCTCTGGGCTGCAAAGTGTGAGTTGATGTGTAAACTCTACCACTTAGTAGCTCTGATGCCCTCAGCAAGTTACTTAAATTATTTGAGCCATCCTTGGGTTTCTCATGTGTAAAATGGGAATAATAATGTTCAAACTGTAGCATTATGAAAATTATGTTAATATTTATAAAGTGCCACCAACACAAAATTGAGATACAATAAATGGTCATTGCCCTTATTACCACCACACTCACCCCCATTACTTGCTGAATATTCAGAATGAACTCAGACCTTTCCTATCCCCCTCTTCCCAGTAGCTTAGCTACATAGACTCAGTATTTCTAAGAGCAGAGTATTCCAAACTATGTTCCATGGACCACTAGCCTTGCTGATGTTGTAGTGGGGCTTCTTCAAATATAGAGGTAATAAAATGTACAGCTTTCTTTATGCATTCTTAACTCTACATATTTTTGTTAAGCAGGATACTAGCATTCCCTGGGATACAGTTTGCAAGACACTAGAACAGTGGCCTAAGTTCTGCACTTTGGAATCAGATAGATTTGAGTTGTAATCTCTGTCTCACTACTGGTAGCTGCATATCCTGGGGCAAGTATTTTACTGTCTTTGAGCCTCATTTTCCAGTCTGAAAAATGGCATAATTGTTCAATAAATTTCATTGTTATTATCAATACAAAGAACGAAAGCCTGTTAAGAGTTTCTTAAGGCCTCAATAAATAAGTGGAAATAAACATCATGGACACTGCATTGGAGCTAGAGGCAAGAGAGAAAGTTGTAGTGGTGGTGGGGTTTGGGAAAGGGAGACATGGCTTCACCAGTGATGGGGGAGCAGATTGGTCCCTGCTCATGGGCAGCCTGGGCTCTTGACTCTTTCCTTGCCCACCAGCCTGACTGCCTTTGGGCCATCTCTCACTTTGTGCCTACACTCCATGCCCAGTCCCTCTGTGGCAGGACTGAAAGCCACTCTCCAACATGCCTTCCCTTGCCCATGCTCCACAGGGGGTGAGCTAGGCTGAGAGCTCTGTAACCCTTTCAGGAGCTGTGTGCTCAGAGCTTCCTCTGCAGACCCAGTTTTTCCCCAAATGGGCCCCTAGTTCTGGACTGGATCAAGAAGGGGCCCAGAAAGGGGGCCAAGGAAGGAGTTCCTGTAACGCTTCTAAGTCAAAGCAGCTCAAGGCCGAATCTGAAGTTTTTTTAAAAATTTTTTCTGGTAATAAGGTGGAAAATAGTCTTTGGTCCTTGCCTAAGTCCTAAGAAAAAAGTGTTGGGATTAATTGTCACTAGCAAACTTCCAGGATATTCCTTTCGAAAGCCAAGAGACTCTTGGTCTGCAGACTGCGTTTTCGTCATGGGTAGTAATTGACTACTACATCAGTGATTCCTGCAATCTCTAAAGCTTGATTCTGAGTTAGGAGTGTGGGATACATTTGCTGGATTTAATATAATGCTGGGCCTCCCCTTGCAAGAGGCCTATCTACCAGTCTCACCTATTGAGAACCACTGCATTCTAATCTTGACTGCCTTCCCAAAAGGCTCCATATCACTGTGACACTGTAAATTCTGCTCCAGTATACAATTTAACTTTGTGTATTATTCAAGTTCAGGACAGTGGCTGGGCATCAAGGGCCATGGAGATTGTCTGCAGGCCCTTTGATTTTTGAACCATGAGTGGATTTGAAAACTTTCAGTTTATATAATAAAATATTAGCCTTTGGTCAAAATTGAGCTGGCCATTTTGCATGACTGACAGTTTGGTTCCTTCTGAAGAGAAGTTCTGCTTATTTTTCATTGAGGTGAATTTACCCCAACCATAACATGCCTTTATTTTTCCCTCTATGAGAATAGGCCAGTGAGAGACCACAAGCACCAAGAGTAGAGATAAGAAGGCAAAATGTAGACTACCAAGGGATCTCCAGACACAAGGAGAGGGCAGGCCTAGGAATGGTTTAGCTGCATCCTGATGATACTGCTCTTTCTTGCTAACTTGTGGAGTCCAATATTTTGGCTTCTGCTGGTGAAAGAAGATATTTGATTGGAAGGCAGTAGTGTGGGGCTTGGCAGCAGGGGTCAGATAAGGGAGACTGAGTGGGAGGAAAACAGAGTCAATCAAGCCTTGGTGTTGGGTTGGGCAATTGGGCAATTAACCCAAGGACATGTGGGTTCTGGTGGAGTATGGGGATAATGCTTTTATTAATTGATAGAGCTCAGTGCTTTACCTGACAGATGGGCTTTCTAAGTTAGAGGGCAGTTTCCCAGTTGTGCTGGTGTCGTTTTTAACTCATCAAAGGGGCTGCAGTAAGAATGAGTATGCTGCAGAAGAGGTAAATTTGAAAGGTTAAAAACAAAGATCTGAAGAGGTCAATGAAACAGATTAATAAAGCACGTTGGCATCATACAGGTAATTTATGAAAGTGGAGGCTGTTGTTTCCAGAAATACTGAAAGACCATGCTTTCTCCATGCTTAGACTATTTCCCAGCCCATAGGTAGGAATAATGGAATCGTGCATGAATAGGATCTGGGTGGAAGTCATGGACTCTGAGCTTGCTACAACCCAGGTTTTCTCTACCAGTATTTTATTGGTCTCCCTGTTTTTGTTTGTTTGTTTGTGTTTAGACAGGGCCTCACTTGGTCACCCAGGCTGGAGTGTAGTGGTGAAATCACAGCTCACTGATCCTCAATCCCCCCAGGTTCAAGCAATCCTCCCACCTCAGCCTCCTGAGCAGCTGGGACTACAGGCACACACCACCCCACTAGGCTAATTTTTGTATTGTTTTTGTAGAGACAGGGTTTCTCCATGTTGCCCAGGCTGGTCTTGAATTCCTGGGTTCAAGTGATCCACCTGCCTTGGCCTCCAAAAGTGCCGGAATTACAGGTGTGAGCCACTGTGTCTGGCCTTGGTCTCCTAAAGGTTGACAGAGTTTGAGATGCAGAGCCAAAAAGAAAGGCCAGACTGCCTCTCTAGCCATGTTTCTGAAGAGGAGCTGATGTGTGCCAGTGTCATTACTGTTTCCTATGTAGAAAGCCCTGATTCTGACAGGCTGGTGTCTGGGGCACGCTCTTATTGTATAGATGGTGTAGATTAGGATGGAATGACATTGGCAGAATTGTGGTTGAGAAGAAAGTGTAATAATTATACCATCAATATAATAAAGTGGAGGGAACACTATTAGCCAATGGCCTGGAAACGCAAGAAATTTAAGGAGCATCCAGGCCCAATGAGCTGTAACTGCTCAAAGTATTTAGGCTGATAGAAGTCAGTCAGCCACCAGGGCTAGATGGCCCAGAATAGCACATAAAATGGGAGGTAGAAATGGATAAGAGTAGAAAGCACAGTTATTTTGAAACCACAAAATTAAAAGCTAAAACAACAGTCTGTTGAGTAGCAACTTGTCTGTGTGTTGTAGTTGAATATTCTGAACTGATAGCCTGCCTAACATAGCAGCATATTTTGAGGTGAGAAGTGGGCCGCTGTATAAATACATTCCTGCAAACTGTATCTGAAGTAAATAACATTAAGTCTGAGGCTTCAAGACAACTAGAAATCAGACCAGAAGGTGAATAATAATAATATAGAACTATAATATGCATTAGTTATTGAGTACTTACTTACCTTGTGCTTGGCATTTATTTTATCTTCAATCAACTATGCAAGACAGTAATCTTAGCATCACATCAGAGAGGTTAGTTATTTCCCAGTAGCAGTGGCAGCCCTGAGTTTTGAACCCAGATTTATTTGGCTTCAAATTCTGGGTTTGCATCATGGAGCATTTTCTCTCTCTGCAAACCAATCTGTTAGTACAGCAGAAAATGATTGCATCTGCCTTCTGAAGAGAGTATGATTGGAGGTGTGATTGGGGCAATACAAGATAGAACTCACATTTCATAGATAAAGTGATGCCTGTCAGGTCTTGTAGGCCCCTGGGCCTCTCCTTGATATGACTTACTAAGACCTGTGACTCTCAGAGTGGCCCTCTGAGTTGCCACATCACTCTTGACTGGAGAAAGAACACCAACAGCCTCATTTCATCAGAAGTTCAGGTTTTGAATTAACTTGAGTGCAATGGCACGATCTCGCCTCACTGCAACCTCCACCTCCCAGGTTCAAGTGATTCTCCTGCCTCAGCCTCCTGAGTAGCTGGGATTACCAGCATGCGCCACTACACCCGGCTACTTTTTGTATTTTTAGTAGAGACGGGGTTTCACCATGTTGGCCAGGCTGGTCTCAAATTCCTAACCTCAGGTAATTTGCCTTCCTTGGCCTCCCAAAGTGCTGAGATTACAGGCATGAGCCACCGCACCCGGCCAACTTGGCTTTCTTAAGACCTGGATTCCCTCATTTCTGTATTGGGTCCTTGGCCTCCACATACATGTACATACTGAGCTGCACCCATCCCTGTGTACTCATCTACCTTGTGTGATAAAAACTCCATATTTTACTTTATTATAACCTGTGGGTGTAGAAAGCTGCCTGAACCTCAGTTGAATCCTGTTCAAACCTGTCACTTATCTACTGGGAGATTTTCAGGAACACAGTGATGTCCCCAGACCATCCTGCTTTTGTCTACCTAACTGTGGCTGCCCTCCACTCGAACTCCTGTGCCTGTTCCACTGTAGCAACTCTATGGCATAATAGAAGCTGATCAGCCTGGGCTTTGAAAGGTGGCACAGTTATTTTACTATCTGTGAAACCATGTAACTTAAGTTATCTTAGTCTCAGTTTCCTTATATGTGAAATGGGGATAAAGTAATACTTGCCACTAGAATTTATTAAGCATTTATTATGTGCCAGAAGCTGTCTTTTGCAAATTATCACATTCAACTTCACCATAACCCTAAATCATAGCTCTTTTTTCTCTTCTTGGCTGAAGTAGGATTCTTCTATTCTGATGCCTTTTCTGATAAATGCAGAAGTTTATCACGTTCTTTAGTCACTGCTCTCTGGATTATCCAACTGCCATTTCAAAGAGTCCTCAGTGTATTTGAGTTATTTTCTCTAGGCTGTCTTTCCCAGTCATAGATTTCTCCCTGTTCTCACCAACCATGCTGTTGAGATACCAGAGTACCACACAACTAATTGGCATTATGGGATTTCTACCTTATGGAACAAGATGGTCACACTTAACATCACCATGAACACAAAATACTGCATTATGCCCACACAAAGATAGAGAATGGAGCATACATTGCAGTGCATATGGAAGGAAACCTGTAGTTGGTCACTTTATTTGGAATATGGAATTAGTGGAGCCAGCAGCATGATAATCACGCTTGTTTGAGCAAGTTTGCTTTGCTGTTTGATGAAGAGATCAGAGGCTTTGCCTGTAACATCAGCAAGCTCTCAGACAGATGTGCACTGCTAGTCCCCAGGCAGGGAAAGGCTGTGCCTGATGCAAGTAAACCCCACTACTCTGATTTTCATTCCATTTTATAAATGCTTAATCAACACCTACTTTGTGCAGGCAAATGTACTAGATACTTCAGTGTAAGATAAGAAATGACCTTGTTCTCAGGAAGTTTATAATTTAGTGCATAGGTCAGGAAAGCTTCTCTAAAAGGCCATGTAGTAGATATTGTAGGACTTATAGGCTAAGAGGCAGTGTATAGTCTCTTGCAACTACTTAATTCTGCAGCCATGAAGGAAAATGGCTGTATTCATGACTGTATCAACAGGCAGTGGCCAAGTCAGTGGCCAAATTGGGCTGTAGTTTGCTGATCCCTGCTTTATTGGGAGATATAAACGTGTAAACAAACAGTTATAAAATCATGTGTGTGGCTGGGCGCGGTGGCTCATGCCTGTAATCCCAGCACTTTGGGAGGCTGAGGCAGGCGGATCACGAGGTCAGGAGATTGAGACCATCCTGGCTAAAACAGTGAAACCTCGTCTCTACTAAAAATATAAAAAAATTAGCCAGGCATGGTGGCGGGCACCTGTAGTTCCAGCTACTTGGGAGGCTAAGGCAGGAGAATGGCGTGAACCTGGGAGGCGGAGCTTGCAGTAAGCTGAGATTGCGCCACTGCACTCCAGCCTCGGTGACAGAGCGAGACTCCATCTCAAAAAAACAAAAAAAGAAATCATATGTGTAATAATAGAGATATACAGGAGGTATAAAAGCAGTATAGGGAAGGCTTAGAGATATATGCCCCTTTAGTCTACAACAGGGTGTACCTCATCCTTGGTACACTGACATTGTAGGCCAGATAATTCCTTGCTATGAAAGACTGTCCTGTGCACTCAAAGATGTTGAGCTGCACCCCTAACCTTTGCTAACTAGATGCCAGTAGCAACCTCCCACCCCAGGCTGTGATGATGAAAAATATTTCCAGAGATTGCCAAATGTCCCTAGGGGAGGAAACCACTCCTAGTTGAGAACCACTGGTCTGGGGGCTATAATTGCCATGGCAAGAGGAGAAGTCAGGTGAATTCTTATCAAGAAGGTGACCCCTAATTAGGGTTTTGAAAGACGAATTGGAGTTTGTTATGCAGATATAAAATATGTGTAGGGAGAGTAGGAAAATGTAAGAAGAAGGCAAAGGTAGATAAAAGCAAATAGATGTGAAAAATTTAAGAAGAGGGCAAAGTAGACAAAAGCAAATAGATGTGAAAAAGTATAGTCTGATGAGGGATTTCAAACCATCACATATTGTTGGGTTAGAGTGTGTGTGTGTGTGTGTGCACGCACGCATGGATATGTGTGTATGGAGTGGTTAGAGGACTAAGCAAGAGATGAAGACAGAAAGACACAAGGGGAAGATCACAGAGGTTCTTGTGTTCCAGGCTGAGGAGATTAGATGTTCCTCAGTAACATGAATTGTAACTTTTGAAGAATAGTGGATCATTTGTGAAGAGTAACTTACAAGGTACACAGGTGCTGTCAGGAGGTACCCTTGTAATTAGCAGAGCCGCACCCTGGCTGCCCAAGATTAAAAGCACAGGAGTGAAGACATGCTTGTGCACTCCCAGTGAGTCTCCAAGTGTGAGTTAATAAGTGAGTTTAAATGAAATTGTAAGTATCAACCCAAATATTCTCAAAATAACTGCTCTACAATGTGCTAGAACAGATTTTATAGTTTTATGCTGCTTACAAGATATTCTGGTACTTGATAAACTAATAAAACAGTAGAGTCTATTGATGTTGCTGTACCACTAAGCATAAGACTCCTCAGAATGTATGCAGAGAATAAAAATAAGTGTTCATGCCCAAAAAGTGAAATAAAACAACCAGGGATCATATACTGGCATGGTAGACGCATTCCACTCCAATGTATTGACGTAAACCTACGTGAATGGCTTATCTCCAGGGGTTGAAGGGTCCTAGTATGTTATGCAAGCCCTGGATAGGGAGAGAAGCCAGACTTATTACTACACTTTTAAAACTACACTCTTGGGGAAAGCTCAGTAAATTTACTATCTTTGCTTTATCAGAAGGCAAATAGAAGCTTGGAAGGGTCAAGTGACTCAACCAAGTTAGTATCTTAGATAAGACTGAAAATGAATGCCCTTTTGTAAATGCATTTTGCTTTTCTTTTAAATATTTTGTTTGAAAAAATTTTCAAACTCATGTGAAAGGAGGGAGATTAGTACAGTGAAGCCCCTGTACCCAGCAACAATTATTCAAATTTTGTCAATCCTTTGTTTTTCCTGGATTAATTTGTAGCAAATATCAAGTGTCATATTTCTCCACAAATACTTCAGAGATTAGTGTATTTTAAAAGATGTCCATTCTATAAAACTTCCCCTGTCCTTCAAGGAAGTGGCAAATGAAGCAATGTCCATTAAAAAAAAATGTTAGTATGGCTTATGTCATTTTAAGATGAATTTATAGTTCCTTTTAGATTAACTTAATGTATTTCAACATACATTGATTGAATTTTTACTGTGATTTGGAACTCTAGGTAACTAGGAAACAAATATTAATCATTTACTATTCTTGTCCTCAACTCCACATTTAAAAACTAGGGAGATAGTTCTCCAATCCATATCTATCTATCTTTCTGTCTTTACAGTCCAACAGAACTTGATCCAACCTGCAGCTCTTACTGGCTGTATCATGATTGTCATTTAGCTGGATGGCTCCAAGTCTCATCTCCCTCATATCTAAAATGAGGCCACGTACCAATTATCTATTGCCGTAACAATGCTTCATAGCAAACCATCCAAGACTCAGTGCCTTAAAACAATAAACATTTATTTTGCTAATACGTTTGCAGTTGAGGAATTTAAGTTAGATTTGGCTGGACAATTCTTTTGCCCTTCTCTGGATTCACTTACATATCTGGGGGTTGGCTGGTTGTGGGCTTATCTAGGATGTAATCTCAGCTCTGATTATAGTGACAAGCTTTGCTGTTGCAACCATGTTCCTCTTCAGTAGGCTAGCCTGGGCACATTCTCATGGACATAACAGAGGGGTGAGCAGAAATACTCAAATGCTTTATAAGCCTCTTCTTGTATACCATTTGCTAACATTACATTGATCACAACCAGTTGCAAGGATGAGCCCACAGGCCAGCAGTGAAATGATGCCCTGCCCATAGTGGGAGGTAGGGTTACATGGCAAAGGGTATAGATACTGGGAGGGATAAGAAATTGTGGCCATTAGTGTAATCAACATATCAGAGGATTTGCTAAGTGGGGTCATTGTGAAGATTAAGTGAATTAGCATTCATATAAGTAAAATGCATATAAAGTAGGTAAAGGGCTTAGCAGTGTTTGGCATACTATAAATACTCAACAGAAGTGAGCTATTAACAATTGTTACTAAAATTATTGTCATATTATTGCTGTTAACGCTTCCAGATAATAGTAGAGCTAGTAGTATTAGGAACACAGAAAAGACTCGTTCTGACCTGGGGTGGAGAAGATGGGTGTGTAACCAATGGGTCTTGTCTTTTTTTTTTTTTTTTTTTTTGAGACAGTCTTGCTCTGTTGCCCAGGCTGGAGTGCAGTGGATTGATCTTGGCTCACTGCCACCTCTGCCTCCCAGGTTCAAGTGATTCTCCTGCTTCAGCCTCCTGATTAGCTGGGATTATGGCCACCCACCACCATGCTCAGCTAATTTTTATATTTTTAGTAGAGACAGGGTTTCACCATGTTGGTCAGGCTGGTCTTGAACTCCGGCAATCTTCCCTCCTCAGCCTCCCAAAGTGCTGGGATTAGAGGTGTGAGCCACTGCACCTGGCCTTGA
Organism: Pongo pygmaeus; assembly: GCF_028885625.2. Taxonomy (NCBI): domain Eukaryota; kingdom Metazoa; phylum Chordata; class Mammalia; order Primates; family Hominidae; genus Pongo; species Pongo pygmaeus. Next base: position 93,282,340 of record NC_072389.2, on the reverse strand, counting down.
ATCTTGTCTTAAACAGGACTTTGAGGGATGGGATTTTGAATCTGGAACAAAATAACAAACAAAAATACTGACATTCCTTCAAAAACCCACATATTCTGTTGGGATTGACTTTGATAGGTGCCTGACCATTTGAAATAACTTGAAAGACCCCAGGAAGCTTTTCAGCCCCTCAGTATCTCTTCCATTGCTCTAGAACCTTGTTTAAAATCTCTCCCAAGAGAATAAAAGCCCTCTGGATAAGACAATACCATCATCTCAAAGAACATGGGATGCAGTCATACTGTTTGTGTGCCTGTCATGGTTCTCGGTAGCAGTGGTGTGAAGCGTAACCCTTGAGAGAGGGAGCCAGGGAAGTGGGGGACAGGAGGACAGGCTCTGAGCAGCTCCCACAGAAGGAGTGAACTCTCCATGGCACTGGGGGTTTGGGCCTGTGTGTGGGATTCTAACAAATGGTGTGAAGTTTCTGTTAAAATGACCATCTTACACTGGCTTTCCCCAAAAGTGGGTCCTGAGATTTGAGTGCAAGTGTTTTACTTAGTATGTGCTCCCAGGAAACACTGGTAGGAGAAGTGAGCTAGGAAAGGGGAGGGACCCAGTAGAGGGGATGCTGATGAGCAAGGATACTGCAGTGAGCAACTGGGGCTCGATCCCAATAGAGTGACTGTACAGAGCATGCCCCAGGCCTGCCCCACCCCGATAGTGAGGAAGCAGGGTTCGTTATCTAACAACCCCAGCCTGTCAGAGGTTGAGAGCTGCTCCCAGGGGCATTTGCCCCCGGCACTGTCATCTTGTCCCTCAAGCAGTCCAAGTCTATTTCAGTGGCCAGGGAAATCCTTGAGGCACAGTGACCAGTGTGTGCAGTAGGAAGCCATGGAGTGAGCTCGGGGACCCTCAGTGTAAAGGGGGTAGGAGTGAGGCCCCAACAGCAAGTCTTCCAGAGACTACAGATGGGATGATTTCAGTGTGGCTGTAATCCACCCCTCTTTGTGGGCTGGTCTTTCTCTTCTGCACCATTTCTACAAGCTATGTTTTATATTCTTGAGATATAAAATATGGTGTGGAGGAATCACATAGCTATCCCCTCTCCTCATGCTTTTAAAAGTGGATGCTAAACATTTCCTGTCATCTGGTGCAGTGAAGGATGGAGGGGATTACCAGTTGAGGCAGAGGGAGGTGTGAACATGACAGTAAACTCTAAGGGCTTATTTTTTTTTCCCCACCACTGAAGTTTTTGATTATGACTGAAATGCCTAACTAGGTGCAAAGAGTAAGTGGAAACTGTAGAAAAATAATCAGACCCCTTTACATAGATGCACATTCTTGATCTCCATTTTTATTGGTTTTAGATTTACTCTACAACATAAATCATTAGAAGTATACCAAGTGGATCAATCTATTTACAAAATATTTAGAAGTAACAGTGTGTGTGCAAGAAGGGGAGGGGAGCAGAGAGAGGGGCATGTGAACTTTTTCTAATGAGACTATTGGCCCTAATCGAATTGATGCACTTGAAAAACAAGCAAGAAAAAAGGTCCTAGAGAGATGATTGTATGTGAAAACAAGGGAATTGTTTGCAGGGGCAAAGAAGGGATAAATCATGAATCATCATGAAACAAGAGGGATGTTAAGAAGGACAGACTAAAACTAGTATCTTTGTTGTCTATTTTTAAGTTGTGCTGTCTTTCTTATTTTGAGGATAAGGTAACCGAGACTCAGAAAGGTTATATCACTAGTTCTGCATCACACAGTGAAACAGGCAGAGCCAAAGGAAGGTAGAGAACCAGGGAGGGGCCAGCCTGTGTTAAGGGATGCAGGCAGGATTCATCATGCTGTTCCTAGGAGTCGTGGATGTATATCTACTCCCACTCCTGGGGAACTCGCAGCATGATGTCTTGAGGTGACCATTCATTCATTAATTCTATCCCCACACAATGGCTAAACAACAGGGAACAAGGCATAATCCTTTTCCTTGAGGCATCTCTGACAGCCAGCACTGTGATAGCTGCATGGCGGCCAGCCAGAGACCCCACTGAGTCCATGGGCATGGCAATCCTCTGAAGTGGTGGTGCTGCAGGGGGACATGGGGTGATATTTTTGCATCCTGTTTTATAATGTGACCTGTCACTGTGTCCTGGAGTAGAGTAAGCAGGTTCAGATAAATGGCTGGCTCTCAGGTGGGTAGAGTAGTAACAGGGAATCAGGGTGGTGGAGGCTTTGAAGTCCTGGAAGACAGGCAAAGTGATCAGCCAGTCTGTCCACTGATAGCTGTAACCCAACTACCAAGCTGGGAATTTAAAGGAGGCTTGTGAAGGCTGCGGAGGGAGAGACACATAGATAAGGAAGGGACCTATTCTTCAATGAGATCACTGCATGAAACAGGCTATTGAACTAATGGCTCTAAACTGCATTGTACTGGGAAGGGTCTTGGGGCTCTGGGCCTGGATGAAGTAACAGGGTATTTATTGATAGGAGCTAAGAGAAAAATATTCTCACAGCGGGGGAAATGCCAAGCCTGATATTAGCCATAGAACACCATAATCAGGGCCAGTTTCCCATAAGGGAAACCTGGCCACGACACTAAATAGCATTCAGAGGGGGTTGTACGTAAGGACAAGGCCAAAGTGTCTTTAACCTTCCCTGTGTCAAGCCTCACTTAGTATGGGAGTGGAGAGGAGGAATTGCTACCATGGGCCAGAATCCCTGCTCAGAGCTATGTTTATGATCCCACGTGTTCATTACAAAAGCCCTGCAAGACAGACTTTAACTCTATTTTCAATGAGAAAACAGATTATGTAATTGTTCGTAGGACACTGCGAATAAGAGCTGGAGAGAGGCTTCAAGTCTATCTGTTGCCAAATGTCCTGATATTTCTACTCTGTTGTACTGTTTGGTAATAAAGACCATGAATCCAAAGGTGAGATGACAAGTGGGCCAAATACAGCGTGACGCGGAAGAACAAGACAGGAAATCTACGGGATATGTAAGCATATGTGGAGGAGAGAGGAGATAGCTGATGTCAGGGGTTTGTGGCCTCACTAAAAAACATCATCATCTCAGCAGTTAAGCCACCTGGCCATAGATCAATGGTCAACAGTCCTACACATATAACTTGGGAGCCATTACTAGTGTCACAAAATTTAAAGAGGTTGGATGGAAAGTTTAAGCATATTGAATAAACTATACCATCCCAGTTACAACTACAGTCTATGCCAAAAGAGTGTTGATGTTTTGGCTATGTCCCCATCCAAATCTCATCTTGAATTGTAGCTGCCATAATCCCCTCGTGTTGTGGGAGGGACCTGGTGGGAGGTCATTGAATCATGGCAGTGAGTTTTTCCCATGCTGTTCTTGTGATAGTTGAATAAGTCTCACAAGATCTGATGGTTTTATAAACGGGAATTCCCCTGCGCAAGCTGTCTTGCCTGCTTCATGTAAAATGTGGCTTTGTTCCTCCTTCACCTTTCGCCATGATTGTGAGACCTCCCCAGCCATGTGGAACTGTGAGGTTTAACTCTTTCCTTTATAAATTACCCAGTCTTAGGCATGTCTTTATTAGCAGCGTGAGAACAGACTAATACAGGTGTGTTCAATTGATACAACCATCTGGTGTGCAATATTCCTATTTTATAGATGATGCTCATCACAGCAATAGTTGTCTAATAAGTGGGAAACAATGTAATTGTTCAGCATTAGAGGAGAGTGAAGTAGTTCAGATTCATTCATATAATTCAGTTGGTCATTTACTAGGGGTATTTTTAACAATTCAAGAAAACATGTATAATAACAGAAGCTGGTTTGGTTTTTTAATGGAAGACAGGCAGAATCAACTTATCAAATAGCTAAAATATGTTAGATATTTTTTGCAAATATTTCACTCAGTCCCCAGTAACGCTATGTCTTAGGTATTACCGGTATCATTCAGATAAGGAAACTGAGGCTTGTCTTTTTTTGAGCATCGTTCTCAGGTTCACACCATGAATAACTGGGCCAGTAATGACTCCAATCTTGCCTCCTGACTTGGAGGCTTCCAGATTATACTGTTTCTGTGTGAGAAGAGACAGAAGGCTCCCTGAATCTGGAGAATTGAGTCCCCTTGGTAAGATGTGAAAAAAACCCAATCATAAAGAATTATAAACAGAAATGGAAGATCTTAGATTTTACCCTGATTTTTATATTTATTCTCATTGTTTTATTATTTGATTAAAACTGTTTTCTACATTTATGCATTCTTGCTTTTAAAAACAACGTTCCTCTTGGTTCTTGCTTTATTGCTAACTCAACTATAAGCCCTTCTTTTTGCTCCTTATTGGTCCCCAAGCTTCCAACCCTACATCAGTTCTGGGTTGGGTTCCCTCAAGGTTTGGTGCAACCTATTATCTCATTCCTTTGCTGTTGTCAGAGCCTTTATTTTGCCATTCATGAGTGCATAATAGAGATAAAAACTGATTTGGTTTCTAATAGGCAATAGAAGACATGGAGAAGAATGAAAGAGAGAGACACACTGCTTGCTCGGATATTACTGCTATTGGTTATAATAGCAGTAAATAAACTAGTAATAATTATTACTAAGATGTGCAATAAAATACCAAATATTAAACTATTTTAAATACTAAATATATACTGAATAATAGTATTAAATATGTAAGAAAATATTACCAAAATGGTAAAAATAATGGCTTAATTTCTATAATGTTCTATAATTTATAAAGTAATTTTGCCTATATCATCTTAATATGCTTTGTTGGATATAGGCAGAACTATTTTACACCCCAAAGACATTTTGTAAAAAAAAATTTCCAAAAGGATCTCTTGGGCTGATTTTATAGTAAGATGATTCTGTTGTATAATAAAAAAAGTAACAGCCTTTAGCAATTAATCCATTTGATATTTTTCAATTTATATCCAGAAAATTAAGTGAAACTGACAAATATACCTTGGGGACCTGTTTGGTGGTGATGGGAGATATGAAGATGAACAAGCCATTCAGAGCCAGTGCCTGCGAGGAGCTGCAGTCTTAAGGTCTTGAAAAGAAAAATAATTATAAATCGTTTGAGTGATAGTTCAAGGCTGTTCTAGATGAGATGTCTCGAGGGAACTCACCGAATTGATTGATAATTGGAGATGTTTGGGAGAGGGAGAGATGCTTGAATGCTGTTGTGCTAGTTAGGGAGACTTTACTGAGGAGTTGGGCTAGGACATGGGGACTCCAGGTTCCTAGTCTCCTGGCAGACACACTAGAGTATCCTCCCATTGCTGGGGTCTAACAGGCAAAAGTTCAGGTCTGTTTAGTCACTTAGTAATCTCCAAACTTGCTTGCTCATCTGTTAAATGATGAGGAAGCTGCAAGGTGGAAAATGAGACCGCTAACATCTGGTGCAATGCTGAGCTATGGTAGACCCTTAATATATGTTGAAGTCTTCTCCCTCATTGCTGTCTCTTCAGGCAGGGCCACTGATAAGCAGAAAGATAAGAAGAAGAGCTCCACAAATCACATAAAGACATTCAATATGGTGTCTATATTACTATTATACTTGGGCTTATTATACTATTCTATATTATTTGTCTATGCTATTATTATACTTCTGTTTTCTGTAACCTGAAAAGATCCTGAAGGGAGCAGAAGAGACAGTGAAGATAGAGGCTTGACACCCTACTTGTCTGTGCTTGACTTCATGTGGCCATATATTTGCCTACAAGGGAGGAGCCATGTTGGGGGAAGATGGTGAGCAGGCTCCTGGAGGGGATCCCGGAGGATGCCTGTCATCTGCCCCCAGCCTGGGTCCATGCTGGTATCTGAGCCCTGTTGGAATGGTTGCAGGTGGAAGCAAAGGGAATGGTATTGATGAGGTCCTAGAAATTATGGGAACATGGGTCACGTGCTTCACTTCTCAGCTACGCTTTATGCCTGATGTGGTGGACAAAATATAACAAGCCTTTTCACTTTAGTTCAGAGCCAAACTCTGTGTACCTCTCATATCTTAAAAACTCCAAGGAGAAGTGCCAGTTTCAGGTAGATGTGGAGGCTGATGTGAAAGTCAGACCTCACAGAGAACTGGGGGAGTAGTGTTCTTACTGGCTGAAACAGACACAGGAAGATGCTGTGCAGGCACGAGGAAGATGCCACGCACCCCTCGGATTACTTGAGAAGAACTTTCCAGCATGCTGAGTGCCAGTAGATTAAGATTTTTGTTATTATGGCTTCATTTGGTCCCCAAAACAGATAATGTGCAGGTAAAGTCAGATCACCAGCCTACAGTGGGATAAATAAGGCCCAAGCAGACCCCTGCCACCTCTGCCTTCTGCCCCCACCCCAGCACACACATACAGGCACAAGCATTTTGCTGGTGAATAGCTCAGAGACATGGGGGAAAGGTGGTCTCTGGGTACTAGCTTTCCAGGTGCTGTAAGGTGAACAGGCCTTCGCTGCCAGATGCCTCAAACAGCAGCGTCCTTACTTCTAGGAAAGAGAAAATGTCATTTGATTATATTTGGTTTGAAAAAATTTTGGTAACCTCTATACAGATTGAGGAAGAGCCGGTCAAATGCTGTTGTAATGGTAATGAAAAGCAGCAGTTCTTTTTCTTCTTACTTGTATGTAAACTTTTCTCTTTTATTTTTGGTGAAATAATACATGCTTATTATAAATAATTTAAAAACACAGAAATTGAAAAATTAATAAGACATCCTCAATCCTAGAAAATGACATTTTGATGCATATCCTTTCATGCATATATAACTATATGTAATATTTTACACAAATGATGTCATAATGTTGCGTAACCTGTAATCTGTTTTTTTCCACTCTCCAGTATGAAAGGATATTTTCCAGTTGTCATCAACATAAATTTATATCATTTTGAATGGAAGCTTATGATTCTGTTTTATATATACATACTATAATTTGTTTAACCAATTCTAGTCTTATGAAACATTTAGTTTAGCCTTATAAACTTTTCAGAACATTTAGTTAGACGAAGACGAGATGAACATCCTTGGGAAAGCTTCTTTGGCTGCTGTTTGATTATTTTATTAGGTTATAGTCCTGGAAAGGGGATTGCTGAGTCACAGAGTATGAGCATTTTTCAGGCCTCTGATATATGGCAGTACTTTCAATCTGTGACCCATAGAACTTCAAAGGGGGTGCCTGGAAACTGCCCCAGGGGACCTCAGCAGGAAAGTCTGAGTGGTCAAAAAAACCCGAGGCCCTACACCTCGTCTCAACCCAAGTAGCTCCAGTTGGATCAGTTTGATTGGTTGGGCTCCATGTAAGATGTTGTTTGAAGAAATAATTTACTGCTCTGAAAATATGTGGATAGTGCTTGAAAAACATAGGTAAAGTCATATTACAAATGATTGCAACTTGGTGACACAAGTTGGCTGACAAAATGCATGCTTGCTTCAATCTGTGTTTCTGAATTGGTAGGTTGTTGATTTTCCAATGATTCAGGGAAATTATGTTCTTAATTATCGTAATAATGATGATGCTTTTCATTGAGATAAGAGGCCAAAAATTAGATTATCTTTAATCAGGATCTGAGGAAATGCTTATAAAGCAAAGATTGGAGGAACTTCCAAGAAAAGGACTGGACATTTCAAGATCCCCAGACAACTAATATCTTGTTCCAAGCAGTGGAGCAAAGGGCAGTCACTCCCCCTGACTCTCTCCTTTCTTTTCATCTCTTTTCCCCATTCCTGTACAAGCAAACACACAAGTAACCACACACTCACACAGGAAGCCATGACCTATCCTCAGGACAAATTGTCAACCACGTTGAGGGTCTACTCACCTGGGAACTCCGAGGCATTTCTAGGATGAAGCCAGAGCTCCTGCCCAGCCTGGCCAGCCCTGGCTAGGGACTTGGTTGGATTGTCAGTGTCCCTGGCCCTTGAAGAAGGAAAGCCTTTCAGATCTTTAGTCAAAGTGAAGGAACAACAGTTCTGCCTAACTAGTCAATTTTCCTAATGAGCTATTAGGAGCTGTTTTTGTGCTGAACACTCTGCCCTCATTATAACTGTGCTTTCCCAGAAGGAAAGCTCTCTCTGTCCATTGTAATGAGCAGAACGCTGGAGTGAAACACAGTTTTAATGAGTTACAGCATGGAAATAAAATAGAACAACTTGCATCTGAGAGCACCTCAAAGTATAGCTAAGGCCGGTGCATACCTTTACATCAGTGGAGCAAACCACTTGGATGTGACTTCCATCATTGGCAAAACTGGAAGAAACCAAACAGGCTTCACCATAAATGGTGCCCTGGCTGATGAGAGATAAAAAGATGGAGCTGGGAAATCCCCTCAAGTTTAAATGGGAAAGAAGGAAAATTCATTGTAACTCTGAGAAGTAGAGCAAGTAGTTCTAAGTAATAGACATGGCAGTATTTATGTTACTTTATAATATACAGTATTGACATCTGCCCCAGAGTATGCTGGGAGTAAAGGTAGACAGCAAGAGAGAAGGGATTTATTATCGAGATATAGTCAATTGTGACTGGAGGTCAAATGGAGATGGAAGAGACTAATAGTGTGATGGATCTGGCTCATACCAGTTTGTGAAAGCTGATGTTAAATTTTCAGGAATTTTTCAACGTGTTTGCTAAATATAGCCATTAATACTTACATAATCATAATTAATCATTATATTGTAAACAAACATAAGAAATACTCAAAACTCATTGCTTCCTAATTATTTAACTATATCTTACTAATAATTGTTCTCTCATGGTTATTTATGTCTATTGTATCTATAAGGTAGACAGACAGATATTCAATAATGTCACATTGGTAGCTTGAAATTGTCCATCATGGGAGTATTTACACCATGCAAATCAGCAAATGCTACAAGTCAGGACTTGATTTATTGTGTAGATTGTATATCTAAACTTAAAGTATTGGGAAAAATCTTAATAATGCAGATTGAACTCAAATGTGTGTCATACCTGTGGGTGTTACATTGTGAATGGCACACAAAAAAATTGAACTGTTTTTCTATTATGTGAAAATTATTCGATTCAGCCAAGAAGTCAGCCATGTCCTTGATGAGTGCATGATGTTCCTACACATCTGTTGTTTCATTTCTATCTTACTCACGATATAAACAGAAAATATCTAACAAAATTTATACTGGAATTACACTCATTTATCAATGGAAACCACAGGTTAGCTACGAATTTCAGAGGTGAGCAAGCATTCTGTAAGAATCAGTTGGCTATGTAGACATGTCAATAAAGACTAGTGTGTATTTCAATAAAGAATAGTATAATTTATTTGTAAATTATGTGTTCTGTATCTTTTAATTTTTATAATTATTATTTTTGAGACAGAATGTAGCTCTGTCACCCAGGCTGGAGTGCAATGGCACGATCTCGGCTCACTGCAGCCTCTGCCTCCTGGTTTCAAGCAATTCTCCTGTCTCAGCCTCCAGAGTAGCTGGGATTACAGGAACTCACCACCACGCCTGGCTACTTTTTGTAATTTTGGTAGAGATGGGGTTTCACCATGTTGGTCAGGCTGGTCTTGAACTCCTGACCTCAGGTGATCCACCTGCCTTGGCCCCCCTTAGTGCTGAGATTACAGGCTTGAGCCACCACACTCGGCCTGCTCTATATCTTTTATATATGTAAAGTTTATAATGATTGCATTTACATACATACATACATGCATATACACATACATACTTCTACATGGTTGTTAAATATTTGTCAGCACACAACCAAAGAGACCACACCCTCTCCAAGAAGAGGTGACTACTAAGCACACCAGCATGGTGGAATGGCAGAGCAAGGGTTCTGGTGTTAGGCTCACAAGACTAGCCTAGCATATGGGTTCTGGATTTGACTTGCTGTGTAGTATTGAGCAATCACTTATGCTTTCTGAATTTTAGTTTACTCATTTATAAAATGGAGATAATACTCACATTTAAAGGTTGTGGGTAAAAGAAAATGAGATCAAGTGTTGTATTAGAATAGGCGCTGACGTTTAGCAGGCTGTTATCAATTTATTATTATTATTTGAAAGCAAACGTATTATGGATTCAGTTTAGTTCCAGATATGTGGAATGACCTAAGGATTCTCTGATTTGTAGGGAGAGGAGAAACTTGACTATAAAAGCTTTCAAAAGGGCTGCTGTCCAAAATCACCAAGGAAATATTTTGGCACTTCAACTTAACTTGAGGAGCAGGGAGCAGGTTAATGAACATCTATCACTTGCCAAGGTTGCCTACATGTAATATCTTCCACTTCATGGATATTCTATAGGGGAATATGTAAAATCTATTTTCTAGTGATGGCTGAAACAATATCTTCCTTCCCATGTGTTTTAGAGCTTTGCATTCCTTCATCAAAAGTAAAGACTAATTTCCCTCCGTTTGAATCTGGGCAGGCTTGTGGCTCTTTAGAGCCAACAGACACATCAGAGGTGACAAAGCATAACTTCCACTGTGCTGCAGCTCATATCTCAGCAGTAAGAACAATCACCTTTGGAGCTCTGAGCCTCCATATAAGATGTTTAACTACTCTGAGTCACAATGTTGTGAGGACGCTAAGCAGCCTGGAGAAGCTATGTGTTGGTGCTCTCACCAGTAGCCCTAAACTTTGAGTCCTCCTAATCTAGGCTTTAGGTATCTGAGTAAAAAGACTTCAGGCAATTCCAGACTTCATTTATCAAGTCATGTTTAAACTTTGATCTTCCCAGGTGAGGCCCCAGACACCAAAGACAGAGACCAGCTGCCTACTCTGCCTTTTCCAAATTACTGATCTACAAAATCCATGAGTATAACCAAATGGTTGTATAATGTCACTAAGCTGAAGATGGTTTGTTATACAACAGTAGTTACTGGAATCAGAATTATTATCATTCACATTTTACAGACAAGAAAATTGAGGCTTGAAGAGGATAACAGCCTTGTAGAGTCATGTAGCTATTCATCGGCAAATTTGAAATTCATACTGAGGGCTTCCTGGCTGGAAACTCTATGCTCTTTATAGTATGCTACATTTTCCTGCCCATTGGAGGGGTGAGAACTGTTGCTCTGCTAACTAGATGGATCCCAGAAGGGCAGGGAGGAGTGGGGGAAGGAGAGGATAAGAGTTAGTCACTGTGGAGAATCCTGAAGATTGCTGGGTTCTTGTTAGAAACACTGGCTGGAGTGGGATAAGAGAAGCCAACAACTTAAAAAATGGAGAGGCTAGGTTCAGGCTCTGAAAACAATTCCCTCTCCTCTTAGCAAAAAGAAAAAAACAAGCAAATAAAAATTGTCATCTCAATCCTGGTGTTTTGGTGTTTGCAGCTGTCTCTGTTGTGAACACAGCGTATTCCCAGCTGGGGGTGGAATTGATGAGTCTGTCTGACAACATCCTCTAGGGTTATAATTCCTTGAAGTCTAGATGTCAGTGCTAAGGACTTATAGCATGTCACCCTCATTTCCCTGCCATCAAGAGACAGCAGATAGCCTAGTCTCTCTTGGAGGTCTTGGGGTTCATGAGGGGAGCAGTAAGCCTCCAATCTTGGTCTGCAGCTTCTGTGTAAGGCCTACTGAAAGCTGGTCCAAGGTTGTCTCTGGATATTACCCTCTCTGAGAAGGCAAGTCGTGCCATTGATAGGCATCCCTAGCTTTTTTCCTCCAGTACCTGTGTACACCTTTGTCCCATCTTCAATGGCGTCTTTGCAATCTTAAGTCTCTACAATATTAATATCATTTTCTTTTTAAGCACCTTATATACATCGACCACTTATCACTTTATGTGCTTCGTGTGTATTCATCATCAATGTACAAAATAATCCCATGGGAATGGCACCCTTATTTTCCCCATTTTACAGATGGGGAAAAGGTGCAGAGAAGATACATAGTGATCAACAGAACTGGATTCATTTGCAATATAAAAAACAGCTCTGAATCTTTATTATATATCTTTAGAACATATTGTTAAGTGACATCAGGAAGAAGAGATGAGAATTATGGATTATAATAACTTTCATTTATTAACTGCTTATTCAGCATCAGGTATTTGGTAATCCTCAAAGTTAGCAATCCATATAATAAAACCATCTTAGAGATGATGATTCAGAGGATCAGAGAGAAGTAATTTGCCTCATGCAACAAGACCTGAGTTTATCTGATTTCAAATTCCATGCACATCTCTACTAAACTTCTCCCAAGACAGGGTCTGTCCATTGGAACTTGTCAATCCTAGGTTCTGCCACATCATAGCTGCCTGTTTGTCCAAACTCATATGGTTCGATCCACTTATGTTGTCACATTTCCTTAAATACAGAGCCTACAGGAGGGAGCCAATGCCAGTTACCAAGGTAGCATAGAGGTGGCACCCAAACTGAACTGGGTCATTCCTCATTTCCTTAAATATGCTTAACTATACCCCTTTCCCTAGCCTCAAAATTTCCCTGAACTGAGCTGACTCCCACCCTTGAAGTGCTTGGTCCAGTCTAGTGTTGGTCTTTGGTTTGTGAAATCCTTGCAAGTTCCTTCTGTTCCTTTGAGGCTCATCTCTCACTTATCCTACACTCTGAAGCCTTCTTTCACTCTCCTAGACAAATATGGGTAATTCTTGTGCCTTACCCTAGAACCAAGTACATAATTCCTTTAAGACACTTAGTCTATGTCTATTTGCCTACCTCAGTCCCCGTCAGACTCAGGTTCTTGGGGACAAGGATTATATATATTTTTAATCCTCGACACCTGCATTATCTGGCATACAGGAGGAACTCAGATATTTTATTCATCTAAGTTTAATTAAATACCTAATTCTAAATGCTTTACACAGATAGACTCAGTTCTTAAAACAGCCCTATGAAGGAGGTACTCTTGTGTATCATTTACAAATGGGGAAGCTCAGCCACAGAAAGGAGAAGTTATTGTCCAGAGTTATGTAGCTAGTAAGAGGAAGATCTGGGATTTGAGCCCAAACACTTCTGGCTATTGGAACAGAGTCTGTGTTTTTAAACTTTTAACACACTGCTATCATTCCATGGCAGGGACAATTCTAAGCTTTGGAGAGAACAGTGACCAGAAGACAGACAAAGTTTCTGCTGCTTGTCTTAGCCCATTTTGTGATGGTATCATGGGAATGTCTGAGACTGAGTAATTTATAACAAACAGAAATTTATTGGCTCATAGCTCTGGAGGCTGGGAAGTCCAATATCAAGGTACTGGCACCTTGGGAGGGTTGTCTTGCTGCTTTATCAGCCACCAGAAGGCAAGGTGGTGAGAGGAAGAGGGAGTGAACTCACCATTTTATAACAGCACCAATTCCATCCATGAGGATGGAGCCCTTATAGCCTGATCATCTCTTAAAGGTCCCACCTCTTAATACTGTTATTGGTGATTGAATTTCTACGTGAGTTTTAGAGGAGATAGACATTCAAACCACAGCCCTGCTGTCTTAGAGAGTGGGGGAAATGCCAGATTATGCAAATACGTGTGAAGGGACACATCTGCTTACTGTGTTGTGGCTTACAGGAGCCAAGTTTAGGAAAAGAAGCATTTCTAGGAGTAGAAAGAGGAATTAAAAACGTTCAAGGGGCCAGGTGTGGTGACTCATGTCTGTAATCCCAGTGCTTTGGGAGGCCGAGGCAGGTGGATCACCTGAGGTCAGGAGTTTGAGACCAGCCTGGCCAACATGGTGAACCCTGTCTCTGCTAAAAATACAAAAATTAGCTGGGTGTGGTGACACATACCTGTAATCCCAGCTACTCAGGAGGCTGAGGCAGGAGAATTGCTTGAACCTGGGAGGTGGAGGTTGCAGTGAGCCGAGATCATACCACTGCACTCCAGCCTGGGTGATGGAGCAAGACACTTTCTCTCTCAAAAAAAAAAAAAAAAAAAAAAAAAAAAGGTTCAAGGGCAGAAGGGTAGTGGTAAAAGGATTCTAGAGCCCAAAGCCTGGTTCATATTGGACCATGTTCACCCAAGGCAGGAGCCAGCTTAGCTCAGAAAAGCCCCTTGTAAATGAATCAGTGTTTGGTTCACTGACTGTTTAACTGTTGACTGAGGGAGATCAGAGTTCTGCCTTGCACACTGGATAAGAGATTGCCCTCTGGATAAGAGCTGCTTTATGTATCTGAGTGGGGATGTAATAGTAAGTGATAGCCATGGTACCTTCATCTCAGCTTTTGCTAAATGGAGCAGCTTCTCTACTGGCAGAGCTATCTTCTTTTTCCAACCTTGGGTGTTCCATGGACTCTCAGCTCCACAAAGAAAGCCAGCCAAGATAAAGAAGACTGAACAGGAAGCTTTAGCATTAGAATGCTCTGGGGTGTGGCAGCACAGATGTACAATGGGAAAAAATCAAAACTAGAGCCTCAATCCTCATGCTTCCTGGGCAAGCTCCCCAGCCCTCCTCTGTTTCTTGAGGTTCTATTCATTAGAAGGGTTAGAAGACTTTTATGGTGGCTTATGCTTGCTGGTGGACTCCCAGAAGCTCTCACATACTGAGCTGTTGTTGGGGGAAGAAGAGGTTGTTGGAAGTTCTAAGGAGGATAGGGAAGAGGCTCTCATTCTTGCATGGTCAGCCATAGTCAGCCTGCTTTGAAGGCATCAGGGTAACACGTTGAGCAGAGGAACTGGAAGGCAGAGACCCATGTGAATTGTAGGTGTGGATGATCCCTAGAGATAAGAGTGTGATCACAGAAAACAACTGACTACGAGAGAGGCTGGCTTTAGACAATGTTGGAGTGCTGCCAATTTGAAATCTGTGAGTAGACCATTAGGATAGGTGCAGAGTGACCAACTCATTCTGGTTCAGCTGAAACTCCCATGTGCTGGGAACTCACTCAGTCCTGGGCAAACTGGTACAGTTAGGCACCTTAGGTACAAATCTCACTCTGAGGTACAGTTGCCAGATAAAATACTGCATGGATTCTACTTATACTCAACAAACAAAAAATTGTTTATCTGAAGTCGAAATTTATCCGAGTGCCCTGTGTTTTCAGTTGCTAAAATCTAGGCACCCTCCTCTGTGGTATTTGCAATATTGTAGCCAGTAAAGAAAGAAGGCAACTGTTATTTGGAGAAACTCCCAGATGGGATAGATTGGGTAAGTCTCTTTGTCTTCTTATGTTTGAAGGAAGCTGAACCTGGCCAATATAGTGAGGAGCATCTTCAACTCAGAACTGACAAAAGCATCAGTGGCAGGTTGGTCTAGCTGCCAAGTGCATAGACTCCCAGAGCCAGGCAGCCCAGAGTCCGATGCAGGTTCTGCTATTCACTACTTATGTGGTGTCCCTGGACAAGCTACTTAGTCTTCTGCTTCCATTTCCTTGTTTGAAAAATAGGGTATAGACAGTATCTGTGTCATAGAATTATTGTGATGAGTCAGTGATTGTATATCTAGAAAGATTTTGAAACGGCCTAGCATGTAGCATGGCTATTTATTGCCTAGCCAGCCTTCCTCCTCCTTTGGCTTATATCACTCAGGAGAAAGCTCCCTCCAGACCCTTGGGCCATGTGGGCCCCTGTGGCCATGTGACACAGCCTGGCCAAATGACATATTTAATCTGCAACTGCCCAGTGGGTTCACCTTGCCTATGGCCTAGACAGGGGAATTGCATTAGAGAAAGAGTAATTCATGCAGAGCCAGTTGTGCGGGTGGTGTTATTATTACTCAAATCAGTCTCCCTGAGCACTGGGAGATGAGAGTTTTTAAGGACAACTTGGTGGGTGGGGGGAAGCAGTGAGCCAGGAGTGCTGATTGATTAGGTAGGAGATGAAATCATGGGAAGTTGAAGCTGTCCTCTAGTGCTGAGTCAGTTCCTGGGTGGGGACTGCAAAATCAGATGAGCTGATTTATCAGTTCTGGGTGGTGCCAGCTGATCTATCAAGTGCAGGGCCTGCAAAATATCTCAAGCACTGATCTTAGGAGCACTTTAACCTCCAGCTACATGACTCCTAAACCATAATTTCTAATCTTTTGGCTAATGTTAGTCCTACAAAGGCAATCTCATCCCCAGGCAAGAAGGAGGTTTATTTTGGGAAATGGCTGTTGTTGTCTTCATTTTAAACTATAAGTTCCTCCCAAAGTTAGTTCAGCCTATGCCTAGGAATGAACAAAACTTAAAGCTTAGAAGCAAGATGGAGTCAGTTAGGTTAGATCTCTTTCACTGTTTCAGTCATAATTCTGCAAAGGCAGTTTCAATCCTCTAGAGTCCGTTCCAATGATTGGTCCAGGGAGAACCTGAAGCACAGGTCAGTGCAATCAGAGCCAATTCCTTGGCTCTTGTTAGGACAATTGAGGGAGAGGAGCCCTTTGCCTCTGTATGCAATCATATAGAAAGGCATTATGCTGGACCACCCAGGGTCCTGCACACGGACTGCCTGCCTGAGAGTGGGGATGATCCAACGTAAAGCAAGACCTGAGAATGGAGAAAAAATAGAAGCAGCTATTGTCATGGTTTGAATGTTTGTGTCCACTCTCAAATTTATGTTGAAACTTCATCCCTAATGTAACAGTATTAAGAGGTGGGGTCTTTAGGAAGCGATTAGGCCTTGAGGACTCCCCCTTCGTAGATGAGATTAGTGCCTTACCAAAGGGCTTGAGGGGACAAATTCAGCCCTTCACCTCTTCTGTCACGTGAAGACACAGCATTTATCTCTTTTGCCGTCTCTCCTTCCACCATGTGAAAATGCAGCAACGAGGCACCGTCATGAAAGGAGAGCCAACCTTCTACAGACCCTGAATTTGGCAGTACTTTGATCTTGGACTTCCCAGACTTCCAAGAGCTGTGAGAAATAAATTTCCATGATTTATATTGCCTAGTTTGTAGTATTTTGTTATAGCAGCACAAATGGACTAAGCTAGCCTCCCTAGTGTGAGTGCCTGCCTGGACCCTGCTTTTCCTTGCAAGTGACTGAGAGGACTGATGTGGCATGGCCTTGTGCATTGGAACCTCGAGGCTGTCACTTGTTTCCTGTGCAACCTTGGATGAGTTCCTGTACCTCTCTGTTCCTTGTTCCCTTGGCTTTACAATGGAGAAGGTAATAGCATCTCTTTCATAGAATTGTTCTGAAAATTAAGTGAGTTAATATACATAAGGTGCTTAGAATAGTGCTAGGCAGTAAATATTGGATGTTATGACCACTGGGCATTTCTGTTTTATGAGGCAATAAATCCTCTTTGGGGTTTAAATTGGCTTGAATGGGGTACCTGTCACTTGTTACCAAAAGAATGTTCATAAATAAAAATGCATTTTGAGGAGAATCTGGAGTTCTAGAATAACTTGCAAATCTCCCAGGGAGAACAAAGGGGATGTTTGTTGAAGAAGAGGAATGTGAATGACTGAGAGCCTTGGTTCTCCAGCTCTAGTGTATGTCTGGAGAGTTTGTGAAAACAGACTACGAAGTCCCACCTCTAGAACTTTGGATTTAATAAGTCTGGGGTGTTGCTTCAGGGATTTGCATTTTGGAAAAGTTTCTAGGTGATGCTGGGGGCTTCTGGCCTTGACATGTATACTTTGAGAGACACTGGATTACATAAAAGCCTGAAGCAGTGACATTTATTTAGTTTTATTTAGCAAAGTTGTATGTGTATGTCATGCCTACTGTGTGCCAGACACTGTTCTCAGTGTTTTACAAATACTGATTTAATTTTCATAACAGTTTCATGATATAGTCTCTATCACTATTTTGCAAATGAGGAAACAAGCCTAGGAAGATTAAATGACTTGTCTGAAGCTTGTTGATGGAAAGTTAGAAAATGTACCCAGCCAGCCCGGGCTGTTCCTAACCTTTATTTTAGGCTGCCTCTACACTATTCAATACAAAAAGAAAAGGATATGAAAAATACAGATGCTTAGGCCTCACCCTCAAATTGTGGTTCTCCAGGGGTGTGCAGAAGGCAGGGAGCAGCCCTAGATAGTTGTGCTGGCTTTCAAAAGCCGCTCGAGGGATTCTGAGGCAACGTGAGCCCTGAGGAGTGGAAGCCTCCTCTCTGATCCTAGCTCCTTGGCCTCTCACCAATTATGGATTTTCCCCAGGAAGGGCCTATCCTCTGTAGACTGCAGGGGTGTGGAAAGGTCTGGAGGGAAGAGGGCTTTTCTCCACTGCAGGTGTTGAGGCCTGTGGGGAGCAGCAACCAGGAGTCAGAGGTTAAACACTGCCTCTAACTAGGATCCGATAAGATCTTTAGCAACAATTAGCACCTCTTCAGCTCCTCAGAGCAGAGACTCTGCTTGCTTTATTTCATGACTTTCCTTCCTTGGCTGCCTGTTTCAAATTAGTAAGGAAAACTCAGCTCAGACTTGATAAAGCTGGGCCTGGGGAGTTAAGTCTTGGGCACAGCGTGACATTTCCACAGGGTTTCCACTGGCTCCTTGGTTTATTCTCACTGCTGCTCCTGCATTCTAGGGGCTTGTGTGTCCTTGTGCACAGAGCCAGGCTCCAGAGCTGGAGGAGATCTGTAGAGATACTCAGGTCTCATCTTGTCCTCCCAGTCACCATGGCATCTCCTGCAAAGCCACCCCAGCTCCCTTTACAAAAGAGGGAATTATGATGCCAAGAAGAGAAGTGACTTCTGAAGCCACTGGAGAACAGAGTCAAAATCAGAACACAGAAGGGATAAATATTTTTTAATAAAAATAATACAAAGGTCAACCTTTGAACGAGTCTAGATTTGAAGCCAAGCTCTTACCTTTGCTAAGTTAGTAGAGACATATCGCCTGGACTTCCCTGTGACCTTTGCAAAGTATGGTTTTCCCCTCGGGGTTATTACAAAGTCATTTTGGTCCTTGGGACTAACATAGCAAAAAATAACTCAGCTGGGTCATCGGCCTTTGAGTTTGCTTTTGTTTTTGTTTAAAATACCGCAACTTATGCTGCCCAGGAAGCAGATCAGACGAAATGGTCATGGACTTTTCTTCTATTCATGTGTTTGTTCATTTTTGTTTTCATTCATAATTGGTTTGTTGAATGAGAAGTTCACTTTGGAGCGAGAAAGCTGCTGAATCTGTAACATTACTTCTGGAGCTTACCAAATAGTAAAAGAACCACACTTAGGCCAGTGTATAGAAAGTTGTACTTTCTGTAGTAAACCAGAATTAACATTTCTTATGCATGGAAACTGTACTAGGTGTTTTAATGTTAAAGTATTTAATCTTCTCTAAATCCTTATGATGTAAGTATAACAGATAAGAAAACTGAGAGTTAGAGAGGTTAAATAAATTTCCCAAGATCATAGTGCCAGGTAGTGACAGAATCAGGTTCTAAGCCAGTCTATAGGCTGAATGTTTGTGTTATTTTTGCTCTGCCATGAGCTGCCAGGCATGTAGTTGGGTGATTTTGTATGCAGATATTAACATATATACATATGTATATGTATGATACGAAGAGGGTGGATCTAGAAAAGGAGTCATAGAAATTGTGTTTGAGTAGATCAGAGAGGTGCACTTTTCACATAAAAAACCTAAATATGCATTGGAAATAGGAAGGCACATGGCATGTTTGTAGATCCATATGTAGTTACGTTTGCCAGGAAAGGGATTGTGTGGGAAAATAATGGGACATGATGAATAAGAGAAAATGTACAGCTAGATAAGAGGAAGAATTGGATACTAAGCTGAAGATAGCAGACTGTGGGTGCTGTGGCTGTTGAGTGCTGATAGATGGCCATCTGTCACAATTTCATGCAAGGTTACAGTTCTTTCACTCAAGACTCAATAGACTTCACTTAGACATTTTCCCATGTACCCCCAGAGAACTGCTTCAGATTGCTGACATTGTCCCAATTTCTTATGGACTGATGTTAGCAGCAGCATAAGCTGTTTGCCATCGCCTTTCAGTCATAATAAGCATTAACACATTGGGAAGAAAACCCAAACAGTCTTGAAATTGCCCCTTAATCCCACCCTTCTGGGCAACCTGAACCAGGGACAACTCCTACATAATGAGTATCACTGGGGACATTGCAATCAACTTTCCTGGTCCCAGCAAACGATCTGTCTGATGGCCAACCTCTTTTGTTAGACATCCCTCATTCCCATCCCCTCCACCTACACACCACCTTGTTACCTCTTTGCAAATTCCTCTCCAGTTGATTCCTTCCACAGTACCTCTCAGCACCAGTTCTACTCCAAGCCCCTTTCACTTCTCCAACTACCCCATAAACGGCACTCACCCTGATGTTGACTCATTAACCCTCATGCCATGTATTTCCTTACTTAGTTGAATTCATTTAATTTCTTCGGTGTTGTTATCTGCAGGGAATTGTTTTGAAAGCCAAAGGATTAAAGACAAATTGCATGATGTCTTCTCCATACTGACCACAACATTCATCCCATAATATTTTATTTATGTAACATACAATTGAGAATATATGGGCAAGATTTTAATGGGAATAGGAAGAGCAGGTGTCACTGAAGGTAACAACCTCATGGCTCCAAGTGGAAGGGAAAAGGGAGAGGTAATTGTGTGAGCATATATTGATTGTTACCTCACAGTTACTTGTGAGCAGCCCCAGATTGCCTTGATTTAGTGTGTATGAATACCTTAGGTCTTTATAATGTTAGGTGGTTGTTTATCATTGTCCAGATGCATCCTGTACCCTGTTGGAGATCTACTTTAAGTTTTTTTATTAAAAAATGATTCAACTGTGAACCAAGTGCTGTGCTAGGTACTGGAAGAACAGTGGTATTATACAAGACATCAGTCATGCAATTAAGAGGGCACTGTAGTTAAATAGCATAAGGAAAATTGAGATACAATATGATACATGCAATGAAGATAAAAGGACAATGAAACCTGGTATAAACCTTGGTCTAGAATGGGTTTAGGGCAGGATTTGAGAAAGACTACCTAGAAGTTCTGATATTTGAGTTAGACCTTAAAGGATGTATGGGAGTTCCTCAGAAGTAATACTGGAAGATGGAAAGGGAGAAGGGGATGGAGAATATTCGAGGCAGAAGGAATAGCACGTATGAAGTCCTAGAAGAAAGGAAGAGCAAGGCTTATAGGGAATGGTGAGAATGCCAATATGGCTGAATGTAGGTATAAGAAAGAATGGGATAAAATGAAACACTACCCTCTCTAAAACTTCCTACCAACTTGTTGACCCTTCTTCTCTGTCTCTGCAGGCTCAGTCTCCACTGCCTGGTCATTAGAGGTTAAGGTCTTCAAGATTTGGTCCTATCCTTGCTTTTGTTCCACTCTGTGTCTTCTTCCTGGGCAACTTCATCTATGCCCAGTTTCAGTTACACAGTCAAATGAGTTTTTATTTCTGGTTCAGAGTCGGACCTCTAGCTCAGACCTTCAGACACATATATGCCATATAGGGTCTCAAAGCCACCATATTTGGCTCAAAACAGAACCCATAATTTTTACTTTCTTAACTAGGTTCCTCTTTCAGTGATCACCACTGCCGTCCATCCAGTTATACAAGTTGGACATTATCCTGAACATTGGCATTATCCCTAACATCCTTCCCCAACTCACACATCCAATTCAGCACAAGTAATGTTGATTTTACTTAAGTATCTCTCAAATCTATCCACTTTGATCCAGTTCTATCAAGTACACAGCAGTTAAAGCTACAATTTCTTGCCTAGACTATTGCTATTGCAATAACTCTAACTTGTCCTCACATTTCTACTCTTAATCTCACTTTTAATTTAAGCTCTTCAGTTTAGAACCAGGGAATCTCTTAGGAAGCTGAGCAATATGGTGAACTAGACATCATAAAAATTTCTCCCAGTGTAGAACAAAATACACTGGATTAAACTGCATGGCTGATCTGGCAGGGAAAAAGGAATAAGATAATTTCTTAGAAATAAGACATTAAATAAAAGTGCAAATCTGCAGGATCTGGCTCCAGCCAAGATAGTTTATAATCTGGATTTTAATGGGTCATGTATACCAAGAACAAAAGCAAAAAACAATGCTTGACTCAACACGGGACAGGAGTTAGAAATAGAGACACCTGGAATAAAGTGGAGACTTCCAAAGAATGACATCCTCAAATAAAATAGAAAAAAAAAAAAATTTTCTGCTGAAGGAGACAGTGGGGATTACATACAAGGTTTTTCCTTTTTTTTTCCCCCTAATATTTTCCCTTATCCTTTCATTATGCACCATTACATTCAAAGTTTTGAAATAACTACTCATAGAATGGGGAAAAAAGTATCCTTTAAGAATGACTGAAAACGGATGATCATTTGTAAGTCTTTATTCTAGACTTGAGACATGAAAAACAAAAAACAAAACTGGAAAGAAAAAATGGTGGATAGAAGACAGGACTACCATGTAGCTCCTGCTTACACAGACAACATCAGCTGGAGACTCACTTTGTAAACTTTTGCTGCTAGAACCACCACAGGAACATACTAGGAAAACTGAAATAATTCACAGACCCTTTGAGAGAAGCAGGTTCCTGCTGCAAATGCCACAAGACAGCTGAAAAACTCCTAAGACAAAAGATATAATCTCTTGGGAGCTCTATGGCCCTGCCCATCACCTGAGAAACCCGAGTACTTATCATGGCCATCATAGGGCAAGCAAGATTACCCCTTGAAAGCGCCACCTTGAAAGATTATACACCCCTCCAAAGTGCCATTGTATACTCTTTTGAAAGCGCCACCTCCTGGCTGGAGGCCAACAAACTCAAGTCATTACAGCAACTCAGAACAAACCTGCTCCAAAAAAGGAGAAAACAACAGCTACTTCCACTGCCTGCACCCTGGGCTAATGAGAGGTCCTGAGTTCCATGTGACAACTTCGCTGCTAGCATAACCAGTAATGTCTCCACTTTTATTCAAGATTTTAGTAATTTGAGTCTTCTCTTGTTTATTTTTTCTTGTTCAGTCTACTTAAAGATTTGCCACTTTGGTTGATATCTTCATAGAAACAACTTCTAGTTTTGTTTATAGTGTTTTTGAAATCTTTTATTCCCTTGTTGGTCTTCTCTCTAGTTGTTCTATCCATTATAGAGAGTGGGGTATTGATGTTTTAACCATTATTTTTGAATTATTTCTTCTTACAATTCTTACAGTTTTGTTTCATGAATTTTGGAGCTTTTTTGTTAGGATGAATTTTATATATATATATATTATTGTTATAGATTCTTAATTTATTAGCCTTTTAAATATTTTGTTTTCTTTAATAACTATTACAAATTTTGTTTTCTTTCACCCTTTTAATTTAAAATCTTCATATATTTAAATCAAATTGTGTCTCTCATAAATGACATATAGTTGGATGTTTATTTTATCAATTCTGCCAGTTTCTGTTATTAATGGAATGTTTAATACATTTATATTTAATGCAATTGTTGATAAGATAGGATTTATATCTACCACTTTGCTATTCATTTTTTATATGTCTTAATTTTTTGTTCCTGTATCTCTCTGTTGGTGTATTCTTTGGAGTTAAATAGTTTATAGTGAATCATTTTTCCTTCTAGGTATTTTATAGGGAACCATTTTTCCTTGTCATTTCTTATATCTTGAGCCATTTTCTTAGTAGTTGTGCTGAAGATTACCATTAGCATCCTTACAACATTTTAGTTTTGATTAATATCAACTTAATTTCAATAGCTTACAAAAACTTTGCTTTTATCTAGCTCCATTCCCTCCATTCCTCTTTATGCTGCTAGCATCATACAAATTCCGTCTGTATACATGTGTGGCCATGAATATAGATTTATAATAATTGCATGATGTAGTTTACTTTTAAATCAGGTAGAAAAAATAAGCATAATAAAAATATATTCTTTTATATAAACTTACATAGTTACCTCTATCTGTTGTCTGTATTTTTTTATGTTAATTCCAGTTCCTATTTTATTTTAGTCTAATGGACTCCTTTTAGTATTTCTTATAGGGCAGGATTATTAGCAACAATTTCTCTCAGTTTGTGGTTATCTAGAAATGTCTTACTTTCTCCTTCCTTTTTAGAAGGTTAGTTTTGGTGGATGTAGAATTCTTGGCTGACAGTCTTTTTCTTTCATCACTTTGAGTATGTAATTCTACTGCCTTCTGTTCTCTGTGGCTTCTTATGAGATGTCAGCTATTAATCTTATTGATAATTACTTGTGTGTGAGCAGTTATTTTTATCTTGCTGCTTTCAAGATTTTGTCTTTGGCCTTTAACAATTTAAATATTGTGTATCTACTTATACATTTCTTTGAGTTTATCCTACTTGGAATTTGTTGAGTTTCTTGGGTTTGCAGTATAATGCTTTTAATCAATTTTGGGAAGTTCTTGGCCATTGTTTCTTCAAATACTTTTCTCTTCTCCTTTCTCTCCTCTACTTCTGGGATTCCTATTATGCATACGTTGCTATGCTTGATAGCATCTTTCAGTCTGAGGTTCTGTTCATTTTTGTTCTTTCATTCTTTATTTCTCAGCCTATATAATCTCAATTAATCTGTTTTCAGGTTTGCTGCTTGTTTCTTCCACGTGCTCAAATAGGTTGTTAAATCCCTTTCCAATTTTGTTTTATTTGGGTTTTTGTACTTTTCAACTCCAGAATTTCTATTTCCTTCTTTTTAAAATTTCTCCCTTTAAATATTCTCCATTTCATGAAACATCATTCACCTGTTTTCATTTTGTTCTCTAAACATGGTCTCTTTTAGTTGTTTGAACATATTTAAGTCACTGTTTTGCAGTCTTTGTCCAATAAGTTCAATGACAAGACCTCCTTACAGATAATTTCTATTGATTTCCTTTGTCCTGTGTATGGGTCTTACATCTTAATGTTTTTGCATATCTCATGTTTTTTATTGTTAAAACTGGACGTTTTAAATAATATGTGGCAACTCTGGAAATCAGTTTCTCTCTCTTCCCCAGGTTTGTTGTTGTTGCTGATTGTTATTGTCTTATGACGTTTCTTGATTGACAGCTTCTTCAGCTTCAAACTTGGTATATGTGAGACAAAAAGAAACTCCAGGACACTAATCTTGCTGTTGTTTTTGCATTTCTTGGGTCCTAGTCAGCCTGCCTTCTTCTCTCCAACTTTCATAGTTTTTTTTTCTAATCCTTGTCTTGTATACACATTGCGATGTTTTGGTGATGTTTTGCAGACAGAATATGAAAAAAATATATATCCATTCTATTTTCCTGCAAGTAGAAGTCTCCTTGTCTCTTTTTATAAACAATTATCTGAGACATAGTTTTACATTTTCAGAGTGGTTATTTGGTTTGTCTCTACCACTACATAGTAATCTCCATGAAGGCAAGTGTCTGGTCTGTTCACCATGTTTTCCCCAGTGCCTGGCACGTAATAGGGCCTCAATACATATTTTTGGATCAATGAATATACACACCTGCTCTACAAATCTGAAGAAGGTGAAGTTGCAAGTTGATTGAAATTACATGTATTTTCTCATGTGATGTTGTTGGAAGCAAAAATCTAAGGCTCAACCCAAGAATTCTCCATATATGGAGTTTCTCTGTGGGTGTGCTTAGAACGTATCAGTGGAGAGTGTTTGTAGCTAGCAGTGAAGTCTGTGCTACCTGTGGACACTTCCTTAGGCCAAACTCCCCCATGAGGGCAACTACCTGAGAAGGGGATAGCACAGGAGTATCCAGGATACACAATACTATAAGGGCTACTTTGTCACTTCAACATGACATAGCAAAATGTCAAACCTCAGGGAGTATCTGGATAATGATTGGGTAGGAAGATACTTGCAATCTTCAAGAAGAAAATCAAACTTTTCTCACATGATTCTGAGAGGGTACCCCACAATATTTGTCAGGATTTCAAGGGTGGAGATAGTAGCAAACTACTGTTTAAAGCTCCATGAACAAACATCCCCTATAATTGTACAATAATGACTAGTTATGTTGGTCATAGTTCTCTTTTTTCTCTCCCTTTCTCCCTCTCAAAATAGGACATCAGGTATAGAAATGTGAAAGTAACATACATAGGGTCTAAAGTTGAGATATGGCTAATGTGTACATGTATATATATTTAATTTATGCACAGGAGAGAGTGATAGTACTCTCCTTTGGGTAATCAGGCAGTGCTTTGATTCACCAGGCATACAAAGTATGACAGGCATAGGAGTCATCTGAGGCTTAGAGACAGAGGCCTGGAAGAAGGCTCTGTGGTCTCTGTTCTCAGGAAGGTGAAGAGCTAGCATGTGCTTGGCTTAATGGGAAAATCATTATAAACTCCAACAATATGCTGCCCTTTTGATGAGAAAGGATAAACACAGTACTAAGAAAATTGGACTTTCTAGATGAACAGTTCTGATTTTGCTAATTACGAGTTGTATGACCTCTCAACTTCTCTACCTATAGTGTTTATCCCTGCATGGGAGATAATAATAGTTGTTGCTTCCTTGAGCTGGTCTGAGGATTATTGCATATAAGGTTCTCAGCTTAGTAAGTAGGTAAAGAATAAAGAAGAGGAGAGGAGAGTTGTTATTGATATGGTGGAATATTTGCTTAATAGAATTTTCAGTAACAGTAAACGATTATACTGATCATGCACACTTTCATGCTCCTGTGGCATTATGACACATGCTAGCAAGATGGCTGTGGATGTGGATGGAGGCCTAGCCACAGAATGTAGGCCACACAAACCGGACTATATGTGGTCTGAACCAGTGATCTGAGCTTTTTAATTTTTTTTTTTTGAGACAGAGTCTTGCTCTGTTGCCCAGGCTGGAGTGCAGTGTCGTGATCTCAGCTCACCGCAACCTCTGCCTCCTGGGTTTAAGTGATTCTCCTGCCTCAGCCTCCCGAGTAGCTGGGATTATAGGCATGTGCTACCATGCCGGGCTAATTTTTTGTATTTTTAGTAGAGATGGGGTTTCACTATTTTGGCCAGGTTGGTCTCGGACTCCTGACCTCGTGATCTGCCCACCTCGGCCTCCCAAAATGCCGGGATTACAGGCGTGAGCCACCGCACCCTGCCCAATCTGAGCTTATTCAGTAAGAGACTCTAGCCAATTACTCTGATTGGCCTCAAAGAAGTGCACTTCATCATCTGCAATTTATATGCCGTAAAACCCTCAGTGAAAATTGTTAGATTTGGGTGTTAGAGGCTGCAGTCCCTAGAAACTAAATAACCATGTCTGCATTTAGAACATCTGGCAAAGCATCTGGCAGCTAGCTAGAACCAGGCAGGCAGAATAGAAATCCTCGACAAATGTGACATAAGGTAGATTGCAGTGACTAAGCTCTCTTTCTCAGCATGTGTGGAATGGCTGCAATGAAACAGATATCATGCATAGATAAAGTCCACAGATAAGCTTTTATATTGCAGCTATGCCTGCCCTTCCCCTTTGAACTTTTGCACCAATTGCTAAA
Organism: Pongo pygmaeus; assembly: GCF_028885625.2. Classification (NCBI taxonomy): domain Eukaryota; kingdom Metazoa; phylum Chordata; class Mammalia; order Primates; family Hominidae; genus Pongo; species Pongo pygmaeus. Next base: position 93,255,088 of record NC_072389.2, on the reverse strand, counting down.
GAAGAAACTGTGGTGATCTGTTATTTTCCATAGCCTTTTTTTTTTTTTTTTTTTTTTGTCTTCATTCTGTAAGGGAAGCAAAGAAAACAAAACAAAAAACACTGACCAGAAGGCCAAAAGCAACAGGACGTGGTTCCCTCTACAGAATTTGACATTGTTGATTGCCAAATTCCTTATGAAATATTTTTCTCCCTGGCCTAACAAGGACATTGTTCTGTTTTTCTTCAAACAAACACTTTAATCACTTCTTTTTGTTTCCTTAACTGCATCCTCTTTTTCATCTTGCTCAGAAAATATGCTGTTCCTTGGTCTTCTCTCTTCACACTCCTCTTTCTTAAAGGCATAAACTTTGACAGTCATCACCTATTTGTAACATATTTGAGTTCATGCACTCACACGAACATTCATTTATACAACCCCCATATGTTTTCAGTTCTTACAAGAAAGGCGCCAAACAAAGTAGTGAAAGATGCTGCTCTCAAGAAAATGACAGTCCCAGAACTGATATTCACTGCCCCTCCTTAACCCTCAGTACAACCATACTGGTTATTTATCTGTTCTAATTGGTTGGTCTGTGTGCCATAGTAGTTTTTAATTATTTTGACCATTATAGTTAGCTATGGCTAGATAGGGTATATTAAATAACAGAAAATGAAAATGCTTAAATCCAAAGTTGACATCTGTCCTGAACTTTAATATCCATTTTGCTGGCCTAAAAGTTCCTATTGCTATCCCAAGTACGAACAACTATTTTTGACGAAATCCTGGTTTTTCAAGGTTCAGGTCCCTTTCCTTTGAAAATTTACATTCCAGAAGTAGGAGCTCAACGTTAAAAAATGAGCTGGCTCCTTATTTTGCAAATCAGAAAATATTCCTCTTTGAGGGATTGTGACTTGCTTAGTCATGCAGTTGACCAGAACCCAGATCCTCCAACCCCAAATTAAGTGTGTCAGTAGTTTTAAAGATTTGGAGGAATTTTTCAATTTCCTACCAGCTGCCCTGGCTTGCATATGCAATAATAAAATTCTTTATAACCTGCACATTGTGCACATGTACCCTAAAACCTAAAGTATAATAATAAATAAATAAATAAATAAATAAATAAAATTCTTTAGATAGGACATGGCTGTGCATTATCAAGAATGTGAAGACAACGTGTGTGAACAAATGTATCCTCTATAATGGCTGGGAGAATGGAATAATTCAATGTCATTCTTAGGCCAAACCTTGCGCTGCCACAAGTTTAATCTGCTTGCATTTGGTGCCATTTTGTTTGCCCTTTTCACATGGTGCTTCAGCAAGGCCCTAGCTGTTTTCAGTTTACCTGAGTGGATTTCCCAGGGACAGTATTATTTCACGCAGTGTTTTGGAAGTTTTTAGTATTCAGGCTTCCAGAGGCATGTTCCAAATTGTTTCATATACATGTGTACATACATGCTTACTCCCCCACGGTTCCCACCCCACACATTCAAGATACAAATGTCCTCTGCCAGATCTTGTCTCTCAATGTTTACTTAACAATATATGGTCACTGTACTGATTAGAAACATAGCAGAGAACAGGAGGCAGGAAGACTGACAACAGAAAGGTGACAGCTGACAGTCTAATACTAAGGGAGGAGGCAAAAAAATCATAAAAACCATGTCAGTGAAGGACCATCCTGGATAGTGACACATCACCCATCACATACCAATACTATATGACAGTAGAGGCCAATGTGGATATTAACAATGCAGAATCTCAAACACCAATGGAAAACATCAGTTTTCTATACCGTTTGTTTTAAAATGCCCAGATATATATCATACATTTTTAGGAAGATTCCCACTAAAAATGATTAAAATGCCTTAATGGTGTTTTACAGAAATACTAGTATAACAGTAATACTAATAATAGAAGAAGGAAGAGGAGAAATCTTCTTGTTTCTCTAAGATTACCGAAGTTTTTTCCCATTTGTATTGTCTAATGTAATCCTCAAATGAATCTGATGAAATAGGTGTGACTTTAACCATTTTTGTTTGAACTAACAGTTAAGGATGCAAAATAGTAAAACAATAACATGAAATAGAATTTCCTGAATCACCTTCTAGGATGGACCATAGAAATCTTTCCTTCTGGGGTGTCTCAAAACATGCAGTGTCCACATTCCTGGGTTTCTCAGATGACCATTTTGATGGACCCCACACCTCAGGTATCTAAGGCTGGTTGACTCTAAGAAAATCTGGTATAAAATGCTCCTCTATTGGCCATTTCTACTTCCTGGTCAAACAGGAAGTCCTTCTATGTCTCCTGCTCTCAAGGTCTTCTGGAAACTTCCATGACACAGTATTCTGACTTTGCATGGTTAGGGAATTCCTTCCATTTGACTGTGACATTCAGACAGTGGAGGGAAGGGGGTCAATGTGGGTGAGGACGAAAGCAAATAAGCAAATATTCCAGCACTTAATGCAAGAAACTGTCCCATTCTCCTCCCGTGGCCTCCATGTCACCACATCACCGACATTTCCACCCCATGTATCTACCCCTCATTGTGCTTCTTGAGCTGTTGAGGGGTGGCATTTGTTTTCTAATGCATGAGGGGTCTTATTCACCAGGCTGGTTGTCAGCTCTGACATGTGCAGTCATCTGTCATTTCTATCAAACTCCTTAGATCTTGGAAGTTAGACCTGTGAGTGGCCCCCACCCATCAGCCCTCTAGACAGACCTGGATGGGTTTGAACCAGAAAGGGTCAAAGTTTCAGCCTTCTATATGGGGCACCTCTTATGAGCTGAGTCATATCTTCTAGAATCCACCTTGTTACAGGTACTTGATGGTGAACATTGCAAGTAGATTTCAACCGCTCCGTGCAGGTGCTAGAAGATAGCACCTTGCCTTAAGCCAGTAATAAATGCTTCTGCCTTTCACCCCCAGGCAGACTGTTCTGAGATCCATTTCATTCATTTCCTTGGAAGCCCCAGTCCAACTAAGTATCAGTTCCCTGTGGTGATGGCCAACTGGATAATGCATTCATGCATGGGTTTTCCCTCCCTCTTTCACGCCCTTGTTCTTCCTCCTTGGGATTATGTCCCAAATAAACCACCAGGCCTTCAAACCTTTATTGAAAGCTTGGCACTGGATGGGTGGATTGGAGGAAGGAGGAGGAGTGGAGCCCCCACTAAGGCATTCCTGCTGCAGGTAAAAAATCTACTGTAGTAATAATAAAGAAAATAAGAGCCAATATTTACTGAGCACTTAACATGTACCAAACACAGTTGAGAACACTTTACATGCTCTAACAGATTTAGTGCAATGTGTGCATTTTACAAATGAGAAAAGTAAGTCTGTGTTTAAGTGACTTGTTCTGAGTACCACAGGGCAGAATTAGAGCATAAAGCTAGTTTCAGATTCAGAGCTAGAACCTAGATTGAGAGATCTGATGACTGCATGAGACTCAGGGTAAGTCTTCAGTTGTTTGGAAACCTTGGGGACGCAGAGAGGTCACTTATTTTATTTTATTTTATTTTATTATTTTTTGAGACAGAGTCTCACTCTGTCACCCAGGCTGGAGTGCAGTGGCACAATCTTGGCTCATTGAAACCTCTGCCTCCCGGGTTCAAGCAATTCTCCTGCCTCGGCCTCCCAAGTAGCTGGGATTACAGGCATGCGCCATCATGCCCAGCTAACTTTTGTATTTTTAGTAGAGACGGGGTTTCACCATGATGGCCAGGCTGGTCTCAAACTCCTGACCTCAGGTGATCCACTCACCTTGGCCTCCCAAAATGCTGGGATTACAGGTGTGAGCCACCATGCTGGCAAGAGGTCATTTATTAACTGCCAAAGACCATTCTGGTGTTAGCAATGTTTGGAACAGGTGCTTGGAGTTGAGGGTATCTGCCATCTCCTGTACACTTGTGCTGGTCAAATGCAATGAGCTCAGCCTTTCTCTGGTGTAGGGTGTACAGAGTCCCAGTTTAAAGGACCTCATTTCCGGGGTCTCCCATACGGGCATGATTCCATCCTTCACACCAGGAGAAGGCAGGGTATTTCAATGGCTTTAGTGCACACTCAGTGGCCAGAAGCTTTGAGTATCCCTTATCACACTAATATTGGCCTCAATCTCAATCTCTCTGTCTCTCAATCTCAATCTCTCTCTCAATCTCAATCTCTCTCTCTCTCTCACACACACACACACACTCACACACACACACTCACACACACACACACACACCCCTCTTTAAAACTACCAGTGGGAATACATTTAACCCTGTGTGTTAAAACGGCTAACTGAACTGCAAAACTCTGTCTCTGTAAACTAAGGCAAATATAACGCAGCATGGACTTAATGGCGTTAACCTACTCTACAGCAATCAGGTCCACAACATCAGAGATGAACTAACATCTTTCACAAACCTCTGCCTAGACCTTCACGCCTCACAGAATGCAGCGCTTCGTGTTGGGTAGAACCCACCTCCCCAGAAGCTGTCTCACACCTCCACTCTGAAATAGCAGCCGGCCATGCCACTGGCCAGTTTATGATACAATAGCTTCCTTGGAGCATGCTTATAAATATTTATAGCACCAAGCGAGCAGTAATGGGCTGCTATTCAAACACACCTGCTGGGGAAGAAAGAAATAAAATAGAAAAGAAAGAAAACACATACACACTTACACATATTCATGCCCACTATATGAAGGTCATTTAGGTATTTAGTCCTAGAGAGCACATCTACAGAACGATCAGAATAATCACTGCTTTCCCAGGGTCTGTGGTCCACACATGCAGTATCCTGGAGGAAGCAGGACAAGGACCCATTTTGTTTGTAAATGTTGCTTCCTCCGATAATGAACATGTTTGTTGAACTACAGTTGAAAAATACTGAAGTGAACAAAGAATAAGAAAAATAGTACCTTACCTATCTTACCTCCCAGAGGTAATAGTGTTAATATTTTGGAATGTTTCTTTCTGTGCTCTAAGAAATGCATAGTCTTTATGCTCTTTTGAGCCTTGCTTTATTACAGTTAATGGTATAGTATCTTTAAACAGTTTGAAAATCTTTTCTAATTTGATAGTTGAAAATGATCATTTGTTGTTACGATTTGCATTGATTTTATTATTGAGGGCTGCTTGCTAACTCAGTTAATAAAGATTTACTTCAGCACTACTGAGTGTAAAGCCTCTAGCATGGGCGATGGGAGGCAAAGATGCATTGGGCAGAATCCCTGTTCTCAAAATGCTTGCACTCTGATGGAGCAGAAAAGGAAGCTTTGCCTTCAGCGTGTAGTAATTATGATTTCTTCTTTTGTGGCCTGTGTATTCAGGTCTTTTAATAGTTTTTGGATGGAGATCCTGAAAATTCAGTGCTTATGCTTTCGTTCAGTGAGGGGGTCAATGTGTTAGTGAAAAGATGTTTAATTTCAGTCCCCTATCCTATCATCAAGTCAGCTTTCAGAATAAAGAAAGGTGTGCATAATATTGCCCGTGTGCTTTCTTTCAACGAATTTGGAAAACACTTGCCCTCAGAGGCCTGAAATCAATTTTATCAGAAATCTTAAAATGGGCAAAAAGGGGCTCAGCTTAAACCAAGTCAAAGGAAGGAGAAGAGGTCAAATGACTGATCCCAATTAACAATGTATATATGTGCCATGCTCTCTACATGTTATGTTATAGTTTTGGAATTCTTGGGAATAGCCTTTGGCAGTGTAATAGGTAAATAAGCTTCAAATTTGACCTTGGTTTATTTTTTTCCGTGGATTTCCAGGCACCTGCTATTTTGTCTTCTGCAGCTAAATAGTAAAGAGTTAGGATCATTAAAAACAATACCTTATTGAGTTCACCTTGCATGTCAGATTTAGTGCCTGAGTCCAGAGAAACCCAGAGATGGCAGAGAGGTGGTGGCTGTACCCAAGGAATGTCCTCCCTCAATGACCGAAGAACTGGACCAGCACTCACCTAACTGGGTAGTTTCAATGGCGTTCACAGGGCAAGGGCCATCAACAGATGCTAAAACAGTGAGGAAATGCTGATGTGTGATAGATGATTGCGAATTACCTAAGTAACACTCCATATACAACTTAATCTTTATATAAGAAGCATGCAACTTTACAATGGAAAAACCTGACTGCCACTGAGTGAGTGAACTCACCTTCACTAAGAGCAATTTAATCAGACATTACCTGCCTCCTGTTGTGATGTGAAATGAAATTCAGTGCCACCCATGAATATGGCTTGCTTAAAATATTCTAAAATGAATTAAATCTTAAGCTCTAAATTCCAGATTGCAGGAAATACAGGGAAGAGGTAAACAAGTTAAATAACACCATAAGAAGACAATTAGACAAATTCAGAATGTGGGACATTTGTACTAAATGAAATAGCTTGGACTCTTCATCTAGGTAACATTATGAAAACGGAAGTAATGATTCTTGATTAAGGAAATTTAACAAATTTAACATTATATGAAATGTGTGCTTCTTGGTTAGAATTAGACTTTTTTTAAAAAACCCTAAACTATAAAAAAAATTTTAAGAACAAGGAGGTAAGTTTGAATATAATCTGATTGCTATATTATATTAGAAAATCACTTAATTTTTTAGGTTTTAAAATGGTTTTGTAGGCATGTGGAAAAATGTTTTGGGAGATGCATGATGAGCTATTTATAGATGAAATGTCACGATGGTTTATCAAAAATATAGGTAGGTAGATAGATGGATATAGATAAATGATAGAAAAATAGATAGGAAAATAGATGAAGCAAAAGTGGCAAAATTCTAAAAATGTTGAATCTTCATTCATTTGCCATTACTTTTAATGGCAAAACCGCAATCACTTTTGCACCAACCTAATAAATATATGAGCAGTCATTATAATATAATGTCTGCTTTTCTCTATATTTACAGATTTTTGTAATACAAAGTTTTTTTAAGTACTGTCAGTATCAGGTGACCTCAAAATCCCTGGGGAAAAGAGAAAGAACATTTTATTGCTTGAAATTTTTTTAATGCCAAAATGGAAGCAGAAAGAGTTAATTCGAGTCACTTATTCAGAGATTTAGAAACAAGGTATGGTTGTGGATTCTCTGGCGAGTCACAGGAGGCCTACTGTTTGGGTGAAATGTTTCAGTTTTTCTGACAGTTCTCATCTATGTTTTTTCTCCAGATATTTCACTGCTCATGTTTCTTTGTTTCATAGCAGAGTGCTGAAGTTGAAAGTGCATACTATTTAGAGCCAGAAGTTGTGGGTTTGAATCCAAGCCTGTCACCTGTAGCTCCTGGATCTGAGGCAGACTAATTAACATTTTAATATTCACTTTCTTAAACTGTAAACATTGGCTATTAAAATTATTTGCTTCCCAGAATGACCATGCAGCTACGAGAATGCTCTGTAGAGTCGGCATCTATATTGTATAGGCTGAAATGTGCCCCCGTTTCACATTCCTATGTTGAAACCTAACCCCCTAGTACTTCAGCATGTAACTGTATTTGGAGATAGGGCCTTTAAAGAGGTGATTAAGTTATCCAATGTGACTGGCATTCTTATAAGAAGAGGCATGTTGGACACACTGAGAGACACAGGGATAGGGGCATACACACACAGAAGAAGGACCGTGCGAGGACACAGTGAGCAGGCGGCTGTCTGCAAGCCAAGGAGAGAGGCCTCAGAGGAACCTTGTGACACCTTGATTTTGGACTTCTAACCTCTAGAACTGAAAAAATAAATTTCTGTGGTTGAAGCCACCCAGTGGTATTTTGTTACGGTAGACTTAGCAAGTTAATGCATATGTACCATGGGCATTGTCATTTTCTTTTATTCTCTTTAATTGCTATGCAATACTGTTACCTTCCAGGACCTGTATTTTTTTTTTCCTTTTGTTTCAGATAAAGCTCTGTTGTGGACCCTATCCATCCTAGCAGCCTTGCTCAAAGGATGACCCTGGGAAATGCATAATCCTTCCAGGGTCCCTAAATCTCCTGATGGGGCAAAGAATAGTAGTTTTCAATTCTCACTAAAAGTATTTTTCAGTTTGTCTGTCAATCAGTCATTTTCAAATGTTTAATGAGTGCCTACTATGTGTCAGGCTGTCATGGGCACTTGAATAGTTAAAAGAAGAGAAATCAAAATTAATGCCAAATTACTCTGCAGCCGTTAGACAGGAAGGGTTACAGAAGGTATTTCCTTCTAAGCATTTTGGGGAAAAAAATACAGTTTCCACTAATTCTAGCAGTACTCCTCTCCCTCACTCAAATGGTTCTACCACCACCACCATTTGAAATGTGTACAGTCTTATTTGGAGTGCAAGCAGTTGGAATATCAGTCAATTAATACATCATTTGATCAGCAAATAATAATGTTCCATGTGAAACAGCAACAACAAACAAGAGTATAAGGCAGGGAACTTGCCCTCAGGGAACTTCTACAAATTTCTAAGAGATGCAAGATAGAAAATTAGAAGAGATGTCACAAGGCAAGACATGTATATTTAGTGCCATGCCATCACTGGGTTGATTACCTCTTGATTACTTTTAACTTGATTTCCCCAAGCTCTTATTTACTCTTTCTGCTCCCCCACTTCGTCCTCCCTTCCTTTTGTATCTGGCAGTATCATTGGCTCCTCCCCATCCTCCTGTTAATATTGAACCATAGTATCTTTCTACCACCTTCCATTCCACTCATGTGGCTGTTAAAGGTACACATACATCTCAAAGCTGTGGCGACATATATGAGAAAATGAAATTGAAGGGGGGCTGATTTATTTATTTATTTTTTTTTTCTTTTTTTTTTATTATTATTATTATTATTATTATACTTTAGGTTTTATGGTACATGTGCGCAATGTGCAGGTAAGTTACATATGTATACATGTGCCATGCTGGTGCGCTGCACCCACCAACCCGTCATCTAGCATTAGGTATATCTCCCAATGCTATCCCTCCCCCCTCCCCCCACCCCACAACAGTCCCCAGAGTGTGATGTTCCCCTTCCTGTGTCCATGTGTTCTCATTGTTCAATTCCCACCTATGAGTGAGAATATGCGGTGTTTGGTTTTTTGTTCTTGCGATAGTTTACTGAGAATGATGATTTCCAATTTCATCCATGTCCCTACAAAGGACGTGAACTCATCATTTTTTATGGCTGCATAGTATTCCATGGTGTATATGTGCCACATTTTCTTAATCCAGTCTATCATTGTTGGACATTTGGGTTGGTTCCAAGTCTTTGCTATTGTGAATAATGCGGCAATAAACATACGTGTGCATGTGTCTTTATAGCAGCATGATTTATAGTCCTTTGGGTATATACCCAGTAATGGAATGGCTGGGTCGAATGGAATTTCTACTTCTAGATCCCTGAGGAATCGCCACACTGACTTCCACAAGGGTTGAACTAGTTTACAGTCCCACCAACAGTGTAAAAGTGTTCCTATTTCTCCACATCCTCTCCAGCACCTGTTGTTTCCTGACTTTTTAATGATTGCCATTCTAACTGGTGTGAGATGGTATCTCATTGTGGTTTTGATTTGCATTTCTCTGATGGCCAGTGACGGTGAGCATTTTTTCATGTGTTTTTTGGCTGCATAAATGTCTTCTTTTGAGAAGTGTCTGTTCATGTCCTTCGCCCACTTTTTGATGGGGTTGTTTGTTTTTTTCTTGTAAATTTGTTGGAGTTCATTGTAGATTCTGGATATTAGCCCTTTGTCAGATGAGTAGGTTGCGAAAATTTTCTCCCATTTTGTAGGTTGCCTGTTCACTCTGATGGTAGTTTCTTTTGCTGTGCAGAAGCTCTTGAGTTTAATTAGATCCCATTTGTCAATTTTGGCTTTTGTTGCCATTGCTTTTGGTGTTTTAGACATGAAGTCCTTGCCCATGCCTATGTCCTGAATGGTAATGCCTAGGTTTTCTTCTAGGGTTTTTATGGTTTTAGGTCTAACATTTAAGTCTTTAATCCATCTTGAATTGATTTTTGTATAGGGTGTAAGGAAGGGATCCAGTTTCAGCTTTCTACATATGGCTAGCCAGTTTTCCCAGCACCATTTATTAAATAGGGAATCCTTTCCCCATTTCTTGTTTTTGTCAGGTTTGTCAAAGATCAGATACTTGTAGATATGTGGCATTATTTCTGACGGCTCTGTTCTGTTCCATTGATCTATATCTCTGTTTTGGTACCAGTACCATGCTGTTTTGGTTACTGTAGCCTTGTAGTATAGTTTGAAGTCAGGTAGTGTGATGCCTCCAGCTTTGTTCTTTTGGCTTAGGATTGACTTGGCGATGCGGGCTCTTTTTTGGTTCCATATGAACTTTAAAGTAGTTTTTTCCAATTCTGTGAAGAAAGTCATTGGTAGCTTGATGGGGATGGCATTGAATCTGTAAATTACCTTGGGAAGGATGGCCATTTTCATGATATTGATTCTTCCTACCCATGAGCATGGAATGTTCTTCCATTTGTTTGTATCCTCTTTTATTTCCTTGAGCAGTGGTTTGTAGTTCTCCTTGAAGAGGTCTTTCACATCTCTTGTAAGTTGGATTCCTAGGTATTTTATTCTCTTTGAAGCAATTGTGAATGGGAGTTCACTCATGATTTGGCTCTCTGTTTGTCTGTTATTGATGTATAAGAATGCTTGTGATTTTTGCACATTGATTTTGTATCCTGAGACTTTGCTGAAGTTGCTTATCAGCTTAAGGAGATTTTGGGCTGAGACAATGGGGTTTTCTAGATATACTATCATGTCATCTGCAAACAGGGACAATTTGACTTCCTCTTTTCCTAATTGAATACCCTTGATTTCCTTCTCCTGCCTAATTGCCCTGGCCAGAACTTCCAACACTATGTTGAATAGAAGTGGTGAGAGAGGGCATCCCTGTCTTGTGCCAGTTTTCAAAGGGAATGCTTCCAGTTTTTGCCCATTCAGTATGATATTGGCTGTGGGTTTGTCATAAATAGCTCTTATTATTTTGAGATACGTCCCATCAATTCCTAATTTATTGAGAGTTTTTAGCATGAAGGGTTGTTGAATTTTGTCAAAGGCCTTTTCTGCATCTATTGAGATAATCATGTGGTTTTTGTCTTTCGTTCTGTTTATATGCTGGATTACATTTATTGATTTGCGTATATTGAACCAGCCTTGCATCCCAGGGATGAAGCCCACTTGATCATGGTGGATAAGCTTTTTGATGTGCTGCTGGATTCTGTTTGCCAGTATTTTATTGAGGATTTTTGCATCAATGTTCATCAAGGATATTGGTCTAAAATTCTCTTTTTTTGTTGTGTCTCTGCCAGGCTTTGGTATCAGGATGATGCTGGCCTCATAAAATGAGTTAGGGAGGATTCCCTCTTTTTGTATTGATTGGAATAGTTTCAGAAGGAATGGTACCAGCTCCTCCTTGTACCTCTGGTAGAATTCGGCTGTGAATCCATCTGGACCTGGACTTTTTTTGGTTGGTAAGCTATTGATTATTGCCACAATTTCAGCTCCTGTTATTGGTCTATTCAGAGATTCAACTTCTTCCTGGTTTAGTCTTGGGAGGGTGTATGTGTTGAGGAATTTATCCATTTCTTCTAGATTTTCTAGTTTATTTGCATAGAGGTGTTTGTAATATTCTCTGATGGTAGTTTGTATTTCTGTGGGATCGGTGGTGATATCCCCTTTATCATTTTTTATTGCATCTATTTGATTCTTCTCTCTTTTTTTCTTTATTAATCTTGCTAGCGGTCTATCAATTTTGTTGATCCTTTCAAAAAACCAGCTCCTGGATTCATTTATTTTTTGAAGGGTTTTTTGTGTCTCTATTTCCTTCAGTTCTGCTCTGATTTTAGTTATTTCTTGCCTTCTGCTAGCTTTTGAATGTGTTTGCTCTTGCTTTTCTAGTTCTTTTAATTGTGATGTTAGGGTGTCAATTTTGGATCTTTCCTGCTTTGTCTTGTGGGCATTTAGTGCTATAAATTTCCCTCTACACACTGCTTTGAATGCATCCCAGAGATTCTGGTATGTTGTGTCTTGGTTCTCGTTGGTTTCAAAGAACATCTTTATTTCTGCCTTCATTTCGTTATGTACCCAGTAGTCATTCAGGAGCAGGTTGTTCAGTTTCCACGTAGTTGAGCGGTTTTGAGTGAGATTCTTAATCCTGAGTTCTAGCTTGATTGCACTGTGATCTGAGAGACAGTTTGTTACAATTTCTGTTCTTTTACATTTATTGAGGAGAGCTTTACTTCCAAGTATATGGTCAATTTTGGAATAGGTGTGGTGTGGTGCTGAAAAAAATGTATATTCTGTTGATTTGGGGTGGAGAGTTCTGTAGATGTCTATTAGGTCCGCTTGGTGCAGAGCTGAGTTCAATTCCTGGGTATCCTTGTTGACTTTCTGTCTCGTTGATCTGTCTAATGTTGATAGTGGGGTGTTAAAGTCTCCCATTATTAATGTGTGGGAGTCTAAGTCTCTTTGTAGGTCACTCAGGACTTGCTTTATGAATCTGGGTGCTCCTGTATTGGGTGCATATATATTTAGGATAGTTAGCTCTTCTTGTTGAATTAATCCCTTTACCATTATGTAATGGCCTTCTTTGTCTCTTTTGATCTTTGTTGGTTTAAAGTCTGTTTTATCAGAGACTAGGATTGCAACCCCTGCCTTTTTTTGTTTTCCATTTGCTTGGTAGATCTTCCTCCATCCTTTTATTTTGAGCCTATGTGTGTCTCTGCACATGAGATGGGTTTCCTGAATACAGCACACTGATGGGTCTTGAGTCTTTATCCAGTTTGCCAGTCTGTGTCTTTTAATTGGAGCATTTAGTCCATTTACATTTAAAGTTAATATTGTTATGTGTGAATTTGATCCTGTCATTATGATGTTAGCTGGATATTTTGCTCGTTAGTTGATGCAGTCTCTTCCTAGTCTCGATGTTCTTTACATTTCAGTATGATTTTGCAGTGGCTGGTACCGGTTTTGCCTTTCCATGTTTAGCGCTTCCTTCAGGAGCTCTTTTAGGGCAGGCCTGGTGGTGACAAAATCTCTCAGCATTTGCTTGTCTGTAAAGTATTTTATTTCTCCTTCACTTATGAAGCTTAGTTTGGCAGGATATGAAATTCTGGGTTGAAAATTCTTTTCTTTAAGAATGTTGAATATTGGCCAGGGGGGCTGATTTAAAAAGAAATGAAGGCCAGAAATGACCCAGAGTAAAAAAAAAGGTCATAGCATTAGGTCATAGCAGCCAGTAGCAGCCCATGCAGGAAAAAAAATCATTGGAGGGTGAGGGTGGTTGAAAAGAGAACTTAAAATAAGCATTTATATTTATCTTTGTTAATGGCTGGAGAGTGCAAGGGTTCTGGAGAGGGCCAGCACTATCACTGCAATGTACAGAAGCTGAGCCACCATTTCAGCCTAGGGATCATTTTTTAAAACTGATAAGAAGGGTTTGTGAATGACTTCTGTTTCTGGATCAGAATTAGAAATTAGAAAGGGTGCATAGTTATTACTATTCACGTGGTAATAGTAATCACATATGCGTGGTAATTAGGTTGTCAATTTGGCATTAGCAGGTAAGAGAAAGGGTAAACTTGCTGGGGTGCGTTAGACTACACTTGGGGCAACAGAAGCTGAATGTAGAGAACAAATAATTCCTGTGCCTCACTAGGGATGCCCCTGCCAAAGGGGAAGGGAAGCCCGGGCCTGAGAGGTGTGGGATCCTGGGACAAGGGCCACTCAGTCAGGACCCATCACACACCAAGAAGGCTCATTCCCAATCTGTTTCTCTCGCTCACTCTCTCTGGCTCAACAGTGACCCCTCTTTTTAAATATATGTTTTCTTCCTGATCCACTCTACTCTCTATAGCCTGGTTTCCTTGGTCTCCTCTTATTTTTCTGCTCTCATTCCCAATCTCTTTCTCTCTCACTCACTGTCTCTGGCTTGATAGTGATCCCTCTTTTTAAATATATGTTAAATATATGTTTTGCTGCAGTTCCACTTTCCTTTCTATAGCCTTGTTCCCTTGGTCTTCTCTTATTTTTCTGCTCTCTTAAATCTTCAGTACACACTGGGCTTTGCTTTTCTTGGTGCTGACTGCAGCTCTAACTCTACATAACCCTTGGACTAGCATCTCTGCAACTGGGTGGGTCAATTCCCCAGTGATCCAATCACAAATCCCCAGGCAAATTTGCAGAGTCACAGCTTATGGAAAATTTAGGGTCTGTCTGCTTGTGAGACAGAAAGTAGACTTGGCAAATCTCTTTAGAAGCACTTCACTGGAAACTGACACATCGCTTCTTAGTGAGTCAGATCCAGCTGTGTTATCCTCTAGTATTGGGCTAGCATGGTTTCTTGAGTATGAGATGAAATTGTTAATTTCCCTTTAGTAGGAAAACTTTATGAAACATGGGCAATGTAAACATGAGCAGGACCCTTAGCTTGGTGAGATGCCTGTATTCTCAGAGGTGTTTAGGAAACCACACAGATGTGGGGGGGGACAGTGTATTCATATCAGCTATATCTCCTTAATGAGTGGGATGGTGCTAGGAATCTCCTATGCAGCTACAATTATTTTTCTTTTTCTTTGCCTCCCTCCACCTTAATGTATACATTTGCATTCCTTAATGTGATGTGAGTCCACTGTAATGGGCTCCATTCACTGAGGAGTCTACCTTGCGGCTGAGCAAAATGAAGGTGAGTGGTCAGAGGCCTGGCAGGTGATTCAGCGGCGACTCAAAAAGGAGAGGTTCACAGAGAGGATGGGAATGGGGAGCAGCACCCCACATAAACCTCTTAGAATGATGCCAGGAGAGTTTTTATTAGGGGATAATGAAGTCTGACTTTGTGGATACCAAGTGACTACCAGCAGATAGATTCTTCTTAGGGTGATGAGTTGGGGGTGGGGGTGAGTGATTATCCTAATTGTCCTTATTCTTAAAACAGACTAAGAATGCTTATACCTGGCTTCTTTTCCACTCTCAAAAGCCAGCTTCTCAGAATTCAAACTAATAACTGTGTGTAAGTTTAGATAAGTAGAAGTCTCATGTAAGGCTATTCAGCACAGCAACTGTGAATCCAGATGCTGAGGTTGGATAGACCTGACTGCCACATGCACTGTAGTTTTAGACAAATTGTTTAACCTTTTAAAGCCTCAGATTTTCCACTATAAAGTGGGCATTGTTAAGACTTACCATCCAGTGGTCTTGCAAGGATTAAGTGAGATAATGCACAATTCCTGGCACATCGTACATGACAGTATGCATCAGAGTTCATAAAAACTAATTTGAGCCTTGGTGTCTGTGGTGGTCTTTGGAAAATAAGGAAGAGGACAGGAGACAGGCAGATGGTTTAGGAGACTGGGCAGGACAACCTTTGTGATGTGCATCTCTGTGCAGTTTCACTGGCCCTGTGCTCAGAAGGTCTTATCAGGCAGGACATGCCATAAGCTTAAAGGGCCCCCAGGGGCCCATCTGAGGCTAAACCTTTCTTTGTGCAAAGTTAATCCCTGACAGCATAGAAAAGCAATGAGAAAAAATTGCAAAAGGAAAAAAAATGTGACTTAGTGAGTGATGGAAATAGAAAGGGGCGGGCGGAAGGTGTAAGAGAAAAGCAACAGCTCTCCAAGGACTCCAAGGAGGGAGCTGGAAAAGTGTGGTACATGAACAGACACTGGGAGGGCAAGAGAGGGCTTACCTGTTTAAATAAATCAGAGCTGGCATTTATTGTAACGATTGCTAGAGACAATAAATACAAATCACAGATCAGGCCAGGTACGGTGGCTCATGTCTGTAATCCCAGCACTTCGGGAGGCCGAGGAGGGCAGATCACGAGGTCAGGAGTTTGAGACCAGCCTGGCCAACATGGTGAAACCCCGTCTCTACTAAAAATACAAAAAGTAGCCAGGTGTGGTGGCGTGCACCTGTAATCCCAGCTACTCAGGAGGCTGAGGGAGGAGAATTGCTTGAACCCGGGAGGCAGAGGTTGCAGTGAGCTGAGATCGTACCACTGCATTCTAGCCTGGGTGACAGAGCAAGACTCCGTCTCAAAAAAAATCAATCAATCAATCACAGACCAGCTATTATGGATTATATTACAAAGACTGTACTAATAGCAACTGCCTGTGGTATCTTTAGTGTCCTTGTCTTCTGCTCTTCCCTGCTATCCCTGGTGACCTGTTTGGAGGATTTGAATCAGCCTTTCAAGGGTTTTTCCTGAGTCTCCCATTTCTCTGTAGCACTCCCCACCTACCCTTTGTCTCCTAGCTTTCACTCCACCTCACCACTGTACACACCCTTGCACACAGAGACATACATGTTCACACACACATACACATGCCCATTCTCACTTTGGGCACTTCTCAGATTCACTGTATTTACATGGGGAGCTCTTTCTTCACCATGTTCATAGGAGGCCATTTGGCCTGAGATGTGTTTCCTTATACCAAATGCCATCTTCATCAAACCTGCATCTCTAATTCACCTTCAGAGAAAATCTCTCAGGCCTCATCTATAGCAATCACCATTCGCTTTTTCTACCCCCACAGCTGGGTACTTCATAGTTACTGGAACTTAATAAATATGAAATAGGTTGAATAATTGACCCCTTATCACCATTTATCAGAAGCAACTTTTCCTACCTCTAAGTCTTCCCTTAAAAGGAAGGGCCTGCCACTCAGGCCTTCCAGTTCTCTAAGCAAGAAAAGCAGTGTCCCTGGAGATGATAAACTGTTCCAAAAGCTTCAGCCCTCACATGCCTGCTTCCCTCTTTGTGAGAGTAGAGAAGAATGAGAAGCAGCCCATTAATTCAGCAGTAATACAGTGTTTTCCTTTGCAATGTCCTTGATTTTATTTTGTAGTGATTCTTCAACATCACAGGTTAAAGAGGTACATTTGCTATGGGATGTCTCTATGCAAATCGAGAGAGCAAAACTATTTAGTCCCCTTCTCTTTGTCCTTACTGAATCTCTTCCTTTTCCTTTAACACCACTAGATCCTCAGATTTCCTGTCTAGGCTCCACTCTCTCAGTTTGCCTTAGTGTATACATCTGATGGGCTCTAGTACCTGGCATTGGCTTATGACCAGCTTTTCAAACACATCTATCATTCTCAGTGCTCTGATGAGACACATAGGGCAGGTATCATCATCATCATCAACATCATCTTATAAAATCTCAATCATTTTACAGTTATGAAAACTGAGACCAAAGTAATTGGGATAAATTAATCAAAATGCAAATTCAGACTTCTGATCTAGATTTTTTCCTTATTGATTTCCTTCATCTTTAATGCTGAAGGCAGAGATGGCAAATATATGGTATTCTTGTAGCCACTTTCTACTCTGGTACCCACTATAACTGTTCTAGTTCTCTTGTTCCTTCCTAAAGTGCCTTGGATGGCTTAGAAACACTTGTAATATTGTTCTGGATAATCACTATCAATTGAACAAAGATGGCAAGTAAATTAACACACAATTTTCACTCTTAGCCGAGGTCAGAACTTCCCAAGTGATATTGGAAGTAAGAATTCTACAGAGCAAAGGCTTTGAAATGTCATAGGATGACTTAGTTGGAGGAGCATCAGGGGCAAATGCAAGGGAACTAATTTGTTTTTTGAGATAGAGTTTCACTTTTGTCACCCTCCGCCTCCCAGGTTCAACTGATTCTCCTGCCTCAGCCTCCAGAATAGCTGGGATTACAGGTACCCACCGCCAAGTCTGGCTAATTTTTGTATTTATAGTAGAAACGAGGTTTCACCATTTTGGCCAGGCTGGTCTTGAACTCCTGACCTCAGGTGATCCACCCGTCTCAGCCTCCCAAAGTGCTGGGATTACAGGTGTGAGCCACTGTGCCTGGCTACAAGGAAACTAATTTTAATGAATGCCTATGATTTTTGTAGACTTTGTGTTAATTCTGCTTATAACCTATTGAGATAAGCAATGTTATTTCTGGTTTTCAGTTGAGGAAACTGAGGCTCAGCATTGAAGTCACTTACCCAAACATGGAGTCAAGCAAGAGATGGAGTCTGAATTAGATGCAACATGTGAGCCAGAAGCTCTGCCATAAATCTGCCCTCACCCACTCTCTTCCCAGCCCTTCAAACTGAACTTCTTTTCATCTTATTGTAATAGCATGCATCTCAACATTAAAAGAGAACAGCTATAAAAAAAAATATGGGGCAGAGAAAAGAGATAAGTACAGTCACAATGTCAGGATTTGTTGTGTGTGATCTTGTGTATAAAGGTATGAAGCCAGAATTAGCTCTTTTTTCCCCAAGAACTGTGTGTGTTTAAGTATTATCCTGCACAAGTATGTAAATTTTAAAACCCATTTCTCAATCCTTTTTCTATTTCCTTGAAGATACCCTTATAATACCACTCATGTGTGTGTGTGACAATTTTCCCTTTGCTGCTCTGCAGTTAGTGGATCAGGATCAACGATTGTGGCAGAAGGAAGAGGAATAGAAAAGAATATCAAAGGCTCTATCAGCCTCCCAGTATTGATGAAACACTTTCTGTGTATCTTCCATTGTTCTAGGCACTGGGGGCACCACAGAGAGTGTAAGACAGGGTCACTTCTTTCTGAGACATTATAATGAGCTGAATTTCAAAGACCTTAATATGTGGTAGAAAAAAATAATGTCTGAATTAGGAAAGTAATAGAATCACAAAAAGCTAGGAGTTGAAAGGGACTTTATATTACTTGCCACTGCATCCCTCACTGATGGATGAAGGTGAAATTGTATTTTTGCGGCTTCACCGACAGGGGGCTCATGCTCCCTTGTAGTGGCACAACTTTACTCCATGACTTGTGCCTGGTGACCCTAGTTCTGCTGTCAGGGCAGCTTAGTAAACGTCTCTTTCTCCTCATAAGAATGCCTGATAGATTAGAGGGTGGCTACTATCTCTTCCCTTAGCTGCTTCTTTTCTATCTACTCTTTCTTCAACCATTTCTGTGGTCATGTTTCAGAAACTTCACCATCCCTCCTCTGGATCCCCCCTAGTTAGTGTTAATAAGACTACTGAGAAAGAAGTATTGGGTTAAGAGAGACTTTATTTGTTTGTGCAGTTTGCAAACCAAAAATTTGAGGCAGACTTCAGTACAAAACAAAGATGCATTCCCAGAGAACAAAGAGAGGGTTATGTTTTATAGAAAAAGTTCCCACCCAGGTTCCCACATGGGACCACTTATGCAAATGAGGGATGTACACTTGCTTAGTCCTGACTGATTGATGCTTGTTGATTTCTGATTGGTGGATGCAGGTCACAGCCTATAGGTTGATTCAGGCAACGTAAACAGAAACAGACAACTTTGAAAGTCCCGAAGTTATGTGTGTGTGGGTTTTCCTGGGATGCTGAGTACCTGTGTGACCTTTCTTCAGCAAATGGCTGCTTGGTTGTGTTTTACATTTAGGCCCAGTTCGCCACTCAGGATCCATCTTTAATGATTCACTCTTTTAGAGTTTATGTTGGCCAGAATCCTCCTTAAATAAGGTTGAGGGAAACAAGTGCAGTCCTCCAAGGTTGGCTGACTCGGGTACAAGATGCTGCACCATTTTTCCAGCTCTGAACACTCTTCCTCTTTTATTGCAGGCTAAGTTTGTGGTAATATTTTAGAAGCTGCAAAATACCATTGGCATCCATTAAATGCATGCTGGTAAGCTTTAAATTATTTCCTCGGGGTGGGATGTGAGGTTAAAGGCACTTTAGGGTAATTTTAAAGTATTTTAAGGAAGTGAGTCATCAAACTTGAGTGCTAATTCTGGTTTTACTACTATTTGGCTGTGAATCCTTGGGCAAGTCCCTTTTTCTGGGCTTCAAGTTAATATCCCTGTTAAATAAGGCAGTTGAACTATTAATATATGATCTTTCAAGTCTCATATACTATTAAATTTCTGAGCAAAGGCTAAATTCCATCTCCTGTAAGAACAATTGCATTTTTGAATCCACATGCAAAATTTCACATTTGCCCCATTACGTTTGTCCCATTTATTCCAGTATGTTTTGGTCCAGGTTTCCAAGCTTTTAAGAACTTTTTGAATTACAAGCCCATAACTGAATGCATTGACTCTTGTGCTTCACAATGTTTCATTGGTAACAGATCAGCCATTTAAGAAGCTCTTTTAGAATATTGTCTGACCAACTTCCTTCCTGATCTTGACTCTTTTCAACCTCGATTCCTCAACTCAGCCTATTCTTTGCTACCAATACTCCTTAGTTTATTAGCTGGCACTTTCTAGAATCTACCCTTTGCCGGTTTTTGAGAAATTATGATTAAAATTATGTCTTTAGTCTCCAGGCTTATCTCCTTTTCACCCTTCTCAGTTCCTCAGAGTTCCCTGATTAAAATTTATCACGTCTACAAATTCTTGATTCATGTGTGATAAACACTTTGTCATTTAATTTTTGGCTGTCCAGCATTCAGTTCTTGTTTTTGAAGAGTTCCCTTGTTGCACATATTAGTGGTAGATTGCAGTACCACACACCTCCCACAATAGAAGCCAAAGTGAGAGCTTTCTCTTATCAGCACCACAGCCAGTATAGAAGCGCACTCCGTACACAGTCAGATAGTTCTGTTCAGGGCTCTGATTCTGGAGAAAATGACACAAAGATGAAGGAATGTTTGAAGTGAGTTTCCAGCAGCTGTGATGGTTTTCCTTGGTGGCTGTAGCTGTCTCCAGCTTGAGGGTATCTTTACCAAATCTCCTATAACACAGGTGCTATATATCCTGCTATTGATTTTCAAGAGGTCTTGCCATTTTCTAAGCCTTCATCCTCATCTTCTCAGTTCTATGAAACTCCCCTATATTTCCAATAGATTCCTCCTATAATTAAGGTAGTCAGAGATTGTAATTACTATTTGTAACAAAGAATCCTGATAAAAACATCTCTGTAGACACTGCAGGATGTAATCATCACCAAGACACTGCCACCCAAGAACATCTCTTCTTGAAGAAGATTGTGTGTGCAAAACAGTAGCTACATATGCATACCCCCTGGGTGCATAGGCCCAAACCGCTCCCATTGTGAGCCTTGCTTCTGCTCAGGCTTGGCATTCCCAAGTTAACCCATCTCTGACTTTTTTTTCCTGTTCCCTACTTTTTGGACTACTATGCTGCTGTTTCTTTCTCTGTGTATGGTGGTCTTAAGCCAACCACAGTCTCAGCTTTGACCCATCCTTGTTCCAGGCTTCCTTGTGCTGTTTGTCAGTTACTTCACTTTCCCAAGAACAAGAATACCACAGCTGTCCTTCTGGCCTGAATTGAGTCTCTCTTCATTACTCCTTCCCTTGGCAACATCAACCAGTTGCATAGTTTTAAATATCAACCTCTTGACAGTGATTCCAAACTTTACATCCCCAGCCCTGACCTTTACCCTGAATTCCAGGCTCATATTTCCAACTGCCTGATCCACATTTCCAATTAGTTATATGATAGACCTCTCAAACTTAACATATTTTAAATTAAGCTTACGGACTCTGCTCCTAATCCTGCTGCTACCACAGCTGCCTCTGTATCAGTGGCTGGCTACTCTCTCCTTCCATTTCCTCTGGCAAAATACTTTAGGATTATCTTTACCTGTTCTTGTTCTCTTACACCTCACATTGGATCTCTCTGGAAAGTTTGTTGGATAAATCTTCAAAATATATCCGTAATCTAATTTATAAATTTAGTATAATACCTCTCCAAATACTATTAGATTTCTTTCAAAAGCTAGCTAAGTTGATTATAAATTTACTTGGCAAAACAACAAGCAATAGAAGCTCTTCTGAAAATGAACAATAAAATTATGTTAGTTCAACTAGATACTAGAACACGTTCTTAAAACCTTTACAAGGAAAACAATGGGGATTGATGCATGAATAGCACAAAAGACATTAAAACAGAATAGGAAATCTAGAAATCACATTTTATATAAATTTTTTAAATGCAATGAAACTAGCACCTAAATCAGTGGAACAGAGAGCAAACCTATTGGAGGGAACAGAGATAAAAGCAAGATGTCTTTAAATATGCCTTATTTTGTATATTTGACATCAAAACTAAATAATATCCCACATAATGACAAAACCAAAATAAAATAGAAATAAAGCAATTTCTAAAATTAAAAAGAAAAATAAAACCAATAAACCTTAAAATGTCTTGTATTTTTGACATAAGTATACAGAAAAGAATTATTTCAAAATAATTTAAAACAAATGATTTTTGTGCTACACTCAAAGCACAAAATAAACATACAAAAAACTACCTTAAATTGGTTTTCATAATTGTGTTGCTAGTACGATATTGGTAGTGTTTTAAAACACATACATTTATATATACACTTTTACATAGATGTTAAGATGATGAGCCTGGAGCAATCTGCTATACAGAAAGCCAGCAAGCTATCAAAGACTGCTAAGAGAATATCAAAAGGAGACAGGATCCAACTTGAAGATGCTCCCTTTGACCAAATATTGGGCATTTTCAGCATCAAAAAGAATAATCAGATTTCTGCTTCTAGGAATGTATAATAGATGCACTTTTCCCTGTTCCTTCTGCTAAGTGCAAGTAAAAACACTGGAATTGTATTTTAAAAATCCATAAAACTCTAAAAGATGGAGAGAAGAAGTTAAACTTACTGGTGACCTCAGGACCAAAGGAACAACACTGTCATGAGTTCCATGGGTTTTCTTTTTGCCTCATATATCCTAGATTTGGAGGCCAAGAAAACAGTAACTTGAAAGAATCAATAAGTGCAAGTAAAAAAGCTTCCCATCTCCAAAACAGAAAATACAAGGAAAGAATTAAGCCCTAGTGAACCTACAATCACATTTCAAGTAAATGGTCTAAATACACCCATTCAGAGATTGGCAGAAAAGAAAAATCATATGACTATATTAATTGAAGCAGAGTATGTAACAGAAATATGCAACAAAATTAAATGCATATTTATGATTAGAAACTCTAAAAGATATAGAGGGGAATCTTATTCAACTTGATAAAGAACAGCTGCGAAGAACTGAAGTTAATATTATATTTAACAGTGAACGATGGAATGCTTTCTAAGCTTAGGGACAAGGAAACCATGTCTGCTTTCACCACTCTTATAAAACCTAGCATTGAAAGTTCTAGTCATTTCAACGTAGCAAGAAAAGGAAGTAAAATCATATAGACTGGATAGAAATTATATATATATACACACACACACACACACACACACACACATTTTTTTTAGTTAGCATATGACATAATTGTGTAGAATATCCCAAACAATCTACAAAAAACCTCTTGGAACTAATAATGAATTTAGCAAAGTCACAGAATACATGATAAACATATGCAATTCAGGTAGGTTTTAGCAATAAGCATGTAGACACCAAAATTTAAAATACAACTCCATTTATAGTTGCTCAAAAAAAAAAAGAGAAACACTTATGTGTAAATCTAACAAAACATATACTAATATTGCGTGTTGAAAAATACAAAATGCTGGTGAAATAAACCAAAGAAGATCTAATCAAATGGAGATACATACCATTTTCATGGATTAGAAGACTCAACATGATAGTGTTAATTTTTCCTAAATTGATATAAAAATTTAATGTAATTACCATTAAAATTTCAGGAATTTTTTTGTATCTATAGACAAGATTATTCTAAAATTTATACAGTAATACAAAGGACTAGAATAAAGAAACAATTTTGTAAAAGACAAATAAAAGTGAGAGGAATCAATCTACCCAATCTCAAGACCTGTTATATAGCTACAATTCTATGTAACATTGACAGAAGAACAGACACATGGATTAATGAAAGAGTAGAAAAACCTAGATATACAATGCACAAAAATGCCCAATTTATTTTTGACAATGGTGAAAAAGTAATTATATGGCAGTGAGATAATTTCTTCAATGCGTGCTGGGGTAATTTACACACCCATAACCATAAAAGAAAAAATTCAAAACACAAAAATGCTTGTGAGGATGTGAAGAAACTTGATCACTCATACATTGCTGGTGAGATTACAAAATGGTACAGCCATTCTGAAAACAGTTTGGCAATTCCTTTAAAAAAATTAACATGCAACTACCATATGAACCAGCAGTTGTATTCTTGGGCATTTATCCCAGAGAAATAAGAACTATGTCACACAAAAATCTAGACAAAAATATTTATAGATGCTCTATTAATAACGTCTCCAAACTGTGAACAACCCAGATGTCCTTCAAAAGGTAGATGCTTAAATAAACTCTGACATCCACACCATGGGATATTATTCAGCAATGAAAAAGAATAAACTTGATATACACAACAACCTAAATGAATTTTCAGGGAATTAATGCTAAATGAAAAAAAAAACAGTCTCCAGTGGTTATCTATTATATGATTCAATTCATATAACATTGTTGAGATAATCATAGAAAAGAAGACTAGCTTAGTGTTTGTCAAGGATTAAGGCAGGAAGGAGGGCAGGAGGTGAATGAATATGTCTATACAAGGAAAACGTGAAGGGATCCTTGTGCTGATGAAGATGTTCCATATCAGGAGTGTATCAATGTCGATGTTCTTGTTGAGCTATTTTACTGCAGTTATGCAAGATATTATCACTGAAGATAACTGGGTAAATTGTGTATGGACTATCTATATTATTTCTTATAACTGCATGTAAATTTATAATTATCTCAAAAAGTTTGATTAAAAAGAATAATTATGATAATGCAGTAAAATACATCAAATATTTTAAATCCATAAGTTCATAATGATACAAAAACAAAAATCACATTGGCCACGTTTGGGGGATGCTAGAAAAACATGATTCTGAAATCTGGTAAAAATAAGGCATATAAGCATTTATCTACTTTTTCTGTTTAAATTTTACCTCAAAGTAATCAAGTACTTGATAAGGAATATTTTCTCTTTTAGAATTTAAAACAAATAGGCAAAAAAGAAATGACACTATTGCAATATTACTAGTTTGTAACCTTGAATACATAAAGGATGAATGCAGTGCTTCTTGATGTCTTTTATGAACATCAAGTGAAAAGTGAGGAAGAAATTCATGATAGACCAGTGTGACAATATCTGTATCCACTGTTCAACCTTAACAAAAAGAATAAATCAGACATTAAGCACCTTTCCATGAAAGTACATAAACCATCTATGAAGTATTCTTCCAAAAAAAAAAAAAAGAATCTTATCAAGGATCTAAATCTAATTGCCAGTTTATGAGACATTTAGAAGTCAAAGAAATACATTAAACAACAGGACATATTCAGCAAAATGTAGAATGTGGGAAAATCTACAATAATAATAACCTGATTTCTTCAAAAATAAATTTAAGGAAAGTTCGAAAAGCAAAAGAGAAATCTCTAGGTGATCAAATCTTAGGAGACATCAAAGAAACCCAATGCATGGAGCTTGTGTGAATACTGATTTCAAAAAAATTTGTAAAAACACAAATTATGAGACAATAAAGGAAATTTCAATGCTGATTAGATATTTGATGCTGTTGAAGAATTATTAAGTTTTTCAGATGTGAAAATGGCAATATGCTTACGTTTTTAACATAGTGTATCTCTAAAAGTTTTGAACAATATGTGTGGATTAGTATTTGCCTCTCACTAATTCAAAAGTAGGAAAAAATGAGTGTAGAAAAAGCAAGAAGCAGGATATGCCATGAGCTGAAGTTTTTTGACAGACTCTCACTCTACTTTTCTATTGTTGCCATTTTTGTATATGTTAAATGTATGTCTAGAAGGCTTTACTTCCTCTACTGCTAACCTTCTGGTACAGTCTACCTTCATTTCTAACTGGAAGCATTGTAGCATAATCCTAACTGATCTATCTCCTGGCTTCGACCTTTGCCCTTCTTCCATCTCCTTGCATCTGTCTGCAACACAGGAGCCATGACAATCGCTTTAATACCCAAGTCAGATCCTGTTGTTTGTTTCTCTGCTCAAAACAGTGCTTTATATCACTAGGAGTAAAAGTGAAAGTCCTTACACCAGCCTATAGGGACGCTGCTCTGCACCATTGGCCTCTGGTAACCCTCTGATTGGCTCACTGCCTTTTCATCTCCTTCCTTATCTGATGCCACAATCCTTCATTTGCAATATTTGTTTTGGCCTTTCCTGTTTGCAGATCACTCTCTCAGACTGGAGAAATGGTAAGAAGAGGTCTATACAGAGTTCTGCCAGGGTCCTCTCATAGGTTAATAATATACCATCTCCATCCAAGAAGATGCTTGTAACTCCCTTGTTCAATTGCCTTCACCAAATGAAGCTTCACAGTTTCTATTGTCTGGTTGTGGCATTTTTGACAGTATCAGTTTGCTGTGGTTCGGTCCCAACACCACATCCTCATGGGGTTGTTGTACTCCTGTTTTATGTGTCTCTTAGCTCATACATCCTTTTGCCCATGTTTTTATCTTTGGCCTTTTGCAATCCGAGCTTGTCAGAGAGCCTCTGTGAAATGACACTTGTTACTTTAACAGCATTTTTTATCTCATTAGAATTGTTCATAATTGTCTCATCACAATTTCTCTTCTTGGAAATCCCTATTTAATGCTATCCATGTGCTCCCATGGATTCTCTGACTGTGGGAGATTCGCTACCATTTGTTCGAACTCTGAAGTTTCAAATCCAAGACAAAGAATTAAATACTGTTTTGAGTACGTGCTGTGTGCCAGGCACTGTGCTGGATTTGTCACATGCACCATTTCATTTAGTTCTAAGGATAGTTGTAGTAACAAACAGAATCATTTGTATTCCCTTTAAAATCAACAACAAAAGGAAATTTGGAGTCTGCCAGTAAATGATTGAAGGTGATGTATAAACCAAGCAGTAGAATCAGAATTCGGATTCAAATCTCAGCTCCAAGATGCAAAACATTAAGTGGTACACTTGAAGAATGTATTTCCTCTCTTTCATAAAGAAGTTAAAATTTACTTTGCCCCCTGATCTTGTCTCCTCTACTTCACCAGGTAGGTCTTCCATCAGTCAGCCCAGAATCATAATTCCTCTATTTTTCTCATCCCCACTATTTCATTGATCCTTCTGATAAAATAAGTGAATTATCAATGAAGTAGCACAAGGACTTACAAGATATCCCCCCCAGCCCCCCTGCCTTTTTTTTTTTTTTTTTTTTTCAGAAATGGTCTTCTAGCCGCTCCTGGACAGTGAAAATACCTCTTACTCCTTTATGTCTATTTGATAATGTATATTAAGAAGGAATAAGCTATATCTTTAGACTATGTGCGAGCATAGAATACTTGCATGGTATTGTATTTGTTCTCCCTTGTTTAAAAATAGAATCTAAGGCCAGGTGTGGTGGCTCACGCCTGTAATCCTAGCACTTTGGGAGACAGAGATGGACGGATCACCTGAGGTCAGGAGTTCGAGACCAGCCGGGCCAACATCGTGAAACCCCGACTCTGCTAAAAGTACAAAAATTAGCTGGACGTGATGGTGGTCACCTGTAATCCCACCTACCAGGAGGGCTGAGGCTGGAGAATCCCTTGAACCCAAGAGGTGGAGGTTGCAGTGACCCAAGATTGTTTTATTGTACCCCAGCCTGGGTGACAAGAGCAAACTCTGTCTCAAAAAAAAAAAAGAATCTAAGCCCTCTCCCTCTCCACTGGGCTCTGTCTTTTCTCCATGGATCTCTACTCTGTGGCATACTCTTTAGCTGCATACTCTTACTACTTCTTACATGAGAATAGACATATCACAATTTTCAGTTAGTTTTTATTCTAAAACAGATTCAGAAGTTGCTGTCTTTACAGTTATGTAGTGGAAAGAGTGCTGAACTCAGACAATCTGAGTGCAGTGATAGTAGCTAATGTTTATTGAGCGCACACTATATGCCACACACAGCTCTAAGTGCTTTTTATCAGTTATCTTATTTGAACCCCACAACAACCTATGAAGTAAGAAACTATTTTGTAGGTGAAGAACTGGATGGGCAGAGTGGCCAGGTAATGTTCCCACTGTTGCATAGTAAGGAGTAGTGAAGCTAAGATCAGTGCTCTGTGGTCCAAAGCCAAAAGCTGAGCTCTTATCCACCTCTCTATTCTATACTTCCTAGCTCAGTTATCACTAGTCTGATCCCTGGGACAAGTCACTTAACTTCTTTGATACTCTATAAATGTCGACAATAACAATTTTCTCATCAATGAACATAAAAACTTTCAGTATACTGAAAGTCCTTTATAATCATAATGTATTACCATCACATGAAATTGGCAATACCAATAATAACAATGGCAACACTTATTTGAGATATATTATGTCTCACCATTATCTGTAGTATTTTAGACCTCATTTGATTATCACATAGACTGTTTGGAGAAGGTAGTGTTAGTCTTACAATTTTAAAGACAAGAAAAATAGATAAGAATGTGTAACATAATGTAATTTATAAAATTACATGCAGAAATACACATGCTTTCTGGATGTCCTATTTCTGACCATAAACCTTTAGAGAACTCCCAGTGAAGGCAAATAGTGTTGGCCCTTTCTTGGTGCTTGGATGATGCCATACACCCATGATTTCATTTTTTCCATATGGGTCATGTCAGCAGGTGAGAGAGTCAGTGACAGGTGCCTCTTTCCCTACCCACCCGCCAATCCACAAGGCAATATGTGACTACACACAATTGTCTCTTAAAGAGTCAGGCACATGCACTGTCATCTCTCCAGGAAGTTTTTCAGCCTTGTCAGAACTCACTTTCAGTGACAAGACATAATGGACTTGGGGTTTCATTAAGTGCCAGAGAGCTCTGTGAAAAATGTGTAGATTTTTGTTTGAGCAAGAGCGATTTCAGACAGGAGGTAAGATTTACTTGACCAATGGAACGGATTAGAATACTTCTAGCATGAGGCCTTGTCCCTAGCCGTTTTTTCTTTCTTCTGTGCCCTGCAGAAATACCCCTAAGGCCCCAGCATTAAAGAGGCAGGGAGGATGAGCAGGAAGGGATGGTCAGGGGACACAGCTCATGCAAGGAGGGTTCCAGCCCTCAATGGAAGGCTTTTTGGTCTCCCAGAGAAAGGGGATAACTTAAGATCAGCAGCTCAGTACGGTTAAGCATAAGGCACATGCTTTCCCACCTCTCTAAGTACAGATGGCCAAGAGAGATTTCCAGTTTTCTGGCAAAACCTGGTAACACTTTATCAGATCCTCCTGGAGGCAGGGAAGTAAAAGGTAGGGAAAACTTTGGCATATGTCCAGTGGAAGTCGTGTACAGGGGAAAGCACAGTTAGAAGGGTCCATGCATGTGTGTTTATAGGAAATGATCATTTTCTCACTGTGAAGGAAACATACGAATAGTACCTCCTACGTAGGGTCTGTCTGTAAACTTTCTTCATCTTTATCTACTACTCATTCATTCAAGTCATTCAATCATTTGACAAACTATTTTCATCTCAGGTCTTCTGTATGAGCCCTGCTCTAAGTCCCTCCATGTTATTGGCTTCTCTTACATGCCTGCTGTTCCTTATATAAATCCTGATTATAGTACTCATCACCCAGTACTCTATTGATTGATAATTTACCTGCCTGCCTGATTCTTTGGGCTGTGAAATCCTGAATACTACAGGATCTTTTATTCTGTATTTCAAGCACCTGGCCATGCCTGGCGTCTAATAGGTTTGTCACTCAGTTGAGTTGAATAAATATTCATTTTGAAAGTCCCTTAGATACCACAGCTTGTGAGTCTTAGGGTAAAATCGCTTTCACAGTTTATTCCTAAATTCAGTGGTTAGATCAGCACACACCTTTAAGGGGCAGGTCCCAGGATTCATCTCTTTCTTGATAGTCTCTGGAAGGGTCTCAAGTTCTCATTCTTGTGCCTGCCCGTGTGGCTTCCTCCTTGTCCACTGCCTCTCTGCTTTGTTGCTGCAGGCTAGGAGTGAAAGCCCAAGTATGGGGTAGATGCAGATGACAGCAGGAGAGGGGAGGAAGAAGCAGAGTGCTAACTATCCCTGCTTGTTCTCTTTCACTCTTCCCACCATTTTCTTCCCTTTCACTGTTGCCAGTGGGGTGGAGGCTCGGGTCTTCACTGGGCCCTGTCAGTACCAAGAAGCCAGGAGGAAGCAAAGTGGGACTAGCTCTGCCTTGCACCACCTTGTCCTGTTCTGTTGGTGCTAGATGAGGGTGAAGGCACAGCTCAACTCACTAATGCCCAGGGTAAAGAGGGCATGGAGCCCTGACTTGAATTGTCATGTTCAGTCTTATAGGTAGATGGATCCCACTGATTTTATACTGGTGTGGGAATTAGTGTGCCGTTGTCTGTTTATATGGGGTCAGGGATGGGAGTGGAATAGAAGCTCAGCTCCTCTTGGTCCTGTGGATGGACTGTAGTTATTTTATTGGAGTGTGGCTTGAGCAGGGCAGGTACTGCCATAATGGTTTTCTGTGATTGGATGACCCTTTTTCTGATCCTTTGGCTGAGGGAAACAGGATTTTCTTGAAGCTTTTTTGTCTGTGTCTGTGGATGGCTCTGACTTGGAGGGTTCTGCAGTGCCCTGTACAGGGTATAGGAGAGGCAAAGAAGACACCCAGGGAACTCAACCACCTTGTTGCTCCTCAGGTCGACAGCATTAGGCAGTCTGCCTTATTCTGTGCCCCTTAATGGTTTTCTGGTGTTAAGAGAGAGGCAATGGGGAAATAGAAATACTTCTTGGGCAGAACTAGCACTCATCCTAATGTCTAATAAATAAATGTAACAACTTGAAATTATGGCTCAACCTTGCAAACTACTATAAGCAATGTGAGCAAAGAATATCAGCCCAATTTCCTTGCAGTTCTAATTGCCATGGGTCCACTGTCCTAGCATCCTACAAGACCTGGCCTCCTTGAGGGCAGATTCTGTGTTTTGCTTATCTCTGGATTCTCCTGTCTAGCACTGTGCTGGGGAGGCCCAAGCCATTGGTTTTGAATGAATAAAAACAAAGCCTCCTTTAGCCACACTAGAAAAGGCTGTGTGTTAGCTACATTTCCTGATGTGCTTTTCCAGTCAAGAATCTAGATCGATTCTAACCTTCTTTGGTCCCCAGTGGATGTGCTACCTGGAGGCAAACAGGATATGCAGCTTCCTGCAGGTGACTTGGGACCCTGAAGCTGGCACACTCCGTAGGTGGCTCCAGGCTGCTGCATAGCATTGCATCCTGCCACACAGTCCTCCAAGTCCTTCAGGGGTGTGGTGTGGTTAACTCAGCAGGCAGAACAGCCTGACCCAACCCATCTGGTTATTATCTACATGAGGACAATTGGAGCCTCTTCTAATATCAGTGGCCATAGGGGGCCTGGAAGGCAGTTTGCAGGTGGTGGGCCCCTGGCTGTGGTGTCACAGTTGTTGACAGTAGACACCACCAGGGGGTTGCCTTTCTAGGAGAGAGGAGGCAGAGAAGGAGAGAACCCAAGACAATGATGGAGAGACAGGAAGGCAGAGAATGACAGGCCATGACAGAAAGACAGAAGAACAGAGCAAGGAGGAAAGACACAGATGTTTTTCTTTCATTTTACCTTTTCTCCAGTGGGCTCTCTAGACCGCTGTGGGTACTTTTGTCCTTCTCAGCATGAAATATATTTGGCTGCCCAGGAATAAAACATCAAAACCTACCGTATAATTAGTTGTAGGAAATATTGATGGAACGCCAGAAGCATGCTAGATGCTGTTGTGAGCCAAGGGTGGAGCCACTCTCCTATCCAGAGGGGCTGCTGCTGTACTAGGCAGGGACGGGCTGCAGGGAGCAAGGGGCAGTTACATGCAGGCTAATACTTCTGAGGCCTGAGTGAAGTATTTACTGCACCACTACTTGAGTCAGTGAGGCTATTATTAGTATTAAATAGGCAACATTAGAAGGGAAAAATGGAAACCAGAGAAGGCCTGGTTTCAGCTGGTGATGGGACACTAGTCAGATGTAATCAAAACAAATTGTCTTAGAATTAGTAAGAAATGATAAATTATTTTTGACTGTGATCCTTGGGACTCTGGGCTGTCACTCATAACACTGAATATCTTTCTCTCCAGGAAACAAGCACCTCCTCTTACTGCTTCTGCCTGCTGTGCTCTGAGTCTAGCTCTTGAAAAAGACACACATCCCCAATCCAGTACCTTCTTCTCTTTCCGCTGCTCTCTGCAAACTCACACCCAGGCAACTCCTTATTATTCTTCACACAATTCTCCGAACTTCAGGAAACAGCATGTGACTCTATGCTGTCTGAGATAATTCCCTAAATATTTTATGTACACTGAAAAGCATTCAAGGGTAGATGCATGTTTGAAAGGTTTTGTGTGCCTCGCAGTGCCTGCGCCAGTGCTAGGCACACTGGGTGCTCCATGAATGAGGGCCAAGTCCTGGCTTCTGCTCTGTCCTCATCCTCATGTCTCATTTCCATCCTGCAGTAGCTGTATATTGTCTGCCTTTCATAGTGCTGGTTTGGCTTGCATTTCTAGAAGGACAGTGGCAGGAAATTAAAACCTGTCACCCATCACTGCAACTTGTGGCATGTCCTTGATAAACATAGTCACAGTGGCACACAGTTTTCCTAAGCAGGAGAGGTGAGAGCAGCCTGCAGATGTCAGGATGCCTCTGAGAGTTTCTGGCAGAATGAAAATGTAGGAGCATCACGGCAGCTGGCTACATGCTGGCGATTCCGGACCTGGAGAGCCTCTCCTCCAGAGGGGACACCCTCTTTTTGAGGAGCAAGGTGCTTTCTGTTTATAATGAAGCTCACTTTATTATTAAGTATAACAAGCAGTGGTAGCATAACTATTCACGGTTGTTACCAGGGTAGGCAATGCTTATGGAGCACTTAATTATTTCCAAGGTACTGGGCTCCCCTTTTTACTTTCCAAGCTTTATTAAGGTATAATTGATGGGTTAATTTATTTATATTCAGTCTCTTAGATTTTCCTCACTACAGATCTATGAGTTGCTAGTTCCACTGCATGGATGATGAAATAAAGGCTCAGAAGATTTAGGCTATTTACACAAAGAGACACTGGAGAGAATAGTGTGGCCATGAGCAAACCTGAAATTATGCCCTTCTGGTACTCATATATTTGAGAACACTGGTGCCCCAGGTGAAGTTGGGGTGGTTTAAGGTGGTTGAGTTGATGCTGGGGGAATGTTCTCAGGGGAGGCTTATTCCAAGGATGGCAGTACCCTCTGGAGCCTCAGGAAAGCAGATCAATGCCTATGATAGTACTCAAATGAAATATAGTATAAAATAATAGGGAGTGTACTTATTTATACTGCATGCCAGCTTTTTGCTGTTGTCGTTTTTAGCATATATTATCTTGGTAAACAGAATCCACAGTTTGGTGAAGAGGTATAATTTTTCTCCACATCACAATCAGAGAAAACTAGATTTGATGAAACTACAATGCATCTGAGGCCAGGCTGCTAGAAACAGCAGAGCCACTCCTAGACTCTATATCCAGTGCTCATCTCTGGCCCTGCTGAGAAAGCCAGGCCTGAACACCTCTGTGCTGGAAGCTCTTTACAATTCTCTGACTTCCACAAGAAAAAAATTCCTAAGGATTGTTGCTCTGGCTTCAACTCAGCCTTCTTGTGTCCTTGTCTCCAGCTTCATTTCCTCTGTTTTTCCTTTAATTTCCTCCAGGAGAAGTGCTGTTAGAAGCATTGTCTGGGTCTCTTTGCTCCCTTCTCCCTGGTTTTGCAACAGAGTCACCCCCATGTGATGTGGCTCACCATCTCCGTGCTCAGGAGCCTCTAACTCCTCTCGCCTGTCAGTAGGAGGAGAGGAAGTAGGGAGGACCAGGGAGAATGATGGCTCGTGTTTTCTCAGAGCAATGCTGGCAGGCCTTCTGAGGGAGTCAAGGACAGTGCATTTTAGCTGGTTGTGTTACTTCTGGAATAAACCAATGAGCCAACATTGGAATGAGATGGGTTGTGTATTATCCAAGCCTAGGACACATATTTCAGGCCACATAGTGTATCCTTATAGGCCAAAGCCATCCCAGGGTAGCCCAGACCATACTTGGCAAGTTGGGTCCTGTCTTGTGATGACTGAGTATAAGACAGAGACTCAGTATCATCCAATTTGACAAGTATTTGCTGAGTGCCTGATCTGTACCTGATCCTGTGCTAGGTACTTGGTTGAGGGGCTAGAGATGAGTGGAGTCTCTGGAACCAAAGGAATTATGATTTATTTCCTGACTTCTTCTCTGAAAAAGTAGAAAATGAGAACACTATACCATATTCCAGAAGTACATAGCAGAACATTCATAGAGAAATTCATCTTCCCAATAAGATGATTTCCACACTGACCACCAAATGAAGTCCCTATGAAAAGAGCTGGATTGAATCACTGGAAAATACTGAAACATGTGCACACATATGTACACATACATGCATACACATAAACACATGCAGACTACACGTGTGTACTCACACTTAAAATGCATGTGTATAGACATGTATGCAAGTGCACACATACATAGAATACACATATATGACATACATGTACACACGTGCACATATACACATACATACAAATATATAGGCACATGCAGTCATGTCCACATAGGTACATGCATTTAAGTGCATGCACATACACACACCCATACAAACACAATGCCACAGAGTGTTTCTTTTTACGCCCCCATAGAACAGGCTGCTACTTGACAAGAAACTAGCACAACTCCAGTATGTATTGGGCACGTGATAAGTATTTACTGAATACTTATAAATGAGTAAAACCTAGGAGATGATGCATTGGAAGGAATACTAATAAGTAAGTGCACTTTTGTTTGGAATACACGTGATGGTAGTTGATATAGGTCATTACTCCAGACAGATCAATTGAAGTGTTAATGATACATTTTTTTCCCAGCTTTGATGAAAAATTGGCGACTGTGAGGAATAAATCCTTAGTTGGTGTTTCAGAATGTACATGACTGGCTCTCTATATACTTTTGTGTTCTAATACATATCTGAGGGAGATATTTTTCCTCTTTGTGAGCTTTGGTGGACACATGCCGTTCTAATCTCTTCTTAATGTTACAATTGTGACATGGGCCTGGAGAAGGAATCAGGTGACCAGAAATGGGTTATTATGAGAAGAGGCAGCAAAAAACCACAATGAATGCAATGAATGATCATAATGCCCACAAAACATAAGCATGCATGTGCACACATGTGTGCACTCACACACGCATATACACAAACCTTTCTTAGAAAGCAGCTGGTTTTGGAGAGGTCCTTCTTATTCTTGAGTACTTACTATGCGTTCTAGATGCCAAACCTTTAAACCTCATAGCATCCATGCTAATAAGCATTATTAACATTATTTTATAGGTGAGGAGACAGAGACTCAGAGGATAATACCCTTCCCCAAATCACACAGCTAATTAAGTATCAGAGCAGGAATTGCAGTCTAGGCCCCCTTCCTCTCCTCTGTGATGCTGACTCTCAGGCAGGAGATATTACTTGGCTAGTCTTTGTTTCATATGTTTCAGAGGCAGCAGTTCCACTTGGTACCTTCTGGGCACCACCCGTATCTTTTGGTAAGTATGGTTATGTGTGTACTCACTTAGCATCTCCCAGAATCCCTAACCTCTTAAACTCAGGGGCGTCATCTGAGGAATCTCTGCATTTTGCCTCCTTTTTTTTTGAGACAGAGTCTCACTCTGTCTCCCAGACTGGAGGAGCAATGGCACAATCTTGGTTAGCTGCAACTTCCACCTCCTGGGTTCAAGTGATTCTTCTGCCTCAGCCTCCCAAGTAGCTGGACTTACAGGCACCTGCCACCATGCCTGGGTAATTTTTGTGTTTTTAGTAGAGACAGGGTTTCACCATATTGGCCAGGCTGGTCTCAAACTCCTGACCTCAGGTGATCCACCCACCTCGGCCTCGAAAAGTGCTGGGATTACAGGTGCTTGCCACTACGCCCGGGTAATTTTTGTATTTTTAGTAGAGACGCGGTTTCACCATATTGGCCAGGATGTCTCGAATTCTGCCTCCGTTCATTACTCAGAACCTGGTACAGGTTTCTGTAGGGGTGTCCAGTAAGCATTTTAAATGAATCAGTCAATCAGTGGAAAGATTTAGGGTAAAATATGAGTGCAGTTCCCTTAAATTGGTTTGAGGAGGTGAATTATTTTACTGGAAACCCCATATTTGAATGTAAGTCTTAGAACAGAAGACAATGAGGTGCTTAGTTGAAGGTGGGCACCAGGAAAAGCTGGAGGTTGGCTTCAAAATGGTATTTAGAGTGAAACAGGATGGGATTTTATGTAGAAAAATGGTCTCACATAAATGTGGTAATTATAGGTTCTGCTGTCTCTCCACATTGGAGAACATTTGGGCACTTTCATAATTTTCTTGCTTCCAAAATAGTAACAGGTGCCTTTTTGCTGCTGGGAGCACTGAGGAAAAATGACAGTAAGGTCTCTTCAGTGTTCCAAGAAAGACCGAGAAAGACCTTGGAGAAGTACAAGATGTGACCATTATCATAACACCACTATGATAGCTATTAGCATTAGCAAAATTCCCCATTTGCAGTGCCTGTTTGAATTCAAAAGCTTATTAAGAGACCATGGTCTAAATGTCATTATGTACAAAGGACATGTGTCAGTCAACAAGCAAGTTCAAATGAAAAGGATCACTCATGGTTTTAGAGCTCATAGCTAAGTGATCTGTGGAAGGAACACATTAATCAGGTAATATTTTAGCTAGATATAATTTACCAAATAATGATGCTAAATATAAAATTATTTACAGTCAACTTTCAAAGAACCCCAATAGCCTGTCCTAACTGTGGTAGTTG
Organism: Pongo pygmaeus; assembly: GCF_028885625.2. Classification (NCBI taxonomy): domain Eukaryota; kingdom Metazoa; phylum Chordata; class Mammalia; order Primates; family Hominidae; genus Pongo; species Pongo pygmaeus. Next base: position 93,218,383 of record NC_072389.2, on the reverse strand, counting down.
GGGAAATTTGCTGTTCTCTATATTGCTTTGAATATATTAATTATTGTTAGCAATCAAGATTTTTTTTAACAGAGAGATTTTTCTTATAACAGTTGGTTTAAACAGAATTTTTATCTGTACAACAGATTGAAAGGATACAAAATGTTAGAAGCAAAATGATGCTAATATTGGGCATCTGGTGCCCCCACTACATGGTGCAGCACTTCACGCATCATCTCTAATCCATACAATGATAGGAGCTGTCATTATCCACCTTTCACAGATCAGAAAACTGCAGCCTGGAAAAACCAAGTGCTTTAATTAAAGTCACATAGCTTGAACGGGATGGAGCTGGAATGAAAACCCAAGAGTATCCAAATCTAAACAAAGCACTCTCCCTCTTACCCCTTGAGAATGGTGCCAAGCAGTAAAGTTCTCTTGCAGGTGATAAGTGTGAAGTCCTCCTCCTCACTTCCATTTTTAAGAAGTCAGTACCATGGCTTAGCAGGATTTGAGGATACATTGACATCCTGTTCACAGACTGTCTCAAAGGTCTGGAGGGCCCCACAGATCAATGCAATCAGCTCTATCCTGAGGAACTCACCAATCCTAGATGGGGAGGTAGAGAAGTAGCCTAGACATACAATCCCACTTCTTTGGGAGGCCCTATAGTCAGAGTGCCTCAGGGAACTAAGGGAAATGAAGAAACAGACTGGAACCGAGATGTCAAAGGAGGCTTCTAGAGCAGGTGACACTCATACAAATCAAAAAGATGAGTAGGGTTAGGAGGGCCACCAAGTTGGGAAGGGGTCCTCAGGCATAGGAGGTATCACATGCACTGTGCTGAGGTGCCAGAGCACTTGGCACATTGCAGAATTACAACAGAGCTTGTTGGAGCTGCTACAGATGTGCATGGGAGAGCAGAAGGGCATGACAAATAAGGGAGACCTTGAGAGGCCAGAGAGACAGAGAACAGAACATGGCACCCTTGAATTCGATGAGAAGCAGCTTGATTTCCTTCTGTAGGAGAGGAGGATTCAGATTTCACATGGCTCTTTCCCCTCACACACGCACCTCTCACTATATGCAAATTAATACAGGTATTGCCAAATAGCCTTTCTTTTTAAAGCTTTCTTACTCTGGCATAATAACTATAAAGAAGGCTTGCATGCAGGAGGAGCAAATTGATTTGGGAGCCACGTGCCTGTCTGCCTGAGCCTGGAAAGCAAGGCTTCTTTCTTCTAAATGATACACCTTTTCCAAAAGCTGTCTGCTGACAGCTCTGACAGTCCCTCTGTCACCACGATGGCATTTCAGGTGTGGGGAGTGAGCAATGAGAGGGACCAGCACCCAAGACAGAAACACACACACACCCAGGGAAGGTAAATGATTGTACACAGGACATTTATCTCTGAGGTTGTTCCCCCAGCAAAACCAATTACTGGCCTTTTCTTTGGAAACGTGCACTGAGTATCAACTTGTTGGGGGCTGGAGTGAAAAGATGCTAGGATGCGTCTTTGTGATATTCATGAGTCTGCCGAGAGTTCCAAAGCAAAGAATTTAGTATTTCTGGGCTTCAGCAGGTGGGGAGGGTGCAAAGCACATTTAAAAAGAGCTCTAAGAAATGGGGTGTTGAAGTGGCACTTTTATAAAATACACACTTAGGAATTGCAGGCAGAAGTCAGAGTCATTCTGGGAGAGAAGGGGGAACTGATCACATGAATATAAGACCTGATAAAGGGCAAATTCACTGTCCTCTAGGGAAAACTGCAGGAGGTCTTTTTGCTGAGCTTACATGCAGGTGAGGGAAGGCTACCCGTCACCTTCCATATTAATTGGGACACAGAGCCAGCTGTTGTCCTAAGGAGTTAAGGGACCCATGTCAAGCTCTTCCAGAAAAAAAAAAAAAAAGAGTTACCCAAAAGTATATTCATTCTTAAGAACCGTCACCGAACTGAGCCAATAACAGGGAGACTAGGATGCTTATGGAGGCAGAGCTGACACTGTGGCTTCTGTTGCCTTGTCATTTTGAGTTTTTTTCCATCCCCAGGCCTGTCCAGAGTGACAGGAATCTGTTATCAGTGATATGGCCTTGCCCTCCATTCACCACCACCATCTCCCTCAGGGTTCTCCGTGCAGATACCGCCTCCCGTCCCTTCAGGGCTGCTGCACTTGGTTATGCAATTTCTTTGCTGCATGGAGGTATCAGCCAAAGAGACCCCATATCCACAAGGTATTGCACTTGCCCAGAGGACCTGCTTTTTCCTGATATGCTCATAGAAGCTCTAAAGTCTGGCACCCTGCCTCTGCTTTTCCCCTTGCTTCTTCCATATTCACAGGGGTGAGCAGAATAACTGGACCGGGGGCACAGAAGATCTGGAACACACTGAGATCCTTGCTCTGCTTCCTAAGGGTTTCTAAGGGAACCAACCACAACTCTTGGGTAATAAAATCAAAGACTCCTCTTATACACACAGATATCCAAGCAATTCTTTTATTGTCCCTTTGATTGAAATGGACTCGTCCCCTCTAGGAATCAAGGGGGATATACCAAACTCACATTTCTTTAAGGAGCAAACAGTAGAGCAAATCAGTAGAACCTCAAAATTGTGTGAGAACTGATAGGGTTCTCAGGGGGCTGTCTCTCCTGGAAGTTGTAGTCTAGAAGCTGGCAAGCATACTTATCCAACACTCAGAGTATTTACTTTTTATTTACTCATCTATTTATTTTTATAAGGCAGTTCTCCTAAACAAGATGTGACTTTTCCCCAGGCTTCACTTCCCCACGCTATATTAGGTGCACTTTGAACATTTGCATTACTAGCCAGATTCCTGGAAACATTTTAACGTGGGTCCCTTGTCTTTGTTCACTTCCGTGGTTTTACAGATAGAGAAACTAAAGTTTAGTGAGGGAAGGTGTTGCACCAAGTACACATAGCCCCATCATTGGAAAGGGTTAACTGTTGAACTGGTTTTTTGACTTCTTTGTTCAGCACTATTTCCTTCTCTTAGAGGTGCTTTCTGAGTCTTGAGATGACCACAGAGTTTTTATAAATGGTCTGAGAGGGTACAATTTGATCTTGACCTTAACTATCTTCATGTTTTCACTGAACCCTAACAGGCTGCATGCCTTCTCTTTCTTGCAAAGTAGAAGGGGCAGGGAGAAGACACCTCAGCTTGTTTCTTATCACCTGAAGTTCCAGGGAAATGCACAATTGGAATGAGTCATGAGTGATACTTATATCAAGGGTGCCTCCTTTTCTCTGAATGTATCTCCTACTGGCCTCAGCCTAGTGTTCCCTGTTGTGCGTCTACCTCCCCTAATCTGTCTGGCCTAATCAGCTTCCGGCAGGATTCTTTTTGTCTCCTGATCTTGCCCTGCCATAGTCTGTTGAGCAGCCGGTGTCTCTTCCTGAATGATCCAGTTCCCAGAAGTAGCATTCTTGGGGTTCATGCACTGCTTTCAGCTTCTGCTTCCTTTTGGCAACCTGTTGTTCTTTTCCCATGGCTGTCTAGATGTAGTTTGTCTCTTTGCATTGCTTGAATATCTACTGAGTGCCAGACACCAAACAGGGGCATTGCCTATGTTTTAGTTTTTAAATTCCAAAATAACCTCATCAGGCTAAGTGCTACATCCAAAAAAACCAAAAAAAACAAAAAAAAAAACAAAAAAAAACCACCCTCCGATTTTAGGGCCTTAATATAATAAATATTTATTGCTCTCTCATGCAGTGTGCAATGCATATGTACCAGGGTGGAACTCCTGGGCACCTTTCAGATGGTGACTCAGGAATCCAGCCCTCTTCAGTCTTAGGACACCATCTCCTTTGGTGTACCACATGACCTCCAAGGCTGCCAAAGAAGAAGAGAGTATGTGGAACACATACAGATGCTCTTGCATTTTGGCCTGGAAGTTAGCCACATCACTTCTACTTATATTCCACTTGCGAGAACCAGTCACGTGATGCCATCTAGATGCAAGGCAGGCTGGGGAATGTAGTCCCTGGCATAGAAGTTACTTCTCAGCAATAATTCTGCACCGGAAAGGGGCATAGATCCTTCAGAGTCCACTCATTGTCTCTGCCTTTAGTTGCCCATGAGAAAATGGGCCCAGGGAAGTTGCCTAAGGCTACATATCTTATAAATAACAAAGTTAGCATTGGAACATTGGGGAGAAGATTGTCAAGCATACTAACCTAATATGACAACTTCCCTGAGGCCTTTGGATTTTCTCGTTTCATAATTCCCAGGAAAATTTGATTAAGGCTAGGGACTCTCAAGCCAGACTGTCATGATTTGAAGCTTGGTGCTGCCACTTATGAGCTGCGCAATAGTGGGCAAATTACTTTCCCTTTCTTAGCCCAGTTTTCTCCTTTATAAAATAGACACAATAATAGTATCTATATCAAATGCTGCTTGTAGAATTCAATGAATATCTTGCACATAAAGAACTTAGATTGCTGCTTGGTGCATAGACAGTGGTGTGTGTTACCTGTTGCTGTTTTTGCTGTGATTTACTCTCCCACATTGGGTTAATCTGCCTCAGCACTGAAGCCCCCATTCTGCCACCTTATACTCATTCTTGATGCACGTTAGCTTAGCTGCAACCACTACTGTGTTTCACCCAGCCCTACAACACAGCTGCTTCTTTTCTCCTTGAGCTCTAGGCCACTAGAATAAGTCTCCCTCTCATCAAGAATATTTATAGTATTTAACCAAATAAGCAATCATTTTTTTTCCTCTGAAAGTAAGTGGTATCTTGAGCTACAGTAATCTCACCTTCTTAGTGGTCTTGCTCTGGCTTCAGCCCAACAAATATTTCTTCACTATATCTGCTCTGAATTAATTATACAGTATTATTATATGATCTGCATATATTTTATTCTGAAAATGGCTGAGTTTTAAGAGTAATAAGATCAATGTACTCTTTATGAAAACTGTAAAATACTTAGAGATTCAGGCACACCTGAGGACAGATAGAATAAGCAACTCCAATTTGTACCAAGGAATTCAGGCTAATAAAAGGAAAAGACTCCTTCTGACCTTTCATTGAGAAGCTGTTTATGAGAATAATATTCAGCAGGCACTTAATTTGCTGCCGTCACCTCGCTTGGGTAGAAAAAGACCTAATGTTGAACTTTTAAATGTTAAAGGGGTCATTCATAATTAAGTCACATGCTAGGAATTTTTCATATGAATGCTACATGGTTCCAATGTCACTGACCTGCACCCCCATGTCTGCATACTCCAAGGAGCACAATGGCCCAGCCACAAAATAGATACCATGGGGCCGTGCCATAACCTTTTCTTTATGCCATGCTTTCCTTCGCCATGGGTCACAGCATGATATCCATTGTGGGCCCACAACACTAGGCCATTGAGGACTGTGCATGCAGCCCACTTCTTAAATTCAGAGGCCATTCCTGAGTGAGATTGGAGCCTCTCCCCAAATTCAAGGATGCATGAGCACCCCATGTCCAGTGCCTACTAAAAAATCTAAAATCCAAAGTTGGGGCTCTCATTCCAGTGCTCTTTCTCCTATTCCAAATTTTCTTATTGTGCAGTTCTAGTGCTAATTTCTTTTGCCTTTGTGCACATATATATGTGATTCTCTAGCTATGTGCCTAAGGGTGGAATCACTGTATCATCAGGGCCTCCATACCTTCAGCATTAGGAGATACTGACAAAATGTTTTCAAAAGTGATTTTACTAATTTCTATTTCCACCAGCAGTGTATGAGAATTTCTCTTGTTCCATAACTGTATCCCACTTAATGAATAATTTTTTTTGTCATCCAATGAATGTGCAAAGCTGTTTTGTTGTAGCTTTTTCATTTTCTAATCTTTATTTTTTTAATTAGCCACTGGAGTTTCTCTTTTTGTGAGAGTCCTGATCTACTGTTAGTCAGTTTTCTGTTAGTTTTCTGTCTTTATGTTGATTTATTGGCTACTCTTTTTTTTTTCCGTTTTTTTCTTTTCTTTTTCTTTCTTTCTTTTTTTTTTTTTTTTAGATGGAGTCTTGCTCTGTTGCCCAGGCTGGAGTGCAATGGCACGATCTTGGCTCACTGCAACCTCCGCCTACTGGGTTCAAGTGATTCTCCTGCCTTAGCCTCTCGAGTAGCTGGGATTACAGGCACCTGCTACCACACCCAGCTAATTTTTTGTATTTTTAGTGGAGACAGGGTTTCTCCATGTTGGTCAGGCTGGTCTCGAACTCCTGACCTCATGATTCATCCACCTTGGCCTCCCAAAGTGCTGGGATTACAGGCGTGAGCCACCATGCCCAGCCTATTGGCTATTCTTTATATATTCTGGATGCTAGTTCTTTACTGATTATGTATGTTACAAAATAGTATTTTGTGTTTTCATTCCTTCTGTGGTGTCTTTTTTTGGTAAAAACTTTATTGAGATATAATTCACATGCCATACAATTCACCCGTTTACATTGTACAATTCCATGGTTTTTTGTATACCCGTAGACATTTGATCATCACCACAATCAATTTGAAAGATTTTATTGCCCTAAAAAGAAACTGGTACTCTTTGTGAGTCACCCCCTATTTGCCTCGAACAATCCCCATCCCTCCCCTCGCCGGCTCTAGACAACCACCAATCTGATTTCTGTCTCTACAGATTTGCTTATTTTGGACATTTTATACAAATGGAATCATACAGTATGTGGCCTTGTATAATAACTGGTTTATTTCACTTAACACAATGTTTCAAAGTTCATTCATGTTGTAGCATGCATCTGTGCTTCATTAGTTTTGATTGCCAAATAGTATTGCATTGTAACTCTGGTATCTTTTAATTAAAGAGAGGTTTAAAATTGTAACCTTTTAAATAAAATGGCTCAAAATAGATAGGAAAATGAATGCCTGAGAAAGTTCTTCTGAGTCTTAGAGTGTCCATATCTTTTGACTTCCTCTGGGGCATACTAAAGTGAGGACAGGGCAAGAACTTGAAGATGTGCCATTTAAAAATGAAAACTCCATCTTCAAGGTTTGGGCTTGGAACCCTGTGCTAATGACAAAATCCCTGCAGATTTCAGATATGCCAAGCTCATCTTGAGTATGACAAGGAGGACAGTTGCTTATGTTGTGCACTGAAGAAAAAAATGAGAAAATGAAATAAGATGGCGAGGCATTTACCTTAGCAAAAAATGTATAGGCTTCCTTTTAACTTTCTTCAGAAAAGAATATTTGAAGATGCAGATAGTGAAAAAGGAAAAAGATCCACTGCTTCAGAAATGTCAACAACTACCAGTAATCCTTAGTTAGAGATAAAAATCTCTTAAAGAGGTGTAGGAGGGGAGCCCCTCATGCCTGTTCTGTCCATGGCATAGTCTTCTCACCTGTTCATGTTTGAATCATAAACCCCCATCCCCACTATCACTTCTCAGTCTATTTGACCAAATCCAAACCTATTTCCTCCCACTTCCAAATCACTGCCTGCCATTCAAACCCGTGTAGGCGAACTCCAGTTGGCATTTGGTTTTGAATTAATACATATTAGTGGGTGGTAATACATTTCTACCAGTGCATATATTTACTTGAAATACAATTTTCCATCTAATGCATTTTATTCACATCACTGCATGGTAACTGCATCCAGAATAATATCTTTAATGATTATTCATTACTGGAATAATATATCGGTGCCAAACAGCAGCTTTTAAGTGGCTTCAGATTTTTTTCTTTAAATTGAACATGTTATTATTACACAGATAGAATAATCCCATTATCCCTACTAACTGAAGATGACAGCTTTCCAGGAGGCTATTTGACAAAGCTAAATTCAGGTGGGAACCAGGCCTTCCTCTGACTAGGGATGGGGTGGAGGTGGGAGGTGGTTAGGGAGCTGGTCTTGGGGAAGGTGCTGCTTTGAATGTGAAGACAAATGTGTGATGAACAGATGGAGCAGAAAGCTTGTGTGCATGTGAGGTATAGTTCAGAGTAAAGTGTGTGTGCTGTTTAAAACAAAAAGTGAAGGTAAGGACAGAAGTGTCTTTTGAAAGCTGTGAATGAGTGTGTGTGTGTGAGAGAGAGAGAGAGAAACATGGGAAGGATGAGAGAGAGAGAGACATAAACAGAGAGAGACACACAGAGAGATGGAGTAAAAGACACACACACACACACACACACACACACACACACACAGATTGAGAGAGAGGGAGGGAGACTGAGATTTTTCTGTAATAGCAAAAAATATGCAAAAATCTTCTGGGATTATAGAATGATGTAGCAAAGCATCACATTTCATGGAGAAACTTCAGGATGAATTGTTATGATCTGTGGGAAGGCAGGATTATGTCTTAGAACATGAGGCAGGAGGAATCATTTATTGAATGGCATTTCTGTTGTGTAACTTTATTTCTAAATGATAGTTATTATCCCCATTTTCTCAGATTAGGAAACTGAGGCTCAGAGAAATCAGATTTAATTGCCCACAGTCATCTACCTAGTAAGTGCTAGAAAGACAATTTGATTCCAAATCCATGTAATTATAAATCCTGTGTTACTTTCACTGGATTCAGAATGAGGAGTGGTTAAGACTATTAGCTGCTAAAATCCTAGTTTTATCACTTACGTTTGCAGACTGTAGGGCTTTGGGCCAATTTCTTGATTTGATGGTTGCCATTTTTCTACAGGAATATTGTAAGGATTCAGTGAGAAAGAGCACATGGAAAGTCTCAGATCATAAATAATTGTTCAGTTATTGCAAATATGTTCTTTATTTTCCCCCCACCCCAAGACCACTGAAACCAGAGAGGAGCATGCCCTGCACCACCCATGAAACTTTGTGAAACCATGCCTCCTCTGCCTCCTCCTGTCCCTGGATCCACGGTCCTTGCCTCAGGCAGGCTTAGAGCTGAACTAGATCTGCAGCTTTTCTTTGTGCCTAGTGTTCACCACCCATCAGCACTTTGGAGGTCATAGTCTGAGGGTTTTTACTGAACCTCAGAGAAGCAACCTAGATCATCTTCATTGTTTCATAGTCGTTTTCACGTTAGGCTTTCCTGGGAAAGGCTTAAAAAAATGAGAGCACCAAGGGCTCATTCAAAGAGGTGAAACCCTAAGGTACTGATATTTTTAAATATCACCTGTCATTCTAATATTCACTATTGGTCTTTGATTTAGGATTTAGTTTATAGATGGGAAGATCAGCAAAGCAAACCTTGAAGGCTAATGGACAGTGAGGGTAAAAAGCTGTCTTCATTTTCTGTTACCTAACACTCTGTTACAGAGTATCTAAAACTGGGCAATATATAAAGAACAACATTTATTTCTTACCATTCTGGAGTCTGAGAAGTCCAAGGTCAAAGGTTGATCTCAGGTGAGACTTTCCTGCTGGGGACTCTGCAGAGTTCCAAGGTGTTGCAGGGCAATCACACGGTGAGAGAGCTGAGTGTGCTGACTCAAATCTCTCTTCCTCTTCTTAGAAAGTCACCAACCTCACACTCATGATGAACCATTAATTCATTAATCTATGAATCTATTAATGAGAGCAGAACCCTCATTGACACAGTTACCTCTTAAAGGCTCCATTTCTTGATGCTGACACGCTGAGGATTAAATTTCAGAATGAGTTTTAGAGGGGACACATATTCAAATTATAGGTGAAACTGGGTGGAGCCCAATAGAAAGCCTTTGTCTAGATGGTCTTAAGTCTCTGATCCAGGTGTCTCCAATGTGAGAAGCCAGAACAGAAGCTAGCTTCTCACATCCAGGTGCTGAGAACTGAGGAAGAGTTATTAATTTTCCAGTGCTGCCAAGAAAGAAGCCAAGACATTGCACATGCAGTTTTCTTTCCTCTTTTTGACTTAGCTTTTTCTTTTTCTACTATTTCCTATATAGATTAAAAAATTTAGTTTGTAAATAACCATACAGGAAAATGGGCTTTTTTAGTGTATATTCCAAAAATTTTAACACATGTATAGATTTGGGTGACCACCTCCACAGTCAGAATATAGTTCCATCACCTCAAAAAAATTTCCTTGTGCTATCCCCTTGTACTCGCACACTCCCCCAAACCCAGCCCCAGGCAACCACTGGTATGTTCTCTGTCACTGTAGTTCTGTTTGTTTGAGGATGTCATATAAATGTGATCACAATGTCTATAATCTTTTGAGACTGAATTTTTACATTCAGTCTTTGAGGGTCATCCAAGTATGAATGATTTGTTCCCTTTTATTGCTAAGTAGTATTCCATTGCAGGAATGCATAGCATTTGTTTAACCATTCATTCACTGAAGGGCATTTGGATGGTTTCCAATTTGGGGTGGTTATGAATAGAGCTTCTATAGATATCTGGCACAAGATTCTTTTGTGTGTATGAATACAAGCTTTTTCTTTTCTCTAGAGTCATATGGTAATTGTGTGTTTTACTTCATAAGAAACAGATAAACAGATTTTCAGAGTGACTATACCATTTTTCATTCACAGCGGCAAGGTATGAGAATTCTAGTTGCTCCATATCCTCCCCAGATCTTGATATTGTATTTTTATATTAACAATTCTGGTAGGTATGCAGGGGCATCTTATAATTTTAGTTGGCATTTTCCTAATGGTTAAAGATGTAGAAAATATTTTTATGTCCTTATGTCATCCTTAAGTAATCTTTGAAGCAGTCCTTGTTTGTCTTTTACCCATTAAAAATGTGCACTGAGTTTTCAGAGTTCTTCATGTATTCTAGTTACAAGCTCTTTGTCCAGTACACAATTTTCAAATATTTTTCTGCAAGTCTGTGGTTTTTCTTCTAATTATCTTAACACTGTCTTTCACAGAGCAAGATTTAAAAAGTTTTGATAATAACTATTTTTTCTTTAACAGATTGTGCTTTTTGTGTCATATCTAAGAATTCTTTGCCTAACCTCAGGTCATGAAGGTTTCCCTTGTGTTTCCTCTGAAAGTTTTATACATTTATGTTTTGTTTTTAGATGAATGATCTATTTAAGGCATGAAGTTTAGGTTGAAGTGCATTTAAAAAAGACCTTTTTGCATACAGTGTGCAACTGTTGCAGTTCATTTGTTGAAAAACAAATCAACAAAGAAGAAACTATTATCTCTCTATTGAAATCCTTTTGCACCTTTGCCAAAAATAAATTAGTTATATTTGCATGGGTATATTCCTAGATTCTCTATTCCATTCCATTGGTCTGGGTGCCTATCCCTTTGCCAATACCACACTCTCTTGATTACCGTAGCTTTACATTAAGTCTTAAAATTGGATGATGTAATTTCTCCAACTTTATTTTTTTAAAATTGTTTTAGCTATAGTAGATTTTTGCCTTCCATATAAACAAAGATATTTTGCTAGAATTTTGACAGAGATTGCATTAAACCTATAGATTAATTTGCAAAGAATTAACATATTTACTATTTTGAGTTTTCCAATCAGTGAACATGGCATAACTCTCCATTCATTTAGATTTTCTTTGATTTTTCTCAGCAGTGTTTTGACATTTTTTGTGATATGGATCTTGTGTGTGTCTTGTTTCATTTTTTTGGAATATTGTAGAAAATGTTTTATTTTCTGAAACTGTTTTTTTTTAAGTTTTGGTTTCCAATTCTATATTGCCAGTATACAGGATCATGATTGATTTTTGTTTGTTAACCCTGTAACCTGTGACCTTAATAAACTCACTTATTAGCTTTGAGAGATTTTTTTGAGATCTCTTTGAATTTTCTGCATTGGCAAATGTCAGATTAAAATAGGGACAGTTTTATTCATTCCTTTCCAATCTGTAGACATTTTATTTTATTTTATTTTTGCCATATTGCATTGGCTACAAATGTTATTACTGTGTTGAATAGGAGCAGTGAATTTAGAAATTCTTTTCTTTTCCTAAATCTTAGAAAGTATTTTGTCTTTCACCATTAAGTATGAAAAGTTATGAGTTTTGTGTAAATATATTTTACTAGGTTGAGGAAGTTTCCTTCTATTCCTAATTTGGTTAGAGATTTTTTCATGAGTGAACATTGAATTTTATCAACAATGTTATGCTTTTTCAGCATCAAATGATGTGATCATGTGGCTTATATTTTTTAAACTATTGAGATGGTGGATTACATTGATGGGTTTTAGAATATTGATTTAGCCTTGCATTCCTGAGATGAACTCTATGTCGTTGTGATGTGTTACACACACTCTGTCTGTCAGAGATAGGTAGGTAGGTAGATAGATATTGCTCTCTATATATCTATCTATAGAGAGAGCTATCTATATATATCTATATGTAGATTATATATAGATATATCTCTATCTATATGTAGATTATATATAGATATATCTCTATATATCTATATGTAGATTATATATAGATATATCTCTATAGAGATAGATATCTCTATAGATATATAGATATATATCTCTCTATAGATAGATATCTCTATAGAGACAGACCTATATATACACATGCATACACATATATATAAATATATATATATATAGAGAGAGATCTACCTATCTATAATGGACTAGTCCTTTCAGTTTTTAACAAGATCTCCAAGTGAGTCTAATGCACAGAATTCCTGGACTACATGGACATGCTTTGGTTTCTCAATTTCACTTCATCATTTGGAATTTCTAAAGCTTGAACACTGATGAGAGGAGAGTGTGACATCATCACAAGTCTCAGACAGTAGCAGCCACCTCATGCAGCCAGACAGATAGACCCATAACACATATCCATCTTCATCACTCAGATGGTTCAGCCTCATTTATCATGGCAGCTACAATGGTCCAGCCTCCTGGGAGGGAGGGACTGACACCACCTTGGTGTTTTTAACAGTCTGGAAGCATTGGCTGCTGGAATCACATGATCTTATTTGAAAGGAAAGAAATGTGTCTCTTGGAAAGAAAATGAAAACAAATAAATAAATACACAGACAAGTACAGATTGTAATTAGTTAGTAGCAAAATAATTAGTGACAAAACTGCCTCCAGGCAGGAGCTGGAGCAAACCTCTTCATTCCTATGGTGAGGCACTGACCCCACTAAATGCTTATTATTCATAGTTTTCCAGGCGCCTCATTGATACTGTACTGCCAAGACCTCAGGGACCTGCTATTGCGATTTCCCCACAATTTACAGGGAGAATGGAGCCCAGTTGCTTGGGAGATTAATTAACTTGTCAAACAATTAAGCAGACAGGCTGTAATCGAGGTTTCCATTTCATAATTGATTTATCGCTTTGTAGCTTCTTGAGTCCCAGGGCTCAGAATGGAGGGACTGCTGTGCAGGGAAAACCTTTCAGAGAATGCCAGGAGGCTGTGGGGAGGGCAGGAGGTAAGGCCCTCCTGGTATTGCGTGGGTGGTGTGGTCTGGCCTGGCCTCTGACCAGCCTTCAGACGTAGTGAGAATTTCACTTTCTGTCTTCCAGTGCCACTGGCCAGATAATTCCCTTTATGTCCTCAGAGCCTTGCCCCATCCAGTATTGTTTAGTAAGCAAAGACCCAAAGGAATGTCTATGAGAACACATCTACAGTTCCAGGGCCACCCTCCCCTTGATGAAATGATTAAGGAAATGTCACTCATTATTAATTTATCCTGAGACTGCGGCTCCAGTTAGCCTTCACTGTATATTTAAGGAGACATCACAGGTCTTTTCTGGAAGGCTGTGCCTCCTGATAGCATTGGCTCACGATTGTGATATGCAGCAGTGTTCAAGCTTTAGTGTGCATCAGTGTCACCGGGGAGCTTGTCAACCAAGTGAGTCTCCAGCGCCACCCTGAAGTGTCTGCCTTAGGAATTCTGGGGTAGGGCTTTGGAATCTGCCTGCTGAACAGAACACATTCCCCAGGCGATTCTCTTGCAGATAGGCTTCAGATTTAGATTAAATTCCCAACTTGCAGACATTGTTTGGTGTGTTCGCTACCCAGTGTCCCGTAGCAGGGGCTGGAAGACAATCGGCAAATATTTTATGTCTCTGGCTATTTACCATGCAGTTGCACACCAGCCTGAAGGCCCTGGAAGCTGGGTGTGGTTTGGGTTGATTTCTTTAGGGATGCTTCAGTTAGCCTGGATCAAAAGGCAGGAGAAAAGTTTCTTCTGCTTTTTTGGATTTCTTTCTTAATGCTTTTGGACAGGTTTGTAGTCGTGTGTGTGTGTGTGTGTGTGTGTGTGTGTGTGTGTGTGTGCGCGCGCGCACGCGCGCATGCGGGCACATATAACACACACTCACATGGATGCATTTTGATTGCGTTTACATGTGTTGCTCAATTATGCAGTTGCATTATTTCCCTAAATCTTATAAATCATTTTTCAGACAAGATATTCAATACCCCTTTTTGCCCCAATTTGCCCTCATTCACACCACTCCCCTAGCCCTCATTCCCAATTATGTCCCTAACATCCTGAAGCAAAGGTGCTCTATCATCACCTCTCTGAAATTTTACAAGGAATCACAAACCTCGACCACAAGCTTCAGTAATAAGGTTAGAAAAGTGGGCTTCATGGAGGGAACTTTTGCTACCTACAGTCTGTTTCCAATTAAGAAGCTTGAACCATGTTCAGAGTTCGAAAGAATACTTTCTATACCACATGTCAAGGATAAGTTTCATTTATTCATTTGCCTAATTTTTCAAATAAAGCATGGCAGGTGCGACAGAAGCCTTCTCTTCTCCGCTTTCGTTCTCCTCTCCCTCTCCCCAGCAGCAACCATTACCTTCAAGCCGATGTGCAGTATATTTGGGTTAGTCATGCTTTTACATCCTTACCTCCTATATGTTGTATACATCCCTGTAAGCAATGTATCATTTGTTTTCTAAAGTGTTTTTTAATTTTTTTCTAATGTACACTAATGGTGTTCCTTACCCAATCATTAAACTGTGTTAACTACTATTCCTCAACTTGCCTTTTTCTCAGAATGTTATGTTTTTAAGGCCTATCTTTGTTTGTCTCATGTAGGTCAAATTCATTCCTTTTAGCTGCTGTAGAGTATTCCTTCATTCGAGCATGGCATTGCCCTGTCCAGGTCCTCTGTGTTGTAGCCAAGACTTCACTGATTGCTACAATGCTTAGTGACTATGGCTATTCACGTATCCCACATGTGTACCTGTGCAAGGGTTCCTCCTAGGAAATAACTAGAGGAGGAATTGCTGAGTCTTAGGCTATGCAGACTTTGAATTAGATTTGAGCAGACATTGCCAAATTTCTTTACTCGGTGCTTTTACCAATATATAAGGATGTGAGAGTTATCTTTTCTGATGTCTCCACCAGAACGTAGCATCGTAGACTATACACATTTCTACTAAGTACAGTCATAGTCTCCTATCCAACCAGATTTGTAAGGGAATCAGACAATTCCTTTTTAAAAATAATTTATAGGAAGATCTAAGCTTAAATGGATAACTCACAAAATGAAGGAGTGAGATGAATGTAAACTTGTGTAATCCAGATCCCCAAGAATGTATTATAAAAACACAATAAAACCTCAGTTATTGAGCTGTCTTTTAAAAATGTACAAATCAGGCTGGGCGCGGTGGCTCACACCTGTAATCCCAGCACTTTGGGAGGCCGAGGTGGGCGGATCACCTGAGGTCAGGAGTTCGAAACCAGCCTGGCCAACATGGTGAAACCCCATCTCTACTAAAAATACAAAAATTAGCCAGGTGCGGTGTTGGGCGCCTGTAATCCCAGCTACTCGGGAGGCTGAGGCAGGAGAATCGCTTGAACCTGGGAGGCAGAGGTTGCAGTGAGCTGAGATCGCGCCACTACACTCCAGCCTAGTTGACAGAGAGAGACTCCATCTCAAAAAAAAAAAGTACAAATCAGTGAAAAAATTAATGTCTACTTTTAATTGCAGCAGTTTGAGCCAGTGGCAAATGAATATAAATTATAGGCTTTTGGGTCTCAACTATCTCGGATCCTTTGTTTTTTTTTGGATATATAAGAAATACAAATATGAGAGTTAGAGTAAGGTCACTTGTAGATTGTGCCTTTCTTTTACCGGCCCTGCTAAAATGGTAAATACTCTGTTATGCATAGCCAGTTGCTTCACTTTCACTTTTAATTTGCTTAACCAGTCTCCTACTATTGACCCCTCTCCCTACCACTTTATTTTTCTTTTACTGAACAGGAAAAAATAAACTTGAGGCCAGTCCTCATTTGAATTATTATTCTGTCTGCACTTGAGAAACCTATATTAATGAGGACTTGTGGAAACTGAATAATTGATGCACGTGTATTTCTGAGCTTAATTATCAGCAAAACTAATTCTCTTCTCTCTTTCTTTTCACTTTGTGTTTATAGACATTGCCATAGTGGCTGTTCTGAAGGTCATACTGCCAGACTAGTCATGGGAAAGCTTAGAATGTAGGGCTCACCTGGTCATCTTGTCTCCCAAAGTTCATATCCAGATGTATATATGGACAAAATTATATTGGTCTTCTTTTATATTCAAAGCACTGGCTACAACTAGACCCTTGCAAAGCTGATGAATATGAGATCCCCTTCCAGGGATTCACAACTTAGGGTGACAGAGCACACATACATAACTCTAATATTAGCAGGGAAGATTGCTATCTATAAACCAGGAAGAGTGTTCCCATCAGAAACTGGAACTGCTAGCACCTTAATTTTCTCAGGTTCCAGAACTGTGAGTAATAAATGTTTGTTGTTGAAGCCACCCAGTGCATAGTATTCTATTACAGCAGCTGGAACTAAGACAAAATGTGTGATGATAAAGAGTAGAAAAGCAGACCCTTGCTTGGTGATGGGGTTGGATTGCATGATCTGGACAAAAGGGAGAAGAAGAGATAAATAGATATACCTAATGTAAATGATGAGTTAATGGGTGCAGCACACCAACATGGCACATGTATACATATGTAACAAACCTGCACGTTGTGCACATGTACCCTAGAACTTAAAGTATAATAAAAAAAAATGAGGCAGAGAGAGACAGAGAGAGAGAGAGAGACAAACAGCAGTGGTGTTCTCAACATGCAATCATTTCACAGAAATAAAGCAAAACAAAAAACTTAGAATTGGAAGAGAAATTGAAAATTACCTCTTACAGATGTGACTATTTCTCTCAGCCTGACCTGTTGGCCAACCAAATCAGAATCTGTAGATATTAAAGATTCAGATTCCCTCGTCTCCATGTACCAAGAATCTTAATTTTTCACACTGACTGCATGACTCTTAATGCACAGTAAAGTCTCAATCGTGGCTATAGTTCATTCAATAAATAATGGACTCCACTTTTCCTTACATTACTTATTTCCCAGAAAATGCATCACCTCTTTTAAATTTCTGAGACTAGCTTCCCAGCTTCACTTTGGATACCTCCAGAGACAGGAACATTATTCTTTTTAGGGTGGGCTCATTCTGTTCTTACCTACAATGTCTTTGATTGGGTTGCTCCTCGTCTCTCTCAGGGTCCATGGGTTCAGGGATTAAGGGTTGGAGTGCTGCTCTGGAGGATGGATTGTACAAGTGCCAATCTGGGCTGCACCGTCTATTGACTGATATCCCTTGGCAAATGCCTCGGGGTTTCATTTTGAATTAGAGATAATAATGGCTCTCACCTCCTATGGATGTTTTGGGTAGTTTTAGTTGGCTATTGCATGAGAACCACTTGGAATAGTATCTGAATCAGTGCCAGCCACACAGAAAGGCACTGTATTTGGTTTTGTTTAGTGCTCTGCTGTCTTTGTCTCTAAAATGCTTAATAATTTTTGAACAAGGGGCCCTGTATTTTCCTTTTTTCACTGGTTCCTGCAAACTATGTTGCCGTTCTTGGGAAGAGCCCAATATGTGTTAGCACTTATAAACTGGCACAATCGTTCTAATATTTTGAAAAGCTTAAATTATTAATGCGGTTTCAAAAAACATCTTGGCTCCAGGACACAGTCTTTGTAAAGACCATACCTTTTTCTAGGGTGCTTCCTACTTCACTTCTTTTCAGATGCAATCCCATGTGAAAACATTGATTCCAGAGCACAGGGGTGTGCCCAGTTGGGTTCTGAGGGTTCTGTCTCTAGTACCTTTCAACAATAGTCACAGCTGCCAGAAACAGCCTTTTCCACCTATTTTGAGGACCTTGTCTTGAACCTAGATCACCAGCCTAGACTCTCTTTCTCAGCATGGTATTTTTGGAGTCCTTTTTCTGTTATCTGCATGGTCCACTCCGATGTGTATTCTTGCTTCAAATTCCAGGAACCAGTGTGGGATAATGGATCCTCTCCTCCAAGAAGGTGCTGAACTCTTTATGAGAATTAATTCACCTTTTTCCCAGCAACCAGTTTTGCAAACCAGTGTTGTCAATAAGAGGTAGACACGATAGCGTAAAGAAAGTTTTTTTAAATTATACTCTGATTACAAGACAATGCTGCTCTTCCTCCTTAACCAATATGACTCTCTGGTTAACCCTTTGTGGGCAAATAAGTCACTTCAAGTGAGCCCAAGTTCTCCTCTCCATAGCTCTCACCCATTCATTCTGGTCTGACTTCTGGCTGAATTCTTATTCAACTTGAATCTACTTCAAGTACTTGAAGGCAGCATGCATGTAAGAAACTCCAAGTCTGCCAAGACTACATAGTGGTAAATAGCATATGGAGCCAATACCCAGAGGGTCTCACCAGCTGTGATGTGCCTTGGAAGCAGTTCTCAGAGGAAGCAAAGTCAAACCACTCAACAGTTCTTGCTGATGTTGAGCCCTCTCCTTGTGCCGAGCCCCAACACTCCATCCCTCTCCATGGAACATTCTTTCCCCTCCCTGGGGTGACATCTTGCAACTCTCCCTGATTTTCTGCCATTTACTGAGCCGGCCATTGCAGCTTAGAAAGAGACTCCACATCTGGATGACATGTGGTCTTGCAGAAGTGTTAGCTGCCTTTTAGCTGGAGGAGTTCAGGGAGAGAGGATGCTTGATTTTTATTTATTTATTTTTATTGTAAGGAGCTTGAAATGAGCATGTCACAGAGCCTGATGTCATCCCTCTAGAATGAGCCAGGCTGGGCCCAGCCCTTGCAGAACTTTCAGGTGGCTGCTGTGAGTTTTAGCTTGTGTTGAATATCTTGGGAAAATGAGCCCAGAAGACAAAGCTGATTCCAGTGGCAGATCTGAGATCCTCTCTTTGCAAGTATGAATGAGTATCAGCCATTCACTGGAATTTACTTAGAAATAAATAAAAGCTGCACACTTTCTTTTTCTGTAAATAAGATGAAGTGAGGCTCTCTAGGGCTGACCCACCTTGCAGCAATAACTGGCTGCTGTTCTCCCCGTGAATGCTTTCCTCCTCAACTGAGACACATGCTGCCCTATTCAGGGGCCTTTCCAATTCCTCCTAATCTTCTGTGTCCAGAAATGTGCATTTACTCAGCCTGATCATAGCATGGAAATTCTCTTAGGGTCCAGAACTCCTGCCCACACTCAGTCTGCTTGCTGGACAGCAGACAATGCCTCTAATTTTTATTCAAGAGGTGCCACACCTAAAGCTGGACAGGGAGGAAAAGTGGACTGAAGGGAGGATGTTATTTTTTTCATCACACAACCGTCACTTGCTAAAGAGCAGGTTTACAATCAAGCTTACCAGTCCTGAAAGGACTCTAAGAATCAAACTGATTCCATAAATCTTTTTATTGGAGAATGAGTGAGCAAAAGAGAGACTGAGACATGATTTTTTACTTTCTGCTCTATATTATAAGCCATTGAGAAGCCAGAAAGTGAATGTGCCTTTGCTATCCGTCTAAGATCATAGTTGGCACTTTCCTTAATGTTTCTTCTTCTGATAGCATTACTTATCTTTAGTGAATTATCTCTCCAGGTATACAGTGTCCAGAACTGCCTTTAAGAAATCCTATGCAAGATTACATTATTACATCCTTCCACCATGGCCATATGTCTTGTCCGATCAGATGCAGCCTGAAGTGAAAGTCACAAGCCTCTAAACTTATCAGGCTTCTGACCACATCTGAGCTGACCCAGTGCCCAGCTTTCATGCATGAACTGTATCTCCAATCAAGCTTTAATATTTTGACCTTGACTTTGCCCCCCAGATCCAAATAGCTTACCTGTTTTCATCAAGTGTCACGCTTTTCATAGTTGGCCAGGCATCAGATCCAGCCCTCCCTCCTAATCTCTTTTCTCAAGTAGCTCAGCTTGGGTAGCCTCCCAAGGTCTTCCCAACATCAAACATTAACCAAACCCCTTGTGCCTTCCTTACCCCAATCCCATATACTCACTAACATCGAGGGGGAGCTCTTTTCCTCTGCTTGTCTGGTGGGGAAAATATTCTCACGAGTCAAAGAAAAAAATGGTGACTTTGGGAATCACACGATTAGGTTGTGATAATGGGGTTGAGGGCTTTTAGTTAGAGGGATAAAGGCATTGTGACCAGATCCTGGCTGCTTTCTGGATCTTTTTGGTCCCTGTTCAGCACAAGGGGCAAGGTCCTTCTCACACAGCTGGCGTACTGGAGAAGGCCTCCTGGGTGAAGGTGGTACTGGTAGACAGGAAGCCCTGGGCAGGTGACTAGTTAGATGGTCACAGGTGGTAGGGGAGAACGCCTCTTTTCCTCCTCTGTCCTTGCTCACTCTCTTCTTTTACCTTTAGAGGAGTAATGTCCAGGGGACAAAGACACAATGGGCTCCTCAACTTGTCTCTAGTCTAAGTCTCAAGCTGAGAAGCAAGGGAGACTTCAGGGGTTTCCTTGACTAGCCCAGTTCACCCCAGGCAGGGAATTGTTGCAAAAGTCTGAACAACGTTCTGAGCTTGTTTTCTTAAGACATCAACAGGTTTGGTTGTAAGGAATGCTTTCAGCTCAGTGTTCAGTATGCCACGAAGGAGACACCTTGGCTACTCTACATGCACTTTGGAAACCGACCATGGCCATGTAAGATGATGGTGATCTCCCTGGGTTCTTGTGGATGGCTCACTGTGTGCCAGGCTCTGTGTTCTGTGATTTTCTTACATTAATTCATGGATGAGTTGGGGCTGTTGTTATTCCCATTTTACAGATGGTGAAAATGAGGTGCACAGCAGTTAAGTACTTGTCCAAGTTTATTCAGCCTATCTTACTGGCACAGCTAGGATACAAGTGGAGGCAAGATTTGAACCTAGCCCTGTCTGACTCCTGAGCTCTAGCTGTCAATCACAGCATTATGCTGTATAGACTCTTTCATTAGGTTTATTTAACAAGCTGGTATTACTCATCTATCAAACAGACACTGGGTTAAGTCCTAGGAGCACTGCCATAGAATAAGGCGCATGCCTGCCATCATTTCTCACAGGATAATGAGGGGACAGAAAGCTTTCTTGTGCATTCTGCCATTGCCATCTTTGTGTCATCTATGGCTGTCCTCATGCTCTGCCAGACTAAGACCTTCCAGTCTCAGCCACCTAAGCTTCCTGCCCTCATTCCACTCTGGCTGTCAGTTTGGTGTCATCGGCAGATGGGCGACAAGAAGAGCCTGTCTATGGGTGCAGGGCAAGAACTGGAAGGAGAGAATGTGCCACAAAGTTGGAATCCGTTGGACAAATGATGTGACAGCAGACATGGTGAGGTTGAAAGCTGGAAAATAGCAGTTAATAGCCCCTGCCCAGGCTGTGCTGCAGGAGATGGCATGCTGAGTGACATCATAATGGCTTGTGGAAATACTGCTCAGAGCCCATGGAAGCTGTTGCAGAACACACAGCCTGGTGCACTTCTTTGTTGCATTCACAAAGCCCACTCTGTTGGAGACAGAATCTGTACTGGGTTTTTCCCAGTAGTGCATTTAGGATGTGCCATGCAGAGACAACCAGTTGAACCTGGTGTCCACTTAGCCATGGCTCTTCCTAATAAACACTTGGCAAAAATGACTGCCAAAGACACTGGGATTTGGGTGAGTCTCGTAGCAGCTCATGGTCTGCACTGCTATTACTTCTGAAGATAATTATAAAGATAACACCGGTTAAAATATCTAATGTTTTATTCAATATTTTGGTGAGTTTCAATTACTCCCAATTATAATTCAACAGCTTTTCTATTTAAAACAATGATTGCCCTTTGCAATGAGCTTTGAAGCAAATAAATGGTTTGCCATTATTAGTCATTGTTCTGACAGAGATTTTTCCCTCCAGTTTTCCCCAACTCTATTGCCTTTCAATTTGGGGCTAACTAGTGTTATCTTTTGGTTAACCCTTTTCCTGCTCACCCCATTAACAACCAAGCTAACTTACATAGTGAGGAATGAAAAAAAGTAGCTTCAGTGACCCCTGAGACAATTATACTCATTAAAAATCAGTGGGATCCAATTACTAGCAGCAAGACTCTGACTGAGTTTAAAATGTATTGAACATCAATCCCTAGCCAAGTGACAGCAGCAGATCACTGGAGTCTGCCAGCTGTGTCAGGAAAGAAGACACTTTCGCTGGCTTCTGTTATTGCATTCAAAGCCACCTCCCTTTTGTCATTATCGCCATCTTTTGTTTACTGTGTAATTCCTTTCTATGTTAAGTGTTACATGCAAGGGAAGTTGTGAGGAATAAGGATTACCTTTAGTGAGATGGAATTGTAATTATAAAAAGGAGTCAATGCCTACAAAAATGTATGATTGTCATTTACAAAAAGCAGAAGGTAGAAGGAACAAGTCTAAACCTGAAGATACCCAACAGGGTTTGTGCAGCAGAATTCCATAACCCATTTTTATTGAAGTTCTACAATGAACCCATTTTATTGAGTTCTTGCCCTAGGAACTCAGAAATAATTGAGATCACATTTCCCTCAACCAGGAACTTGCCATGCAAACTGTGGTCTGTGACTTGATTATAATAACCAAATTAACTATGTAGTTAACAATTGATTAAATATGGGTATTATTTGTAAAAATCTAGAGTAATAGACCTAGAGGCTGTTATCGGCATTGGTGAAATATAGCACCTTTGATAATTTGTAATACCGAAAGTACATTTGTTACAACTTAATAGTAGCACAATCTTCAACCAAATCTAATATAAAAACTTCTTCTCTAAGAACCACCTTTCTGAGTATATTTGGTATCATCATTCACACTTACCTGCCTCATCCCACCTGCCGCCCCATCCCCTGCAATGTTTCTATATGTCACTGTCTTGTCAGCAATGTTGGGTGTCGGCTTTCCATGTTGTCATCTGGCATTCGAACCACTGAGGAATATATTTTCACTCTGGGTGCGTTCCATAGTAACTCTCAGTTCAACAGAGCGAAGCGCAGATTTTAATGCTGTAAACGTCTTTGACATTAGAGTGAAAAATTTTTTTAAAGAGAATACTGTTTCATATGTTCATTTTTTTTTTTTTTTTTTGCTTAATTTCTATAGAAATGGATAGGGGAAAAAACAGTCTTTCTAGATGATTAGCAGTAGAGAGAGCCAAATGGAGGACTCATGAACATATCTTTTTTTTTTTTTTCTTTTGAGATGGAGTTTCACTCTTGTTGCCCACGCTGGAGTGCAATGGCGCGATCTTGGCTCACCGCAATCTCTGCCTCTTGGGTTCAAGTGATTCTCCTGCCTCAGCCTCCTGAGTAACTGGGATTACAGGCATGCGCCACCACGCCTGGCTAATTTTGTATTTTTAGTAGAGACAGGGTTTCTCCATGTTGGTCAGGGTGGTCTCAAACTCCCAATCTCAGGTGATCCACCCGCCTCAGCCTCCCAAAGTGCTGGGATTACAGGCGTGAGCCACCGCACCTGGCCATGAACATATCTTTGATTTCCGAGTTAAGCAATTGCATGGGAAAGACTTGAAGAAAACTGTATCTGGGTGAAAAAATCGGGGGCTTCGGTGTGTTCATGTTAATCTTGGAGTACTTATTCAGCATCTATTCAGATGTCAGATATGCAATGGGCATATAGATCTAGGACTCCAGTCAGAGAATGTACATCTAGAAATACAAGTTTGGGAAGCTCAGCCATTAGAAGGCCCTGTCTCTAAAAAAATAAAAGATAATGAGACATGATCAACTTATTAACTCACCTTGGAAGAGACTACATATAGGGAAGAACAGATGGCTATGGACCAAGCTAGGGGGCACTGCAGTATTCAGAGGTTAAGCCAAGGACAAGAGGTAAGGAAAGCAGCTGGTGAGGAAGGAGGAAAACTAGAATAGTGTGTGCTGTTCCATAATCCCAGAGAAGTGGTATTTCAAAATAACAAAGCAGTCTACTTGCAAATGCTACAAAATCATCCAGAAAAAGGACTGAGAAGTGACTTTTAAATTTTATAATATAAAGATACTTGGTTTCAGCAAAGTGATTGTGAGAAAAGTTTTATTGGCATGGGTTTCAAAGAAGGAGGATATTGGCCAGAGAAACTCTTCTGTGAGTAGAGAGAAGAAACATGGGCTGCAGGTATGAAGGATCTGAAGTCACAATTTTGTTTATTTTCTATTGTATTGGTTTGCTTTAAGGTAGGAGAGAGTAGAGCACATTTGTCTGCTTATGCGATCCTCCAGGGAAAAAAGAAGAAATTAATGCTGCTGAAGACAGTATCTAATTGCAAATTCCTTGAGAAAGAATGTACAGTTGCCATCACAGGTGGAGAATTCAGGACACTAGCTGGTAGTGAAAATCTTTAATTCACAGGATCCTAGAATGTTTGTGCTAAGAGGGCATTAGCAGGCATCTGGTGAAATCAATCATTTGCTGATTCATTCCTTCAAGTAATAGCTTTTGGATATCTTTTTTTAATTTAATTTTTTTAATTATACTTTGTTTTAGGGTACATGTGCACAACATGCAGGTTAGTTACATATGTATACATGTGCCATGCTGGTGTGCTGCACCCAATAACTCGTCATTTAACATTAGGTATATCCCCAAATGCTATCCCTCGCCCCTCCCCCCACCCCACAACAGGCCCCGGTGTGTGATGTTCCCCTTCCTGTGTCCATGTGTTCTCGTTATTCAATTCCCACCTATGAGTGAGAACATGCCGTGTTTGGTTTTTTGTCCTTGTGATAGTTTGCTGAGAATGGTGGTTTCCAGCTTCATCCATGTCCCTACAAAGGACATGAACTTATCCTTTTTTATGGCTGCATAGTATTCCATGGTGTATATATGCCACATTTTCTTAAACCAGTCTATCATTGTTGGACATTTGGGTTGGTTCCAAGTCTTTGCTATTGTGAATAGTGCCGCAATAAACATACGTGTGCATGTGTCTTCATAGCAGCATGATTTATAATCCTTTGGGTATATACCCAGTAATGGGATGGCTGGGTCAAATGGTATTTCTAGTTCTAGATCCCTGAGGAATCACCACACTGACTTCCACAATGGTTGAACTAGTTTACAGTCCCACCAACAGTGTAAAAGTGTTCCTATTTCTCCACATCCTCTCCAGCACCTGTTGTTTCCTGACTTTTTAATGATTGCCATTCTCACTGGTGTGAGATGGTATCTCATTATGGTTTTGATTTACATTTCTCTGATGGCCAGTGATGATGAGCATTTTTTCATGTGTCTTTTGGCTGCATAAATGTCTTCTTTTGAGAAGTGTCTCTTCATATCCTTTGCCCACTTTTTGATGGGGCTGTTTGCTTTTTTCTTGTAAATTTGTTTGAGTTCATTGTAGATTCTGGATATTAGCCCTTGGTCAGATGAGTAGATTGCAAAAATTTTCTCCCATTCTGTAGGTTGCCTGTTCACTCTGATGGTAGTTTCTTTTGCTGTGCAGAAGCTCTTTAGTTTAATTAGATCCCATTTGTCAATTTTGGCTTTTGTTGCCGTTGCTTTTGGTGTTTTAGACATGAAGTCCTTGCCCATGCCTGTGTCCTGAATGGTATTGCCTAGGTTTTCTTCTAGGGTTTTATGGTGTTAGGTCTAACATTTAAGTCTTTAATCCATCTTGAATTAATTTTTGTATAAGGTGTAAGGAAGGGATCCAGTTTCAGCTTTCTACATATGGCTAGCCAGTTTTTGGATATCTTTTATGCAAGCATGATTGAAGTAGAACCTGTGCCCTTAATACATAAAAGTATCCTTTTTTTAGTAAACAAGAAAAATGTGCTTCAGACAGTAGAGTATCTTGCTTGAAGTCTTGAACTTTGTCCAGCCAGAGCTAGATGAAAATCCATTGCCTCTCTACTGTCTTCCCATTGTTCTTTTCAGTTTTCCATCCAACCACTGAACTCAGAGCCTCATATTCTCTCTTTGCTTTTCTTTTTTATTTTTTGAGACAGAGTTTTGCTCGTGTTGCCCAAGCTGGAGTGCAATGGTGCGATCTCAGCTCACTGTAACCTCTGCCTCCTGGGTTCAAGAGATTCTCCTGCCTCAGCCTCCCTAGTAGCTGGGATTACACACCTGGCTAATTTTTGGATTTTTAGTAGAGACGGGGTTTTCACCATGTTAGCTAGGCTGGTCTCGAACTCATGACTTCAGATGATCCACCCGCCTTGGCCTCCCAAAGTGCTGGGATTACAGGCATAAGCCACCACACCCGGCCAGAGCCTCATATTCTAATTTATTACATGGGTATCCAAGACAATGAGAACTGATTGAACAAGTTTTACATTGGGTTTACAAAAAAATGAAGAAGACACCCATGAATACACATTCTCATTGGGGAGAATACTATGCATACTTCAAAGAATTTTTGTGGAGATTGAGAAACAGTGTGTGATACTTCCTGAAAATAAGACTCTGTTGTAACCAGCCTGGGCAGCATAGTGAGACTCCATCCCTATAACAATGTTTTAAAAACGTAGCCAGGCATGGTGGTGCACGCCTGTAGACCTAGCCACTTGGGAGGCTGAGGCAGGAGCTTCACTTGAGCCCAGCAGTTTGAGGTTACAGTGAGTTATAATTGCACTGCTGCACTCCAGTCTGGGCAACAGAGTGAGGCCCTGTCTCTAAGAAAAAAGTTAAAAAACACAAAAAATCTCTGTTATATCAACATAAATAGTGTGTTACATTTATATGGACCTAGTAATTCAGGCTAAATGGTGGAGAATAAAGAGAGTCCAACTTGAGAAAACCCAAAGAGAAAAATTAAAACATTTTTGTTATAAATATGTATTTTAAAAAGGCATAAATGCAACAACTTTAAAGAAAAAGCAGCTGAATGAAAACTGCAGATAAAACCATTAAAAAAATTGACTGGGCACAGTAGCTCACACCTGTAATCCCAGCACTTTGGGAGGCCGAGGCGGACGGAACACTCGTGGTCGGAAGTTCGAGACCAGCCTGACCAACATGGAGAAACCCCGTCTCTACTAAAAATAAAAATTAGCCAGGCGTGGTGGCACATGCCTGTAACCCCAGCTACTCGGTAGGCTGAGGAAAGAGAATCACTTGAACCCAGGAGGTGGAGGTTGCAGTGAGACGAGATTGTGCCATTGCACTCCAGCTGGGCAACAAGAGTGAAACTCGGTCTCAAAAAATATATATCAATAAAAATCATTATATATATAATATATAATTGTATATAATACAATAGTATATATCATATATATAATTGTATATATACAGCTAAGTAGCATACTAATACAGCTAAGTAGCCTACTAATATAATGCACAGAACAGCCCCTCAAGACACAGAGTTATTGGGCCCTGAATGTTAATAGTGCCAAGGTTGAGAAACCTTATAATTAATAATCACAACTACTTTGTTTGAAACTTATACTATAATTAAATGTAAAAATCCACTTATCAGATTTTGAATACCTCATGAACACTTCTGCCTCAGTTTCTTTGTCACAGCCTAGCTCAATCTCATTGGAAGTAAATAAGATGCTTGTTAAAATGCAGATTCCTGGGTGCTGGCAACTGTTTATTAACTCAGACTCACTAGAGGTACAGCCCAGAATCTGCACTTTTGAGAAGACTTTTGTGTTAAATATTGAAGTGTGAAGGTCCCTTGACCATGTCCTATTCTGAAAGTCCTTCCAGTTTTCTGTCTTCCTAAACCCTATAAAGCCGTATTCAAATCTCTCATCCAAATGAGACTTTTCTGGCATCTCTCTCCTCTGGCTGTAGTAAAATACTAACATATTACATGCTGCTAATTTCTTTTCTGGCATTTAGTTACATTTTTAGGTCTATTAGTCTGGTATGGTTGTAAACTCCTCAAGGTCAAATACCAAATTGCATACTACTTTCAGACTACCCAAAGGCCAAGCACAGTGCCTATTATAAAGTAGATGGAGGTTGACTACATCCAATTCTTATTTTCCTGGAACAATGCTGCAATTTTATACTAGACCTTTCCTAGAGACACTAGAATTTCATAAAATTCAAGTGGAAAGTTTCTTGCTGATGTTAATCATACAGGATCCCTCAAATGATGAATCAGCAGAGCTCAACTTCATAGACTCAGCAAGGATAAATCAGAAAAGGCAGCTGGCTCACAAACAGCTCAGATGAGCTTTCCCTAACTCACCTCTCAAACTTTGATCCATTAGCTAATCATCCTTTTCACACACAAAACATGTGAGCTGCTGGTCCATTAGAACAAGCCTCGTCCAGTAGCCTGCATTCTCACAACAGGAGAAAAATTATGAAAACAACAACAACAACATGAAAGTAGGCACCAGAATGGCTAGTTCAATTGAGTTAGGAATTGGTAAGGGTGTGAGGGAAACTGTAGAAGTCAAAGTTAGGGAGAGGTGAGCTGCAGCTATGCTGCAGAAAGTCATGCATACCAGATCAAGGAAGGAAGCTGTATAATCCATCAAAAGTTTCTAAAGTGATGATGTGGTCACAGCTGGGCTTCAGAGGGATTAATCTGCCATCCATGTGAAGGATGGGTTGGAGACAGACAAAACTGGCAGGCCAGGACACATTTAAAAAGCGACTAGAAGGGGTGACATTAGCAAAAATGGAAGAATAAGGATCTTCAATAATCCTCTTCTCCACCAAAGCAAGGAGAACGCTGGCAAAAATGGACAGAATCCGCTTTTTCCAAACTCTGAAAATTAACCAAAGGCTTACAGCAGTCTTGGAGGCTTTAGTCAAGAAAAAGTGGCTGAATGTCTATAAGAACAAGTTTTGTGAAAAAGATAAAAATAAGCAAATTCTGTGGCTTCATTTGCCCCATCCTCCTCTGCCCAGATCCTCTGGGCAGCTTCCCATATTCCTCTGCCCAGCTTCAAGGTAGCCTTGAAAACCAAGAACCTACAAAAACTACACCAGAAAGCCCAACAGTCAGGGAGAAGAAAAGACCTGCAGCTTCTTCAAAGCCCTATTCCCCTAAACTATCATTATTGGACCCATTTGATAGGTCCCTGGAAGGTCACACTCACAAGGCTGCATTTATTTGACCTGACTCAGAATTCGCTTGTTGGAAACAACTTTCCCCTAAGGCATTTATCAAAAATAGTCAGCAGCAAATATTCAACCTTATGGTTACCTGAGGTATCACAATTGGGACCAACAATAGGCTAACCAAAAAGCTGAAAAGGAAAGGCTGGGGGTGAGATATTCATAGGGGTTTTGAAAAGCTTTGGAATATTCCTGGAAATCTAGAAGGCAATACATATGTGTAGGGGATGTGTTTATGCCTGCTACTGTATAGTTGCTCAGAAGAGCCCTAAAAAGCTGTTAAGTTCTTGCCCCTTGCTAACTGTGAGACTTTCAGCAACAAGGAAATGAAGTCAAGAGCAGAGTTGTAGCAGAGTACTGAAGGCATGCTGCAATACACACACACACACACACACACACACACACACACACACACACACACACACACACACACACACACACACACACACACACACACACACACCCTGGCAAAGTTTGAAGGCTGATTCATTTCAGATGTTTAAGAAAATATTTGCTCAATCATTAGCTTATCTCTAAGCTAAGGAGAGATGTCAGTGACCAAACATAGTAAAGGTTTCAGACCTTATAGAATTACCTCAGAAAAGTCATTAAAGAAACAACAAAAATCAAGAAAGTATCACCTGTGCACAGGGGAGGAAAAGGAATCAGCAGAAACTGTCCTTGAGGAATCCTAATCCCAGACACTGGGCTTACTAAACAAAGCTATTTTAAATATGTCCAGAGAACTAAAAGAAACTATCTAAAGTCCTGAAGGAAACTATGAATACAATGTCTTAGAAAGTACAGACTATCAATAAAAAACTGAAAGTACTTAAAAATTATAAAATAGAAATTCTGAAGTTGAGAAGCACAATAACTGAATTAAGTATTATCAGAGGAGCTCAACAGAAGATTTAACCTAGCAGAAGAAAGAATCAGCAAACTTGAAGATTGTTCATATGAGGTTATGCAGTCTGAGAGAAGAAATAAAAAAGAATAAAGAAAGTGAACAGAGGCTCAAAGACTGCAAAACATCATCAAGTATTCCAACAGATATAATATAACAAATGTTCTCAAAGGAGAGGAAAAAGAAGGAAAGGGGTCGACAGTATAGTTGAAGAAATAATGAGTGAAATATTACAAATTTGATGAAAAACATAAATATATATCCAAGAAGTTTAACAGACTAGAATACATTTTAAAAGATCTACACCTAGGCACATTATAATAAAACTGTCTGAGACAGAAAATCTTGAAAACATCAAGAGAGAAGCAAACAATTCATCCCATACTAAGAGATGCTTAGAAACATTAAGAGATTATTTATAGTGAGAAACTATGAAGTCCAAACAACGTAGTCTAAATGTTGGAAAAAAAGCTATCAACCAAGAATTTTAGAGCAAGCAAATCTACTCATAAAAAATAAAGTAATTCAGAAATTTTCAGGGAAAATAAAATCAAAACTGAGAGAATTTGTCATTAGCAGACCTGCACTACAAGAAATATTAATCAGTATAAAGAAATGAATAATACTGGTAAAGGTAACTACATAGGTAAATATAAGTGACAGATTTTAATATATATTTAAAATTTGACCTTTTTTTAACCTCCTATCTGATTTTAAATACAGTAGTATAAAACAATAATTATAGATATTTGTTGCTGGTCATTCAATGTATAAAGATGAATATTCTATTACAACAGTGCACAAAGGAGAGGGAAGGAATGGCACTATTTAGGAGCAAACTTTTGCTATGTTATTGAAATTAAGTTGGTACTAATCCAAATTAGATTGGTATAAATTAAGATATTAGTTTTAATCTCCAGGGAACTACTGAGAAGATAACTCAAAAATATAGTAAAGAAAATGACAAAGGAATTAAAATGATATACTAGAAAATGTTTATTTAACATAAAAGAAGACAGCATTGGTAGAATAGAGAAATAATAAAGACAAAGGACAATTAGAAAACAAATAACATCATGGCAGACAAAATTTTTTCCTATTTAGTAATTATATTAAATGTAAATAGATTAAACAATCCAGTTAAAAGACAAAGAAATAATGGATTAAAAATTAAATACACACACACACACACACACACACACACTCACATACATCATTATTCAATGCTGAGCTGCCTAAAGAGATTCATTTTAGATTTAAAAACACAAATAGGTTAAAAATAAGATTATGGAAAAATGAAATTATGAAATAAAATTATGGAAATATAATGCAATAATCCAAAGTGATCGTGAGTGATTATAGTAATTTGAGACAAAATAGACTTTAAGAGATAAACTGTTACCAGAGGCCAAGAAAGTTAGTTTATGATGATAAAAGGGTCAATCCATAACAATACAAAACAATTATAAACAAATACACTCCTATAAACAGACCCCAAAATAGAAGAAGGGAAAACTCACACAATTATAAGGAGAAATAGATAATTCAACTGGTATAGTTTGAGACTTTAACACTCCATTTTCAATACTGGAGGAAAAAGTAGACACAGAGCAAGAAAATAGAAGACTTGAAAAAGGCTATAAATAAACTAGATCTGACAGGCATCTGTAGAACATGCCACTTGACAACAACAGTAAACACATTCTTCTTTGTACATGCGTACAAAGGTTTCTCTAGGATACACCATATGTTAAGTCATCAAACAAGTCTCAGTAATGTAAAAGGGTTGTTACATGTGTTCTTAGACCACAGTGTAATAAAATTAGAAACAATAACAGAAAAAATTCATGAAACCCATAAATTTGTAGAAATGAAACAACACACTTCTAAATGACATGAGGGTCAAAGAGAAATCACAGGGAAATTCTAAAACACTTTGAGCTGAATAAAAACAAAAACAGTATGTGATGCAGTAAAAGCAGTGCTTACAGAAAAACTGGTATTTGCAAATAACTACACTTGAGAAGAAAAATGTCAAACCAAACTTTTAATCTTTAGAACTAAGGAAGGAAGAATAAACTAACCCCAAAATATGCAGAAAGATTGACATAATAAAGATAAAAGTGGAGATAAACAGAGAATGGAAAAACAATAGAGGGAATCAATAAAAAAAAAAAGTTGGTTCAAAATGTCAACAAAATTTGGAAACTTTTATCTAAGTGACCAAGAAAAGAGGAAAGAAAGGCTCAAAATATTAAAAATAAAAGTGTGGACATTGTTACAGAATTTATTAGAATAAAAGTATTCAGAAAAGAAATTTATTAGAATAAAAGTATTCAGAAAAGAGAAATGTAGACAAATGTGTGCCAACAAGTTGGAAACCTACACGAAATGAGCAAGTTTCTTGAAGCACGTAAACTACCAAAACTGACTCAGGAAGAAATAGAAAATCTAAGTAGATCTGTATCAATTAAAAAGCCCAGGTGGCTTTACTGTTGAATACTACCAAAATTTAAAAGAGGAATTAACATGAAATCATACAGAAATGTATTAAAATCATACAGAAATGCAAGTTAGGTGTTCTATCTGGAGCAATTTTGAAAATGAAGAACAAAGCTGGAGGAATCACATTTTCCTATTTCAAAACTCACTACAGCCTAGCGGTGGCTCACGCCTGTAATTTCAACACTTTGGGAGGCCGAGGCAGGTGGATCACCTGAGGTTAGGAGTTTGAGACCAGCCTGGCCAACATGGTGAAATCTCATCTTACTAAAAATACAAAAAAATTAGCCAGGTGTGGTGGTGGATGCCTGTAATCCCAGCTACGCTGGAGGTTGAGGCATGAGAATTGCTTGAACCCGGGAGGCAGAGGTTGCAGTGAGCCGAGATTGTGTCACTGCACTCCAGCCTGGGCAACAAAAAAGAAACTTTGTCTCAAACAAACAAACAAAATCACTACTACAAAACTACAGAAGACAAGATGCTGTAATCCTGGCATAAAGATAGACACACACACACACACGCACACACACACACATATAGGACATAATTGAAAGTTGAGAAATGAAACTATACACTATTCTTGACACTCTTATTGAAAATCAATTTCAGTAGGGAGAATAGTCTTTTCGCAAATGGTATTGGGACAGCTGGATATTCAGATGCAAAACAATGAATTTGGAACCATACTTCTGTCTATAATAATTAACTCCAAATGGTCCAAAGAACAAAAACTAAAAATATAAAGCTCTTAGAAGATAAACTAGGTGTATATCTTTATAACTGGATTAGGCAGTGTTTTCTTAAATACAACACCAAAAACACAAGGAAACAAGGAAATAGATCACAATCAAAGTTAAAATATTTGTTTGTTGATGGACAGACATTATAAGGAGCATGAAAACACACCCCATCTAATGAGAAGCAATATTTGAAAATTGTATGTATTTGATAAGGGTCTAGTGTCTGAAATATACAAACATTTGTACTTCTTTTTTCTTTTTTTGAGATGGAGTCTTGGTCTGTCGCCCAGGCTGGAGTGTAGTGGCTCTGTCTCGGCTCACTGCAACCTCCACCTCCCAGGTTCAAGCTATTCTCCTGCCTCAGCCTCCTGAGTAGCTGGGATTACAGGTGCGCGTCACCATGCCCTGCTAATTTTTGTATTTTTAGTAGAGACGGGGTTTCACCCGTCTCTTGGTCAGGCTGGTCTTGAACTCCTGACCTCATGATCCGCCCACCTTGGCCTCCCAAAATGCTGGTATTACAGGTGTAAGCCACCACACCCTGCCTTATAGTTCTACAATAAAAAGATAAATAATTAAAAATGGGCAAATCATTTTAACAGAAATTTCTTCAAAGTTTTTCAAGTGGTTAATCATCACATGAAAAATTGCTCAACATCATTAGACATTAGGTAAAGTGAAATTAAAACCTCATTAGATACTACTTCACACCCATTGGGATGATTATAATAAAAAAGAGAGTAATAAGGGTTGTGGAATGTGGAGAAATGAGAACCTTTATGCATTATTGGTGGAAATACAAACTGGTATAGCTGCTTTGGAAACCAGTCTGCCAGTTTCTCGAAAGTTAAATATACTATATCATATGACCCAGCAATTCCATGCCTATGTATATGCTCAAGGGAAATGAAAACACGTGTCTACATAAGAACTTATACGAGAAGGTTCACAGAAGCATTATTCATAAAAGCCAAAAGGTGGAAAAAAAATTTCCATCATCTGATGAATGGATAAACTAAATGTGGTGTATCTGTGGAATGGTGTATTATTCAGCCATAAAGAGGAATAGAATACTGATTCCTCTTTATAGTGGTTTATAAAGCAACAGTATGAATGAAACTTGAAAACATTCTGCTAAGTGAAAGAAGCCAGACACAGAAGTCTACATCTTTTATGATGGATTAATATGAAAAGTCCAGAATATAAAAATACATAGAGACAAAAAGGGAGGGACACAGGAGATTGACTGTTAATGGGCATGGAGTTTCTTTTCAGAGTGATGAAAATGTTTTGGAATTAAATATTGATGATTTTGCAACATTGCTCATATACAAGAACTACTGTATTGTACTCTTTAAAGCTGCAAATTTTATGCTATGTGAATTATATCTCAATTAAAAATAAATGATTGCGGCAAACCTGCGTTTATTTCAGCAGCAAAAGAAATGGAGACAAACAGAGCCGACAAATTCCCTTCACATGACTGAAAATAGTGGATTTTCTATATGCTTCTGTAGCGAACACGGTAGTATGTAATTTATTCAAAGTATTTTCAGCTACCTGAATGGGCAGAGTTGACAATAATTAGAACCAGAATCAACTGGGGTTTGGGACTAAAGACGGCATTAAAGAAGATGGCAGATAGGAAGAAGAGATTTCTGCAGTACAGCCTTGGGAAAGATAAAGAAACTACATTCTAGCTTGCTAGAGAGTAGAAAGCTGAAATGTAGGTAAAAAGAAGCTAATGGAACTAAATCAGTGCGTTCTGTTATACTCTGGCATAAAATTATTACAGGCTATATAATCCTGAATGTAAATTGGGAAGGGTGTTGGAAAATCCCAGTGAGGACTCATTGGGAGTTTTTCCTTAGCCAGGCCAAATCAAATAAGTCAGGGGTCTCTAGAGAAGATTCTTAAGTCAAGAGGAAGCTTTTATTTTATTTATTTTATCGTTTT
This sequence comes from Pongo pygmaeus, assembly GCF_028885625.2. Taxonomy (NCBI): domain Eukaryota; kingdom Metazoa; phylum Chordata; class Mammalia; order Primates; family Hominidae; genus Pongo; species Pongo pygmaeus. Next base: position 93,183,069 of record NC_072389.2, on the reverse strand, counting down.
ATTTTTCAATTAAAAGTTCAGGTATTCTAGGGATGTTGACACTTCCAAGAGATTCCAATGAAAATAACTATTGATAGGCTCAAAATTCCATTTGGGAAAGGATATCCCAAGGTAACAGTAACTGGTGAAGCCTTTTCTACTTAGAAATGGGATAATTGCTTTCTTTTTAATTTTAGCAACATCACAGTTTATATTGAGGGGAGAAAAAAAGCTTGGAAATCATCCAAGTTCTCCACAAAAGGAAACCAGCTAAGCCACTGTCTCACAAATGCTGCCTCCTTTAAACATATTAAAATGGTAATAGGTTTCAATTTCAATATATGTAAAGCTTTAAACCTTGAAATGAATTAACAAAACAGAAAATTATATGTCAACTAATTACACTGTAAATATTTAAAAATACTATATGTATGTGTGTTAAGAAAACAAAGAGGATTTGGAAAGAAGGGACAAACATACATGCCAGATCCTCTGTCAGTTATTTTTGTTTAGTCCTTGGAAGACTCTGTGAAGGTGGTAATATCCCAATTTTATGGACAAAAAATTAATATAAAGAACATTTTAATGTAACTTGTTCAGGGACATTCAACGGATAAAAGGTGGAGACAAGATTCAAACAAAGGCCCTTTGATTCTTGAGTTTATTGAGCCATAACCCAGTGAAATATAATTTAATAATATTGCTATTTTTTCTTGGGTTAACAATTTACTGAAGTCTGAATGTGGTGAGATATCAATAGGAAATGTTTCTGTTTTTTTCTACCTACTGCCCTCATGTTAAATCTCTCTTTTCCATCTCTTAATGATGGCAGTTCCGTTAGGTGTTTGTCATTTGCTATCATTAAAAAGCCCAGTCTGGCCGGGAGCCGCGGCTCACGCCTATAATCCCAGCACTTTGGAAGGCCAAAGCGGGGGGATCACGAGTTCAGGAAATCAAGACCGTCCTGGCTAACGTGGTGAAACCGCATCTCTACTAAAAATACAAAAAAATTAGCCAGGCATGGTAGCACGTGCCTGTAGTCCCAGCTACTTATGAGGCTGAGGCAGGAGAATCTCTTGAACCCGGGAGGCAGAGGTTGCAGTGAACTGAGATTGAGCCACTGCACTCCAGCCTGGGCAACAGAGACTCCGTCTCAAAAAAAAAAAAAAAAAAAAAAAATTCCAGTCTAACCTAATTTCATCTCATTTTAAACCCTGGCTTGATGCCCTTCTTAAATATTTATTATTTCTCCTTTCTCTTATATCTACCAAACTTCAGCCCACAGAATTTGCAGCCCAAGGGAGAGTTCGTGACGGGCATGTAGGATGTTTTCTCCATTCTTCTGTCTTCTGGTTCCAGTTCCTGTGATGTAAGCTTGGGAGGAGGGAGTATGAGGGAGGAGAGAAATAATCTTCTGTAACCAGCATCTTATTGGTGGTCCTATTTGACTCTTTCAGCTTCTTTTTCAAATAATGCAGATATCCAAATGTTGGTTCTGTCATGGAGTGCATGTGTGGGTTATCCATGGGACCATAGAGACATCCCTACTGTTAAGATGTAAGGTGTTCTAATTAGGAGATCTGCCCCAGCTTCATTTTCTGAAGCTCACCCATCTTCTCCCCCTGTCTCCTCAGCTTCTTCCCCAAGAGTCCATCTAATTGGCTCCATTAGCTGTATTCTTTGCCATGTGTGCCAGCCTTCTGGTATACCAGCAAGCTAGCTGAAGTCAGGCTGCTTAATAGGCGTTCATTTGGTCTGCTCATTGGAAACTCAGGCCTGCTTGCCATGGCAAACACTATGAGCCCAGGCATCCCTGGAGCCACACTTCCTTATTCTGCTGCTTCTCTCATATTCCTTTTGTGTTTCTGTTCAAATAGGTTGAGAGAAAAATTAGCAGATCCACTACATAAGCACTTATTCCAGTAAAAACTAAGAAGTCATTCTCCCTTTTCTGCAGCACTAATCTAATCTCTATGAATTGTTCTCTTGGACATCCTCTCGCTTTTCTTGGCATGGTTGAAAGAAGCATCCGCTCTCCTTATGGCAGGGAGGGAAATGGACACACCAACTCTCCCAGGCTAATGAGTCACGTCTCTGACCTTTCCCCACTTCTTCCCGGCTACCTCCTGCCTCCCTAGTCTTAACTCATAGTCAGACTTGAGTGGTGGTGGTAGCTCAGTTATACTGACATTGTGGAACAACGCCCCCTACCCCCACTACCTCACCATCACTCACTATAAATCCTGGAGGAGATTTCTTTCCTCTAAAAATTCAGATCTCATTTTTGAGTGTAGAATACTTTACTCTTGTATGTCTTAGCTTTGTATCCTGGTCCAAGATAATAGAGCCCCCTCAGTATCCAATTACACTTGTTAGGTCACCAAAGTGCAAAGTAATGCTTAGAAAAGATGGCACGGGTCCAGTTATACAGTACATTAGCACTTTGGAGGGTTTCTTGCCATTCCCTGATGCCTAAAACATATTAAGAAAAAGAGAAAATTGTAAATCAAAGTAATATAACATTGAAAATTATATATCTGAAATCAAAGGGGGAAAACTAAGAGAAACATAAAATTTGCTATAGTTTAAGAAGTTAAGTGAGAGTATGAATACAGAAAAATAAATACTGTCTTTGCTTTTGTACCCAAATTAGCAGGAAGTGAGAGACAGGACTAGCTGGATTTCCTAGGCCAACTGTGAATCCCTAAGCCTAGGCGGGAAGGTGACCGCATCCACCTTTAAACACGGGGCTTGCAACTTAGCTCACACCCGACCAATCAGGTAGTAAAGAGAGCTCACTAAAACGCTAATTAGGCAAAAACAGGAGGTAAAGAAATAGCCAATCATCTATCGCCTGAGAGCACAGGAGGAGGGACAGTGATTGGCTCATAAACCCAGGCATTCGAGCAGGGAGTGGCTACCCACTTTGGGTCCCCTCTTGTTGTATGGGAGCTCTGTTTTCACTCTATTAGATCTTGCAACTGCACACTCTTCTGGTCCGTGTTTGTTACGGCTCGAGCTGAGCTTTTTCTTGCTGTCCACCACTGCTGTTTGCCACCGTCGCAGACCCGCTGCTGACTTCTATCCCTCTGGATCCGGCAGGGTGTCCGCTGTGCTCCTAATCCAGCAAGGTGTCCATTGCCGCTCCCGATCGGGCTAAAGGCTTGCCATTGTTCCTGCATGGCTAAGTGCCTGGGTTCGTCCTAATTGAGCTGAACACCAGTCGCTGGGTTCCACGGTTCTCTTCTCTGACCCACAGCTTCTAATAGAGCTATAACACTCACTGCATGGCCCAAGATTCCATTCCTTGGAATCTGTGAGGCCAAGAACCCCAGGTCAGAGAACAAGAGGCTTGCCGCCATCTTGGAAGCAGCCCGCCGCCATCTTGGAAGCAGCCCGCCACCATCTTGGGAGCTCTAAGAGCAAGGACCCCTGTAACAGAAGGGCTCTGATCTCCAGGTTGCATAATATCAACAGGCTTTGGCATCAGTTGTAAAAGTTAAGCTAAAATCCTTCACTTCTAGGGATTAAGAAACTTCAAATATCTGTTCGCTAACCCTGTTTATAGCTCTGAGTGTTGTTTAGAATTACCATACTTTGGGGCAAACTCTCTTTCTAGGCAGATTTAATTCACTGAGTCCCCTTTGGAATACCCCAGCTAACTGGTCCATTCACCAGCCTTAAGCATGTTGGCAATTTCCTGCTTCTCTAGTTTTTCTCATGCTACCCCTACCCAAGAAGCTGTCCCTTCATTAGCTCACAAAATCCCACCTATTGCTGGAAAGCCAGATCAAAACCAACCTTCTGTATCCTGCTGGGGGAAATTCTTTATTCCGCATTCCTCTCTGGAAAATATATTGCCTTGACTTGTTACTGAGTGTTTTTCTAGAATGTCTGTGTATCTCACTGGGTATCTGATGATGTATTCTGTAAAGTGACCATATTTATTCTTATTGTTGTTTGTTTGGCAGAGGAGGGAGGAGTTCAAAAGTTCTCACCTCGAGGATTGTATAAAAAATTAACAAAAGCATGTGCTGGATGATCTGAATGACCAACAGATAACAGACTGAACACCCACTGTTTCATTGTCCTAGCAAGTATACATGTGAATTTGTAATCACATTGGAACCAGGAGTCCTCCAAGAATGTCAAAATAAAAATTAACTTAATGTATAAATAACGGGTTTGTTCTAAGTGAAAGACAAATGATTTAATGGATGCTTTGGAAAGGGTGGTTTTTATATAGAAAAAATAATGAGAACATGAGTGGTTTTATGGCTCAATGATATGGCAGGAATGATTCAAAAGATTTTACACAGTGGCCTTCAGCATGACATTCATATTAAAAACATAAATTGAGTTTTAATAAAGTAACACCATCCATCTCACTAAATTAGTATTGTTGATGAAATGTTATTGGTTTTGGTAGTTTTGTTTGGATTTAATTGGCAAATTTGATTTGGTTTTATAGTTTTATAAGTGCAATAAACTTCAGGTATGTGTACATAATTTTGGATTTGCACATATTTAAGTACCCTTTGTATTATGCTGTAACATAGGATTGAATATCAGTGCTGAGGAATTTGACAATTATTTTAAAAAGGGATGTGCAATGCTATTTAGTTTTGAAAAACTGTGGCTCAGCCTTGAATGTTGGTCATTTGTTCATAGAAACACATCCTTTTTTCAACATTGGTGTCAGTTCTTAGAGATCAGAGATTATATCTATGTTCCATATCTCTCAAAGCAGCTAACTGAGTGTCTTACACATACCATGGCTTAATAAAATGTGTGAATGATTCCGATTGTTCTGATGTACTCTTTCTGAAAGCTTAAACTCTCAGAACCCCTGTTTTTTATATGTAACAACATGAGACTGATCCATTAATATCTGGGTTTTAGGTTTTCTGTCTACTTCATTCTAAACAGTTTTTAGGAAAAGCAGATTACATACATGCTAAGGATAAATCTGATTTTGAGAACTATTTTATGCAAAGTTAAAGACCTATCTAGTGATTGTACCTTGTTGGAAGGAAGCATGGGTCCACATGTTCTGTGTTTTAAAGGGAGCGTTAAGTTATGAGGCTCCATGCTACTGACGATGAGATATGGCTACATAACTATAGTTTCTCTTGTGTCTTTTTCTTTGTTAAAGGGAATGAGGCATTCTTTTTTTCTTGGAGACCCGCAAAAATGGAAAGTGGTTGTATTTTCTTTTCTCCTTGTAAGTTTCCCAAAACAGCCAATTGTCAGATCAATAGAGAAAGCAAATATACTCTATAACTTGTAAGTGTAGTTAGGAAGATAAAATTAATCTCAGCCAAGAACAATATAATTATGTAAAACTTAGACACAAAACCAGAAACTTCAGCAAAAGACTTGGGAGATACAGACTCACCAACATCTCGGCAGTTACCATACTCTGACATATGGGCTGTTTTTGAAATATTTATATTCTTGACCAAATTACTCAAAATTCCTGATTTAATTATCAAAAATGCCCAACCCAGTTAATCCAGATGGTGGTTTTTCTTTCATTTGGACTTAATTCTTTTTCTTTTAATTTTTTATTTCCATAGGTTTTTGGGAAAAAGGCGGTATTTGGTTACATGAGTAAATTCTTTCGTGGTGGTTTGTGAGACTTTGGTGCACCCATCACCCGAGCAGTGTACGCTGAATCCAATTTGTAGTCTTTTATTCCTCATCATTTGGACTTTAATATCAGAGAGCTCTGAGTTAGAATCACAGATCGGTGAACTATAAGTGTGTTACCTTGGGCAAATTCCTAAACCTTTCTTAAGATCAGTTTCTAATGGGCGTGGTGGCTCATGCCTGTAATCCCAACACTTTGGGAGGCCAAGGTGGGTGGATCACGAGGTCAAGAGATCGAGACCACGCTGGCTAACGTGGTGAAGCCCAGTCTCTTTTGTACTAAAAATAAAAAAAATTAGCTGGGTGTGCTGGCACATGCTGGTAGTCCCAGCTGCTTGGGAGGCTGAAGCAGGAGAATCGCTTGAACCCGGGAGGTGAAGGTTGCAGTGAGCCAAGATCATGCCACTGCACTCCAGCCTCAGCAACACAGCAAGACTCCATCTCAAAAAAAAAAAAAAAAAAAATCCGCCATTTCTCCATCTGTAAGACAAAGACATTGATTTTCACATATATTATATGGATTGTAAGTTCTATATGTGAAGAACCTAGCTTTAGATTAGTAACCCAAGAAATGGAAGCTTTTGAAATTGGGAGGAATAGAGACTCACTGCTCCTTGAGTTCTAAGAGTGGTTCTCAATTCTGGTGAATCATTAAAATTATCATGTGAAGTTGGAAACACAAATGCCAGTAGGCCCCCTCCTCATACAGAGGATCTGAGGTAGTGCTCAGGAGTATGTGTTTTGAAAAAGCCATTCATCATGTTCTAGATTCACTGTCCTTGCTGGTAGGGCCAATGTGCTGCCTATATTTGGGAACCTTAATCCCTAGAAAAGGGTCTGGGATAAAGAAAGTGCTCAGTGAAAGTGTGTTAAATAAATTTTAAACAAAACTCCTGTATTACCTAATGAGCAGTGGCGTTGATTCTGGTGTTATTCAAACTGACCATTCAGAAGATGGATTATTGCAGTAATTATGGCTGGTCCATTAGAGAAAAGCAACATTTTAAAGCAGTTTAAACTAAAATTGATTTGGCAATACTATATAGCATGACACAGAGTAAACTTCTGTTCTTATAAAAGCCACAATTTAGAGTATGTCTTTTGTTAGATACTTAAAACAGACCTATTACGAGGTGTTTCATGATTGTCATTTACATTTGTGCAGGGCAAGGATTGTTATGACCTTTTTGCTATTCCGGTGCAGAAAGCATTTCATGTAAAACCTGGGGTTGATGACATGAGGTAATGTCCTTATCTCCCCCTTCCATTTCTTCTTCCCACATTGCATGGTGTGCAAGCTTTGAATAATGAATAGTAACTTGTAGTAGCAATACTCTAAAGCATTCGTAAACTGATGTTCAAAATGGCTGGGCTTAACAATTCAAGGGTTTCCAGAGTAACTGAGAACTGCAGCACTGATGTTTAAATCCTCTATCTAGTAGCTGATTTTATCCTCTATGGAAATTTTAGATATTTCAGCCAAAATTCTGTCCTTGTTGGGGAGTGAGAAATTTAAGAATAATCAAGTGTTAAAAAGAGTAGAAAAATAAAAGAAAGTAAAAATTAATATTTATGTGCTCTCCAGAGGAGAATTTTTAGCTTTCAAGCAATGAAAGAACTCACACAGATTTGACTATAAAATATAAGCAAATAAATCTAAATTAAAAGCCAAAAAGCAAACTGGGGAAAATATTCACAGAATATATTGCAAAAAGGGTGAATATTTTAGATTTATAAAGATTATACAAATTGCTATGAGACCTTCTATAATTAAACAAGCAAATGATAGTATCAATTCATAAAAGAAGAAAATTCGACAGATTAATATGTATTATATCAAAAAATAAAAATACAAATTAAATATGAGGTTCAATTTCCTTAAATTAACGAAACATAAAATTAAAAAAATGGTAAGACGCTCTGAAGGAGGGAAATGGACATATATAGTGCTTGTGAGAGGATTAATTTATACAAGTGTTACATAGAAAAAAGTTTGTCAATGTTTATCAAGAAATGTAAAAAGATCAGACCTACTGACCTAATAGTCCCACTTGTGAAAGTGATCATAGTGAAAGAAGAAGGAGGAGAAGGAGGGAGAAAGAAAAATAAAGACAAAAACAAGAAATCAAACTCATAGATTTAAGAGAATATATATTAATTGCAATACAACTTATTGTATGAATATTTGAAAACAAGTTAAAAGTCCAAAAATGGGGAATGTTAGGTTAATTTTGATTCATTGATCCAATGAAATATCATGTGGCTGTTAAAAATGCAGTAACTTCTAATAACATAAACCATTACACTGTTACAGGAAACACAACACAAACTTGTATACAGAATGATTATGCTTATGATTAAATTTGCCTACCCCCAAAAAATGCAAAAGAAAGGCAAAAATCTTTGTATAGAAGAGTTACACAAATATGGTATCTCATGAGTTGGTTTGCAGTTGAGTGATCTTTTTGCCAGATTTTTTCTAATATCTCCTTTGATGTATTATTTGCATTGAATCTAATTACCATGTATAATGGAAAAATAACTTTCTCGAAGGACTGCCCACTAGCCCTTGCTATCCCTGTAGTCAGAATCCATCCTTCTACTTTCATAGGTTTGAGAGATACCAGATGGACACTTAGTCTTTTCATGGAAAGTACTATAGAAATGCAAAGATCCTTAGAAGAACTTCCAGCTCATCTTCATTGAAAAATAAAAAGGTACATTATTGGGTTGAGAACAAATGATTATAGTGACATTGGCTAGAAAATATAGGAGAATATAGAAATTAATATTTAGTTCTCTGGAATAAATTCTCTGGGTTTTCAAGCAACAGAAATTTTTAAAAGAATTGGCTTAAAATATTTGAAAACCTGTAGGTAGGCAGATATAACCAAAATTAAAAGATAACAAATAGAAAATATTACAGACTGAATGTGAGTCTCCCTACAGTTGGTTATTCCTAATATTATTTCGCTTACTTGCTTTTGTGTAGCATTCCTCTGGCAGGGATTGGGATGGAGCCTGAGTATAGTTCACCTCCTCAGTGAACCTTCAGACAATGTACCTATTGCCCTTTTATGTAAGTTCTCAATATGTCTGCCCAGGTTTTGAATGAAGTTAGCTGTTTTTTCTCAAAGCAAAGCCTCCAGATTGCTCCTGGATAGAACATTGTATAATTATGATAATATACATTACTATTATATTAATATAATATTAATGTTACATATATAAAAATGGGATTCAGTTTATGTAGGACTTGGAAAACACCTTTGAGAATGGTCTTTATGGTGGCAAGCCTGCAATATTCTTTTGCCTTAGATTTTTAGGACAGTATGATTATGGACCAACAAAAGAACTGAAAAACATAGAGGTTAAATTTATTTATTTTAAAACTTTTTTATTTCAATAGCTTTAGTGATACAAGTGGTGTTTGGTTACATGGATGAATTGTATAGTGGGGATGTCTGGGATTTTAGTACACCCATCACCCAAATAGTGTACATTGTATCCAATAGATAGTTTTTCATCTTTCACCCCACTTCCAACCTCCTACCTTCCAAGTCTCCAGGGTCCATCATACCACTCTATGCCTTCGTGTACCCATGACTTAGCTCACACTTATAAATGAGAACATGCGGTATTTGGGTTTTTTGATTATTATTAATTATTATTTTGAGACAGAGTCTCACTCTGTTGCCCATGCTGGAGTGCAGTGGTGTGATCTCAGCTCACTGCAACCTCTGCCTCCTCAGTTTAAGCAATTCTCTTGCCTCAGCCTCCCAAGTAGCTGGGAGTACAGGTGCTCACCACCATGCCTGGTTAATTTTTGTATTTTTAGTAGAAACGGGGTTTTGCCACGTTGGCCAGGCTGGTCTCGAACTCTTGACCTCAGGGAATCTTCCCACCTCGGCTTCCCAAAGTGCTAGGATTACAGGTGTGAGCCACCACAATTCCAGGGTTACTTTGCTTAGGATAGTGGCCTCCTGTTCCATCCAAGTTGCTGCAAAGACATTATTTGATTCTTTTTTATGGCTGAGTTGTATTCCGTGATATACATGCACCACATTTCCTTTATACACTCATTATCTAATGGGCATTTATGTGGATTCCACATCTTTGCAATTGTGAAATGTGCTGTGATAAACATGTGCAGGTGTCTTTTTGATATAGTGACTTATTTTCTTTTGTGTAGATACCCAGTAGTGGGACTGCTGGATCAAACAATACTTTTAGTTACTTTTATGCTACTTTTAGTTCTTTGAGAAATCTCCATACTGTTTTCCATAAAGACTGTACTAGTTTACATTTCCACCAGCAGAGTATAAGTATTGCTTTTTCACCACATCCATGCCAACATCTATTGTTTTTTGACTTTTTAATAATGGCCATTCCGGCTGGGGTAAGGTGGTATCTCATTATAGTTTTATTTGCATTTCTCTGATGATTAGTAATGTTGAACATTTTTTCAAATGTTTTTTGGTCATTTGTGTATCTTCTTTTGAGAAATACCTATTCACATTATTTTATTTCTTGCTGATTTGAGTTCCTTGTAGACCTGGATATTAGTTTTTTGTTGAATTGAATGCACAATTTTGCAAATATTTTCTCCCATTCTGTAGGTTGTCTGTTTACTCTGATGATTAGTTCCTCTTCTGTGCAGAAGCTTTTTAGTTTAGGTACCATTTATTTATGTTAGTTTTTGTTGTATTTGCTTGTGGGGTCTTAGTCATAAATTCTTTGCCTAGGCCAATGACCAGAAGAGTTTTTCCTAGGTTTTCTTCTTGGATTTTTATGGTTTTAGGTCTCAGATTTAAGTCTTTAACCTATCTTGAGTTAATTTTTATATACGGTGAGAGGTGTAGGGATCCAGTTTCATTCTTCTATATGTGGCTATTCAATTTTCTCAGCACCGTTTATTGAATGGGGTGTCCTTTCCCCAATTTATGTTTTTGTATGCTTTGTCAAAGATCAGTTGGTTATATTTAGCTTTATTTCTGGGTTCTCTATTCTGCTTCATTTGTCTATATATTTACTTCTATACCAGTACCATGATGTTTTGGTTACTATAGCATCACAGTATAATTCGAAGTCAAGTAATGTGATGCCTCCAGATTTATTCTTTTTGCTTAGCATTTCTTTGGCTATTCAGGCTTTCTTTTGGTTTCATATAAATATTCGGATTTTTTTTTTCTAATTCTGTGAATACTTAAGTTGGCATTTTGATGGGAATTGCATTGTATCTGTAGATCGCTTTGGGCAGTATGGTCATTTTCCCAATATTGATTCTTCCAATTCATGAACATGGGATGTGTTTCCATTTGTTTGTGTCATCTATAATTTCCTTAATAGTAGCGTTTTGTAGTTTAACTTGTAGAGATCTTTCACCTCCTTGGTTAGGTATATCCCCAGGTATTTTATTTTATTTTATTTTTTAGCTATTCTAAAAGGAATTAAGTTCTTGATTTGATTCTCAGCTTTGTCATTGTTGGTGTATGTAAGTGCTACTCATTTGTGTACATTGATTTTGTAACCTGAGACTTTACTGAATTCGTTTATCAGATCTAGGAGTCTTTTGTAGGCTTAGGGTTTTCTAGGTATACAATCATATCATCAGCATACATAGATAGTTTGACTTCCTCTTTTCCAAATTGGATGCCCTTTATTTCTTTCTCTTGCCTGGTTGCTCTGGCTAGGACTTCCAAGATTATATTTAGTTTAACAATATTATTTTGCAGATTGAGAAATCGAAAAGTTAGATAAATGAATGATGCACACAAACACCGGAACAGAAAGACATAGCTACACCTAGAAGCTGAATTTCTGATCTCCCAGATGTATGCTTTTTAATTTGGTTATTTTTTATTCTTATGGAGAAAAAAATAAATAAAATTGATTGCATTTCTTTTAACATTTCCCCTACCCAAATTAGTATCTGCTGCAGTAGATACCTGAGCCAATAGTTGCTAATGTTCCATACAAGAGCATGTTTTGGAAGAGAGATTAACAAATATTTGACAATGATCAACCTGTATCTTTTGAAATATGCACAAAAATAGTGAACAAAGATTAAGAGTTAATGATTATGCCTTTATTGTTTATTTATTGAGCCTGTATTTTTGAGTGCCATGTGCTGAATAAATGTTTCTTAGACAATACAGGATTAATGTGAACATAATGCTGGCACTAATCCTGACTTCTGTGTAAATGTTTTTGTTTTCAGTAATATATTCAAACAATATTCCTCAGAATTTGGCATATATAACCCTGGTGTTGTGTAAGATAATTTCAGGTAGCACTTTTTAATTTTTATAGTAATATATTTACTTTATTATGTATGACATTATAACTAGCATATTGAGCCTTATTTCATGGGTAGTGTTGCCTAGGATATAAAGTAATATTTTAAATCATTTACATTACAAGTAGACATGATGAAAATTGGAAAGTGATATGAGAATGACTTCAGTTTTGGAAACAATAATTTAAGAAGTTCCTGCACTGCAGGAATAATAATTTGCAGAGGGTAGAGAAATATTTTGGAAAATATCTGCTTGCAGGTTTAGAATTTAATTCTAGGCCAGCATGAAGCAACACATTCATTAAATAGTCTTTGAAGCGTTGGTCATCTTAATGGCTAAAGAAATATAAACCCTGACTCAGTCCTCAACCATTGAGGAGGTGGACAAAGCCAAAATGTCCATCATATTGTGTTGATGGGACTTGACATAGCAACAGAGCTAAATTTTTTCCTAATTTACTCATTAGAAATGACACTTTGTTTTTTGGTTTGTGTTCTGGACATTCTATGTGTGCAATTAAAATATGCAAAGGAACTACAATGTAATAGTATTCTCGTTCTTGTTACTTTACTCTCAAACATCTCTGTTTTAAAATTGTTATCTCATTAATCTTCCCAGAACTCTTCCAAAAGTAGATGTATGTATGTGGCACTGGTATTCTGCAAAGAGACCTGGAAGGACTCATGAGCTGTCTTTCAAGGGATTCATGAGTATAGATGAGAAAGGCAATCTTGTAATTGAACCCACATGTTCAGATCAATGTCTGTTGATGCTGAATTCACACAGAAGTCCGGGTAGAGGGATCAGTTAAGGCGATGTGTCAAAGAAACAGCCACATATCCTGAGATTCTGATAGTTCACATTCTCATGGATACAAGGGAAAACTTTAGAGTCCTTCAGGGGTATACTCTGGCCCTAATGACTAAAAAATCCTAATGATAATTATATGGTGACTTCTAGAATTAAGAGTGCCGTAGGTGTTGACATTACTAAGTAAACATAAAATAGATTCTTTTTTTTTTTTTTTTTTTTTTTGAGATGACGTCTCACTCTGTCGCCGAGGCTGGAGTGCAGTGGCGCGTTCTCAGCGCTCTACCTCCTGGGTTCGCACCATTCTCCTGCCTCAGCCTCCTGAGTAGCTGGGACTACAGGCACCTGCCACCATGCCTGGCTAATTTTTTTGTATTTTTAGTAGAGACAAGGTTTCATCATGTTAGCCAGGATGGTCTCGATCTCCTGACCTCGTGCTCTGCCCGCCTTGGTCTCCCAAAGTGCTGGGATTACAGGCATGACCCACCATGGCCGGCCATAGATTCTTAAGCATTGAGATGGGAGGGAGTTTTGGTAGTCACTATGATTGAAAGTTTTTTTTTTTAATTTGATTTCCAAGCTGTCACAAATATGTATAGATGGTAAAGGGGGTGTATAGAACTCTAAGGTAGTTAATATTTCATAGCAATGAGGTCATCCTTTCAGGAATATTTATTGAGAACATTCTTTTGCTTTATGATCAACCATGCTGCTTTTATTGTGGCTTTTATCAAGACACTGTTCTGGAATAAATACTGAGTATGGAATACATTCTACTGGCAGTCAGTTTGGTACCTTGTTTAGGAGATTCACTTACTACTCTAGTTAAGTGTTTACCTAAAGATCATGTTGCCTCACATTCATTGGTAGAAATTTAAAGAAATTTCAGGCGAACAGCCTGAATTTAGCTCATGAACTAAAATTTTCCATTTCTTTAACTGCATTGTAATCACTACTTTTATTTGTGAATAGTTTAAATACAATTCGTAACTCCTTACTTTCTTTTAATCTTTGGCACTCACTTTCTTGGGAGATTAATTCCATACTTCATGATATAAAATAACTGTTAAATTAAAATTTAGATGTCTTGGCCAGGTGTGGTAGCTCATGCCTGTAATCCCAGCACTTTGGGAGGCCAAGGTGAGTCAGTCACTTGAAGTCAGGAGTTCGAGACTAGCCTGACCAACATTGAAACCCTATCTCTACTAAAAATACAAAAATTAGCTGAGCATGGTGGCACATGCCTGTAGTCCCAGCTACTAAGGAGGCTGAGGCAGGAAAATCACTTGAACCCGGGTGGTGGAGGTTGTAGTGAACTGAGATCATGTGACTGCACTCCAGTCTGGGCAACAGAGCAAGACTCTGTCTCAAAAAAAAAAAAAAAAATCAGATGTCTTAATACTTAACAGGGAGGATTTTTATCTCAGGACCACCACAGTCAAATATATATATTTTTTTCTTCTGGAGAGCCAGAGAACTTTGAATTGTTTTTGAACTCAGAGCTATACAGTCTAAGGTCCACCATTGATTGCAGCTTCTTATATCTGACCCATTACAACCACACGTATGTTCATCCCAGTTCAGTGCAGTTCCCACATACTCACTGAGATCTGTCATAAAGAAGTTGCCTTGCTAGATTATTTTATAGGGGTACAATATGGAAAATACCATCTAAACCTGAAAGATAAAGTCCTTCCTTCAAGAAGTTTACAGTCTATCAGACCAGACATTCAATTATTCATTAAATGCATTCATTAATTTTTTAAAAATTGTGTATCAGCCATGTGTCTGTGCTAAGTTTGTTTTTGCTTTTGTCAAGCATAATTTTTCTTTCTCCCTGGACATAAGCCTCAGGAAAATAAGATATGGATACCAATTACTAAAGTACAGGGTCTGACTACATAAATGCTTTGGAACTGGCTGAATGAATTATAACATTACAGAGAAGAGAAATATGATTTCAAACTTGGGAAGGAAGAAAAAAAATCCAGGAACTTGGTGGCATTTGAGTTAAGTCTTTAACCCACGAATAGAAAATAATATTAAAAACAAAGGTAGGAGTAGGAGGAAGACACCAGGCTTTGGAGAATGGGGAGAGTAAGATCAGGCTGTAGGAAATACGATCAGGTATAGAGGAAAGGAGGGCTAGTTTATTAAAGCTTTCATTGTCATCCTAGAGAACTTGACCTTTATTCTATAGGAAACTACTACATGGTAATATCAGCGTTTCTATCCCAGAGACTTTAAACAGATTTTTCCCCAACCCACTTTCTCACTTCTGATCCTCTTTTCTCCTTCACCTGCCATAAGTTCATTTACATTAAAATGCAGTTGAGAACTATGAGATGCCTGCATTTTTGTTCCATGAGGAGGACACATTGGCACAGGTGTTCTTCGGAGAGCTGCACCCAGCTAAGTGTGTTGCAGAGGTGATATGATTAAAGTATTAACTACTGTGGTATCTAACTATTCTGCCCTTTGCTGTCAAAAGCAATTAATGTGGATTACATATATTTGAAAGAAGAATTTATTTCATTTCAAACTTTGGAGTACCTCCAGAGAGGATTAGGTAGGAAAATGAATGGTCTTATTTTCATAAATTAAGGAAATATGAATAATATTTTGTTTTTGGAAAAGCTTGCTCAGACTCTTCCCAATACATCGGTGCCATATGGCTTATCAGCTAAGCATGACCAGGAAGTGAGAATTCCATATGAGACAGTAGTCATAGGAGCAAAAGACTCCATTGTCCTGTTTCATGTGCTTTGATGGAAAACAAAAAACAAAACAACTAATTTTTAGATATGGCTGTCTGGTGGATGGAAAAGAATATAATCTCTAGGGGTCCAGGGATATACATAAACCTTAGACTACCCTTGCTAGAGACATGCACTAAAGATAAAATGATAGGAACAGATTCAACTTACAAATTTAGAGATTTGGGTTGGACAAATAAAGGCTTTTCCTCAGGTCACTCTCTTCTCTTCGAAGGCTGATATGGTTTGGCTGTGTCCCCACCCAAATCTCATCTTGAATTGTAACTCCCACAATTCCCAAATGTCATGGGAGGAAGCCAGTGAGAGGTGATTGAATTATTGGGGTGGGTCTTTCCTATGCTGTTCTCATGGTAGTGAATGAGTCTCACAAGATCTGATGGTTTTTGAGATGGGAGTTTCTCTGCACAAGCTCTCTCTTTGCCTGCTGTCATCCACGTAAGATGTGACTTGCTCCTCCTTGCCTTCTGCCATGATTGTGAAGCCTCCAGCCATGTGAAACTATAAGGCAAATAAACCTCCTTTTGTAAATTGCCCAGTCTTGGGTATGTCTTTATCACAGCGTGAAAACAGACTAATACTATAAATTGGTACCAGTAGAGTGGGGCGTTGCTGAAAATATACCCAAAAATGTGGAAGTGACTGACTTTGGAACTGGGTAACAGGCAGAGGTTGGAAGAATTTAGAGGGCTCAGAAGAAGATAGGAAGATGTGGGAAAGTTTGGAACTTCGTAGAGACTTATTGAATGGCTTTATCAAAAATGCTGATAGTGATATGAACAACAAAGTCCAGGCTGAGGTGGTCTCAGATGGAGATGAGAAACTTTTTGGGAACTGGAGCAATGGTGACTCTTTTTTTATTTTAGCAAAGAGACTGGTGGCATTTTCCCCTGCCCCAGAGATTTGTGAAACTTTTAATTTGAGAGAGATGATTTAGATATCTGGCGGAAGAAATTTCTAAGCAGCAAAACATTCAAGAGGTGACTTCGGTGCTGTTAAAGGCATTCAGTGTTAAAAGGGAAACAGCATAAAAGTTTGGAAAATTTGCAGACTGACAATGCAATAGAAAAGAAAATTCAAGCCAGCTGCAGAAATTTCCACAAGTAATGAGAAGCTGAGGAGCCAAATGTTAATCCCCAAGACATGGGGAAAGTGTCTCCAGGGCATGTCAAAGGTTTTCATGGCAGTCCCTTCCATCACAGGCCCAGAGGCCTAGGAGGAAAACGTGATTTCATGGCTGGGCCCAGGTTCCCCATGCTGTGTGCAGTCTAGGGACTTGTGCCCTCTGTCCCAGCTGTTCCAGCCATGACTAAAAGGGGCCAAGGTACAGCTCAGGCTGTGGCTTCAGAGGATGCAAGCCCCAAGCCTTGGCAGCTTCCACATGGTGGTGTGCCTGCGGGTGCACAGAAGACAAAGAATTGAGGTTTGGGAACCTCTGCCTATGTTTCAGTGGATGTATGGAAATGCCTGAACGTCCAAGCAGAAGTTTGCTGCAAGGGCAGGGCCCTCATGGAGAATCTCTGCTAGGGCAGTGTGGAAGGGAAATGTGGGGTTGGATCTCCCACACAGAGTCCCTACTGGGGCACTGCCTAGTGGAGCTGTGAGAAGAAGACCACCATCCTCCAGACCCCAGAATGATAGATTCACCAACAGCTTCCATCATGTGCCTGGAAAAGCTGCAGACAACACCAGCTCATGAAAGCAGCTGGGAGGGAGGCTGTACCCTGCAAAGCCACAGAGGCAGAGCTTCTCAAGACTATGGGAACCCACCTCTTGCATCAGTGTGACCTGGATACAAGACATGGAGTCAAAAGAGGCCATTCTGGAGCTTTAAGATGTGACTGCCCTGCTGGATTTCAGACTTGCATGGGGCCTGCAGCCCCTGTATTTTGGCCAGTTTCTCCCATTTGGAATGGCTGTATTTCCCCAGTGCCTATACCCCCATTGTAACTAGGAAGTAACTAACTTGCTTTTGATTTTACAGGCTCATAGGCAGAAGGGACTTGCCTTGTCTCAGATGAGATGTTGGACTGTGCACTTTTGAGTTAGTGCTGAGATGAGTTAAGTCTTTAGGGGACTGTTGGGAAGGCATGATTCATTTTGAAATGTAAGGACATGAGATTTGGGAGGGGCCAGGGCAGAATGGTATGGTTTGGCTGTGTCCCCACCCAAATCTCATCTTGAGTTTTAACTCCCACAATTCCCACATGTGGGAGAAACCCTATGGGAAGTGATTGAATTATGGAAGTGGATTCTTCATGTGCTGTTCTGTGATAATGAATGAGTCTCACAAGATCTGATAGTTTTATAAGGGGGAGTTTCCCTGCTCAAGCTCTCTCTTTGCCTGCTGCCATCCACATAAGATATGACTTGCTTCTCCTTGCCTTATGCCATAATTATGAGGCCTCCCCAGCCATGTGGAACTGTAAGTCCAATAAACCTCTTTCTTTCGTAAATTTCCCAGTCTCGGATATGTCTTTATCAGCAGTATGAAAATGGACTAATACAAAGGCTTAGAAGCATCATTCAGCCAGAAGCTGGGAACAGACCAACACATTTCAAGGGAAACACTGTTTAGTCTAACATAATGGTCTTATGGAACAAAGGTGGAACAAAGGTAGAACAATGACCCATCGTAAATAAATCCACTTGCTTGACTATATTCAACTTTTCTAAAATACATGTTCACAATTGCCTTTCAAAAGGTTGACTAATAACCAATGACAATCATGAAGTCACTTCTGTGATATTGGAATTCCTATCACAATTAATAACACATTTGGACCTGAGTCAAAGTAATTCTAGATTTACTACTTGTAAGGAAGCTTCCCCAAGAATCACTAGTGACAGTCCTATTTCTCTGGTTTCTGAGCTCTACTGGAAATACAAGACAAGCCTTTCCTGAATTGATCCAAAAGTTTCACTCTCTGGCATTTTCAGGTTGCAGAACTTTAGCATGGTGAGTTGGAGATGGAGCTGGCAAGCAACAACCTTTGGACTCTCACGGGCTAACAGGAGCTGTAGTGTAGAAATAGTAGCTGCAAGAGCGGACCCCAGTCTGAAATCAGGAATGAGGATTCAGTGAGTTAAATAAGAAGATACATGGATCATTTCTAAATGATGTCTAGGCTGTCCTTAGCTTTATTCATCAACGTACTGGGTTACACTGACAGATTTGTAAACATCTCAGATAAGAAAAGATATTAATTTTTAATGGTAACAAATGGAAACAGAAAATGAAGGGGTTGAACATTCTCAGATGATCTTAATTTGGTTTGACCTACCTAAATTTGACTTAAATTTATGCTAATAACACTGATACACAACATAAGCCTTTTTTTTTTTAGTAGCTTACAATCTAGATGAGAAGACAAGATTTATCTTTGGGTAAGTAGCAGACAGATTTAAAAGGTATATATGTATGTTACTGCTATATGGGCACATGTGTGTATATAATGGATGTAATCCATGTTTTGCTAGGACAATTTTCTCACATAGACTGTATTCTTTTTGTGGATGGTGCCCATGTATTTTCATCTTTTTGTGTTTCTGCCTGAAAGGTAGTGACATCCCACACAGCTTCCTGTTTCTGTTCTGAGACCCAAATTTCTACTGCAACCCTCCCTCTCAAACCTTTCTCTCTTGCCTTTTGAAGATTTATCTTCTATGATAAACAGACTCCTTTGCATCCTCATCTCTTCCAAACACATTCACTCTACCTTGTTGTCTTCACTGAATCCTGTTTCTCTGTGGCCCACATAAGCATAGCAGCTAATTTTTCCCAAACCAGGAGATCTCTGGGGAAGAAAGTGGTTGACTTCTAGCCTTAACATGTGTGTTGCAAACCATTATGTCTCCAACCGCTGGGAAAGCCTTGGGCTTCTGAGGCCTGTTGTTTCTGGCTATTCTATGCTTATCCTCACATTGGCCCAGTCATCTAATAACTCTCTATTTTGGTCCCCAAATCACTAAATACCTTTAAAATTCACCCACAACCTTTCTCTCCACTGTGGGATGTCATCCAGGGATTTTAGTATGTGTGTCAGTGACTCAATTCACACCCTTGCCTTTCTCAGTTCCTTGACTTTATTCTACTTATGTCACCAATTTCCATGGGTCGACCCTGAACCTTTATATCACCTCTGACTGTCCTACCTCTTAAATCCACAGTGCCACCATTTAACTACTTTTTGACCATACAGACTGGTTCTGGTCATGTTTGATTCCTTTTTCCCTTCTTTCTATGCCTCATAGGGACTAACATCCTTCTTCTTGTTAGCCCTATCCCATTTCCAAGCCAATCATATTAAGGTCAGATTCAGTTGCCAATTGGTTATATGAGTTTGGTCCAT
The DNA here is from genome assembly GCF_028885625.2 of Pongo pygmaeus. Classification (NCBI taxonomy): domain Eukaryota; kingdom Metazoa; phylum Chordata; class Mammalia; order Primates; family Hominidae; genus Pongo; species Pongo pygmaeus. The sequence goes on along the minus strand of NC_072389.2, from coordinate 93,163,203 downwards.
ATATTTAACTTCCCAAGTCTTTGTTTCTTGGTCTCAAAAATGTCAGACTGACTCCCCTCTCCTCTCTTTTCTTTCTTTTTTTTTTTTTTTTGTTTTTTTTGTTTTTGACAGAGTCTCACTCTGTCACCCAGGCTGGAGTCCAGTGGTGTGATCTTGGATCACTGCAACCACTCTGCCTCCAGGGTTCAAGTGATTTGTGTGCCTCAGCCTCCCAAGTAGCTGGGGTTACAGACCTGTGCCACCACACCAGTTAATTTTTGTAATTTTAGTAGAGACAGGGAATTGCCATGTTGGCCAGGCTGGTCTCATACTCCTGGCCTCAAGTGGTCAGCCCACCTCGGCCTTCCAAAGTGCT